>NC_057399.1:17695326-18005882 GCF_019320065.1 Cervus canadensis
GCCTTAAATCATCAATACACAATCCTTCTCTTTGCATGCACCTTTTCTGACCTTTTTTACTCAAATGATAGGAACAAAGCAAGCATATGAAAACACTCTCCTCATGTTTTTTTGAGGCATTCAGCTACAACACTCTCACTCTTGTTCACTCTTCATAAAAATAATTAAATATATGGTAGATGAAGATAATAAGTGGCAGACTTCATGAAAAATTAGACCTTCTTGTTCATTTTCCTGTGAAAATAAACACTTCCAACGGTACCCCTGTCAGACTCCAAAACCTACCCTGTTTTCAGTGTTCTAGCTGCTTCCTCAGACATCTCTGCACTAGCCAGAAGGTCTATCAGTCTCTTTCTTAACGCCAGATTAAGAAATGGTGGGGTTGTACGGGACACAAGTGGTGGGGAGCAGAGTGAGGAATGGAGATTGAGGCATGATGCTCATAAAATGCCTTCCTTACTCTCTGCCCCTGATGGGGACTGTGTGTACAGCTTCTCTTCATGCTATGCCCTCTCCAATCAGGATGCTGGGCAGGCTGATTCTTCCCTCTCCTTTGTCTTAATCAAACAGTGAGTCAAATGGGGATGTTAATGTAAACATGGGTCTTCTTATTTCATTTCAGTACTAGAGGTGTCTCTTGGCAACACAGGGTCCTGGCGCCCTGATGGATTGGAAAAAGCCAATGTTTATAAACCATTTCTTTTCTCTAGACTTGCATAATGGAGTAGAAATTTTCTGTTATCGGTTCAGAAAGTAGACAGCCCTTCTTTAGCCTTTCAAATGATTTGCATTTAGGAATGGAAATTTCCTTCAAGACTAGCACTAGAAACTGAGTTTTTCTCTTTCTTTCTACCTTCCTTTTCTTTCTTTTTTTCTCCTTTTTTTTTTTTTGTTTCTTCCTTCCCTCCCTTTTTCCCCCATAGAAGTGTAATCATTTTTTGAAGAAAAATAATATGGGACATATAAATATATTTAGTTGATCCAAACTGGACAGCTCTAATTGAAGTTGAGGTGAGGGGCATGGAAGCAACTCAGTAGCAATGCCGGTCTCTTCCTTTCCCAATTGACACTGATCAATCAAAATTGAACAGCAGCTTGAGCGCTCTCTTTAGGCTATTTTTATAACATGAACAACATTCCAATAACAGCAGAGTTGTCTTGCTAGAGTCCTTTGCCCCCATCTTCCTCTTGGTAGCCCCTAAATATCCCTCCTCACCTTTAAAATGTAAAAGTTGTGCCTAAGAGTACACTTGGGAACAAGATAATTCAGATATCTCATCTACCAAAGTCTGAAAATCATTGAAAATGTATCATCGTTTTAGGGAAATGTGACCCAGCAACTTATGAAGATAATGATCCAGACAAAAGAAATCAATTTTTTTTTTGTTTTACATACATATTTATTGCGTCAACTATGTGTTTATCATTGTATCAGAAATTCCTGGTACAATGATAAACATATCAAAACCATATGATCATCTCAATAGATGCAGAAAAAGCTTTTGTTAAAATTTAGCATCTATTTATGATAAAAACTCTCCAGAAAATGGGCATAGAGGGAACATACCTCAACATAATAAAGGCCATGTATGACAAACCCACAACTAATGTTATACTCAATGGTGAAAAGCATTACCTTTAAGGTCAAGAACGAGACAAAGATATCCACTCTTGCCACTTTTATTCAATATAGTTTTGGAAGTCCTAGCCATGACAATCAGAGAAGAAAAAGAAATAAAAGGAATCCAAATTGGAAAAGAGGTAAAACTGTCACTGTTTGCAGATGACTTGATACTATACACAGAAAATCCTAAAGATGCCACCAGAAAACTACTACAGCCCAACAATGAATACAATAAAATCACAGGATACAAAATTAATACACAGAAGTATGTTGCATTTCTATACACTAATGACAAAAGATCAGAAGGAGAAATTAAGGAAGCAATCTCACTTACCATTACATCAAAAAGAATAAAATACCTGGGACTAAACCTACCTAAGGAGGCAAAAGACATGTATATAGCAAACTATAAGACACTCATGAAAGAAACTGAAGATGGCATAAATGGATGAAAGATATGCCATGTTCTTTGGATTGGAAGAATCAATAATGCAAAATGACTATACTACCCAAGGCAATCTACAGATTCAACACAATCCCTATCAAATTACCAATGGCATTTTTTGCATAACTAGAACCAAAATTTTTACAATTTGTTTGGAAACATGAAAGACCTCAAGTAGTCAAGGTAGTCTTGAGAAAGGAAACAGAGCTGGAGGAATCAGGCTTCCTCACTTCAGATACTACAAAGCTACAATCATCAAAACAGTATGGTACTAACACAAAAACAAAAATATTAATCAGTGGAACAGAACAAAAAGCCCAGAGATAAACCTATGCAACTATGGTCATCTAATCTATGACAAAGAAGGCAAGAATATACAATGGAGAAAAGACAATCTCTTCAACAAGTGACGCTTGGAAAACTGGACATTTATAGGTAAAAGAATGATATTAGAACATTCTCTAACACCACACACAAAAATAAAGTCAAAATGGACCGAAATGTAAGACTGGACACTATAAAACTCTTAGAGGAAAACATAAGCAGAACACTCTGTCATAAATCACAGCAATATTATTTTTGATCTGTCTCCTAGAGAATGGAAATAAAAACAAAAAATTTTAAATGAGACCTAATTAAAGGAAATCATACACAAAATGAAAAGATAACCTATGGCATGGGAGAAAATATTTGCAAATGATGCAATCATTAAGAGATTAATATCCAAAATATAGCTGGTTCAAGATGGTGGAATAGAATAGAAGGTGGTGTGCTTATCTCCTGCGAGAGCACCAAAATCACAACTAGCTGTTGAACGACCATCGACAGGAGGATGCTGGAACCTATCAAAAAAATATACCCCATCAAAGAAGTTCTCCCACTGTTGTGAAGGTTCAGGTCCCCACATCACACTTCCTAGCCTGGGGAACTGACAAAGGGACTGGAAATCCCCAGGGAATCTGACCTTGCAGTCCAGTGGAATTTGGTTACAAGACTTCCACAGGCCTGGAGAAAACAGACCCCAGACTTGGAAAGCACAAAAAAAACCTTACCAAGATGCAGAGGAAAAGAGCAATGACTCCACAGGAAACTGAACCAAAACTACCCCCTAGTGTTGGAGGGTCTCTTGTGGAGGCGTGGGTCAGCAGGGGCTCACTGCAGAGATGGGGGGAACTGGCAATAGCTGTTTGGGAAGGTCCCCTTTGTTAACCTGACCATAGAGCTGGGTCATCTCAGGCCAAAAAAACAGCAGACAACTGGATTAAAGCTTTACTGAGCAAGGCCCTGCTCACCTGAGCAAGACCCAGTTTTTCCCACCACTAGTCTCTCCCATCAGAAAGCTTACACAAGCCTTTTAGCCTCCCCCATTAGAGGGCAGACAGAAGAAGCAAGAACCATATTCCTACAGTGACTAAAACAAAACCACATTACAGAAAGTTAATCAGCATGAAAAAGCAGAAAGCTACATCCCAGATGAAGGAACAAGATAAAAACCCAGAAAAACAACTGAAGTGGGGATAGGCAACCTTCCAAAAAAGATTTCAGAATAATGATAATGAATTTGATTCAAGATCTCAGAAAAAGAATGGAGGCAAAGACTGAGAAGAGGTGAAAATATTTACTAAAGACCTACAAGAACTAAAGAACAAACATACAGAGATGAATAATACAGTAAAAGAAATCCATAGCAGAATAACTGAGACAGAAGCATGGGTAAATGACCTGGAGGACAGAATGGTGGAAATCGTTGCCACAGAACAGAATATATAAAATGAATGAAAAGAAGACAGCCTAAGAGACCTCTGGGGCAGCATTAAATGCACCAACATTCCCATTATAAGGGTCCCAGAAGAAGAAGAGAGAAAGGACCTGAGAAAATACTTGAAGAGATAATAGCCAAAAACTCCCTGAACATGGGAAAGGAAACAGTCAACTAAATCCAGGAAGCCCAGAGAGACCCAGGCAGGAAAAACCGAAGGAGGAACACAGCAACACATAGTAATCAAACTGACAAAAATTAAAGACAGAGATAAAATAGTAAAAGGAACAAGGGCAAAAGGACAAACAACATACAAGGAAACTCCCATCAGGCTATCAGCTGATTTTGCAACAGAAACTCCACAAGCCAGAAGGGAATGGCATGACATATTTAAAGTGATTAAAAGGAAGAACCTACAACCAAGAAAACTCTACCTAGCAAGACTCTCCTTCAGATTTGATGGAGAAACCAAAAGCTTTCCAGACAACAAAAGTTAAGAGAATTCAGCATCACCAAACCAGCTTTACAACAAATCCTGAAGGAACTTCTCCAGGCAGAAAACAAGAGAAGGAAAAGCCCTACCTGCAGAAAATAAAACAAAACAATTAAGAAAACAGTAATAGGATCATACATATCAATAATTACCTTAAATGTAAATAGATTAAATGCACCAATCAAAAGACATACACTGGCTGAGCAGATGAAAACATGCACACAATGAAGGAAACTATAAGTAAGGTGAAAAGACAGCCTTCAGAATAGAAAATAATAGCAAATGAAGCAACTGACAAAGAATTAATCTCAAAAATATACAAGCAGCTCATGCAGTTCAACTCCAGAAAAATAAACAACTGAATCTAAAGATGGACCAAAGAACTAAACAGACGTTTCTCCAAAGAAGACATACAGACAGCTAACAAACACATGAAAAGATGCTCAACATCACTCATTATCAGAGAAATGCAAATCAAAACCATAATGAGGTACCATGCCATGCCAGTCAGAATGGCTGCAATCAAAAAATCTACAAACAATAAATGTTGGAGAGGGTGAGGAGAAAAGGGAACCCTTTTATGCTGCTGGTGGGAATGTAAACTAGTACAGCCACTATGGGGACCAATGTGGAGATTCCTTAAAAAACTGGAAATAGACCCTGCCATATGACCCAGCAATCCCATTGCTGGGCATACACACCGAAGAAACCAGAACTGAAAGAGACACGTGTACCCCAATGTTCATCACAGCACTGTTTATAATAGCCAGGACATGGAAGCAACATAGATGTCCACTGGCAGATGAATGGATAAGAAAGCTGTGGTACATATACACCATGGAATATTACTCAGCTATTAAAAGGAATGCATCTGAATCAGTTCTAATGAGGTGGATGAAACTGGAGCCTATTATATAGAGTGAAGTAAGTCAGAAAGAAAACACCAATATAGTATATTAACGCATATATGTGGAATTTAGGAAGATGGTAATGATGACCTTATATGTGAGACAGCAAAAAAGACACAGATGTAAAGAACAGACTTTTGGACTCTGTGGAAGAAGGTGAGGGTGGGATGATTTGAGAGAATAGCATTGAAACATGTATATTACCATATGTGAAATAGATCGCCAGTCCAGGGTTGATGCATGAGACAGGCTCTCAGGGCCGGTGCACTGGGATGACCCTGAGGGATGGGATGGGGAGGGAGGTTGGGATGGGGGGTCAACATGGGGAACACATGTACACCCATGGCTGATTCATGTGAATGTATGGCAAAAACCACTACAATATTGTCAAGTAATTAGCCTCCAATTAAATAAATTTACAAAAAAAAAGAAAAGAAAACATGTGCATGTATGCACGTCCACTTACAACATCACTCTGCCTGACCCCCCACATTGTATGTGATTATTTTATATTGTTAGGTTAATCATGTTTCCATTGCTGCTGCTGCTGCTAAGTCTCTTCAGTCGTGTCCGACTCCGTGCAACCCCATAGACGGCAGCCCACCAGGCTCCCCCATCCCTGGGATTCTCCAGGCAAGAACACTGGAGTGGGTTGCCATTGCCTTCTCCAATGCATGCAAGTGAAAAGTGAAAGTGAAGCCGCTCAGTCGTGTCTGACTCTTCGTGACCCCATGGACTGCAGACTACAAGGCTCCTCTGTCCATGAGATTTTCCAGGCAAGAGTACCGGAGTGGGTTGTCATTGCCTTCTCCCATGTTCCCATTATGGATTGCAATTATATTTATCTTTTGTTTTTTTTCTGGTTGGTTATTGATTGTGAAAACTGATAAATATCTTTTACTATTGCTATTATGTAACTGTTACTCACTTAATATCATTGTATCATGATTGGTCAACAGAAAAATAATAGAACTCTATTTCACCAAAACTAGGATCAAACAGAAAAACCTGTAATCACTTTTAAAAATTCAGATGCATATCAGAATTATCTTGGAATTTTTTGAAAAATATAAATATCTAGGTATTGCTTTTTTTTTTTTGACCAGAATTCCAGATATGTTTCTAATGAGCAGCCATTTTTAAAAACAACTGGACTAGATGAGAATCTCTTATTTTTTTTTTTTTGAGAATCTCTTATTTTTATCTAGTGTGTTTCACTTTTTCTATTTCATATTCAGTATTTCCATTTCATTTAGTTTATGTTTTCCAATCTCTCCATCTCTTTTTCTTTTGATGTCCTTTATTAAGCCTTTATCAAGTGTAGTAGAAAAGCTTTCCTATATATATATACATATATATAAATAATATGTACAATATATATATTTTAGAAAACTTACAAACTTTTGTCCAACTAAAAAATTTATGACATTTTGATCCCACTTGTTTGACATAGTATAAATAGAATGCTTGATTTCTAATTTAAAAAAATAGATATGTAACAAGCAAGGAAGGTTTACTGTATAGCAAAGGGAACTAGAGTCAATATATTATAATAACCTATAATGAAAAATAATTTCAAAAATAACATAAATATATATGTATGACTGAATCACATACACAGAAAAGAATTCTACTTCCTGAAATTTAGTAATGTTTATCTTTTTGCCAGTTTTTCTAAGTGTCCTATGGACATCTAATAACAACATACAAGATACAAAATTTTAAATATATTTGTGTAGGATATGATTAATATAAACTAAATATAAATCTATTATGTTTAAATTATTAATGACATCATTCAAGATGCTCCTATTCTTATTTTTTCTGCACTTGATAAAATATTCTCAGATAAATGTTAATATGCTTCACTATGATTATATATATATTTTCCCTTATATTTCTTCAGAGTTTTGCAGATTTATATCTTTGTTTCTTTGTTATTCAAGTGACTGATGGCTTATGATGTCTATCTTCTTTGTAAATTAGACCTTTTATCATTAAAAATATTCATCTTTGTTTCATTTTTTGAAAAGAATATGCAACAATAAAAGAGAATAATTACTAAATGCAAAAAAAGTCCAAATATATAAACAGCTCATACAGCTCAATATAGAAAACAAACAAATCAATCAAAGAATGTGCAGAAGATTGAAACAGACATTTCTCCAAAGAAGACCTACAGGTGGCCAAAAGAAAGGCAGAAGAAAAGAGGCTCAACATTACTAATTATTAGAAAAATGTAAATCAAAACTACAGAGGAGGTATCACTTCACATGGGTCAGAATGGCCAGCATCAAAAAAAATCTACAAATAATAAATGTTGGAGAGGGTGTGAGGAAAAGGAACCTTCTTATACTGTCGGTAGGAATGTAAGGGTACAGCCACTATGGACAGCAGTATGAGGGTTCCATAAAAAACTGAAAATAGAGCTCCCATATGACTCAGCAATCCCACTCCTTGGCATATACACAGAAAAGACAAAAACTCTAATTAAAAAAGATACAAGCACCCTAGTGTTCATTGCAGCACTATTTACAATAGCCAAGCCATAGAAGCAACCTAAATATCCATCAGCAGTGCATAAAGTTGAATAGATAAAGAGTTTGAATAGATAAAGAGTTTGAGTAAGCTCCGAGAATTGGTAATGGACCGGGAAGCCTGATGTGCTGCAGTCCATGGGGTCACAAAGAGTCGGACACTACTGGGCCACTGAACTGAACTGAGAAAAAGATACATATAGCCCAGACTTAAAAAAGAAACAATGCCATTTGCAGGAACATGGCTGGACCTAGAGATGATCATACTAAGTGAAGTAAGTCAGAAAAAGATAAATATGATATTGCTTATATGTAGAATCTAACAAAAATGATGCAAATGAACTTATATACGAAATAGAAATCAATCTGCAGACACAAAAAACAAATGTACAATTACTAAAGGGGAAAGGGTCGGGGGAGGGAAAAATTAGCAGTTTGAGATTAACATGAACACATTACTATATATAAAAATAGATAACCAACAAGGACCTACTGTACAGCACAGGGAATTATCCTTGATATTTTGTAATAACCTATCATGGAAAAGAATCTGAAAAAATTGATAAATATGTATATATAACTGAATTGCTTTGTAGTACACCTGAAATTAACACATTGCAAGTCAACTACACTTTAGTTAAAAAAAATTATTTTTGATGAGAACATAAGACAAATCTCTTGTCTCAGCAAACCTGTTGTATGATACCAGTGTTGTCAGCTATAGTCACCATGTTATATATTAGCTCTCAGACCTATTAATCTCGTAACTGAAAGTTTGTACTTTTAACCAACCTCTCTCTAGTTCCCCCACCTTCCAGCCCCTGGCAGCTACATTTTTTTTTACTCTCTTTGGAATTTTTAATTTTTTTTTTGGATTCCACATAAAAGTAGTAACACCATGCAGTATTTACTTTGCTGTCTCCCTTATTTCATTTATTTCATTTAGCATAGTGCTTTCTAGGGCTATCCATATTGTCACAATGGCAGGATTTCTTTTCTGTGGCTGGATAATATTCCATTTAATATATATATATACCGCATCTTTATCTATTCACCTGTTGATGAAAACTTAGGTGGTTTCCATATCTTAGCTCTTGTGAATAATGCTGCAGTGAACTTGAGAGTACGGATATCTCTTCCATACTGTTTTCATTTTCTTTGGATACATACTCAGAAGTAGGATAGCTAGATTCTTTGGTCTAACTGCACTGATGATATTAATAAAAGCCTGGGTTTTCCTCACTGAGTGCAAAGCTCAGGGAGTAGGAATGGACTGTATATATAATTGAATCTCTGCTTCAGAAAGATTTGTTAGAGAGTTTTGCTGCTCATACACATTATATGCAGTTCACAGAAATGTGGTGTGAATTTGTAATATAGCTACAGATGCCCATGAAGCAGAGGTAGATGAAGGTTGTTATTAACATTTGGTTTTTCTCCATTTTCACAGTGGAACTCTAGATTAAAGGATACACATAACCACAACCAGTATAATTGCACTTGACGATTTATTTGGGGTTTATGCATATATAACCACTGTTTTTCTTCCTGCTTCTCCTCCTTCTTTTGGGAGGGATTGTGGGATGGTAGCGATCTATCTGAACATGTAGGTTTGTGCCTAATATTGGCAAAAGGATATCAAATTGTGTCTTGGTCATTACACTTAAGATAGACGTCAGATTTCTTGGCAAGTCTTTTCCCCTGTTCTCAAGGAGAAATAGAAGGCTGACTGACGGTTTCATCTCTACAGAGCACCGGCTGTAAGGCTAATTCTTACCTCTGTTTCTTTTCACTGATCACCACAGGGTATGTGTTTGTCATCAATCCACAAATCACACAAATCCACAAAGTCTCTTTGTGGAATTTTGTCCCCTAACATTTTTTACATAAAGGCCTTCACTGAGGACTTCCCTGGAGGTCCAGTGGTTGAGACTTCACTTTGATTTCAGGGGGCAGGGATTTGATCTCTGGTTGGGGGACTAGGATCTCACACGCCACGCCATGTGGCCAAAGAGAAAAAAGGCATTCATTTCCTCCTTCAACATCTCTCTTCTCTTCTTCATATTTTTCAATAGCAAATTATCAAGCTGCAGTGAACTATTGCCTTTTCAGGTACATATGGAGATCCACATCTATGCAGCATGAAGGGTAATTTAGTTATATTAACATTTCTTCTTATAGCATCCATTATAGACCTTTTTCATCTCTGTACTCTATTGCCAAGATAAAACTTTATTTAATACTCTGGAGCTAGATAAATAATACAACAGACTTTTCAAAAAATCTTCAAAATTCTTTAACACAACACGGATTGGAAAAATTTGGAAAGGCAGAGATAAGAAGTGAGAAACCCCAATAGATAATATTTGTGGCTTTTTCAGATAGAACACATAATTTATAACATCACTCTCTTCACCATAAAAAACTAGATGCTATCATGAGATGAGCTCAAAAATGAACAAACAGGATGAAAGTTCACAAGGAAAATGCGTATGTGAAAATTCATTTATGTGTCAAGAGATAGTTTAATTATGGTGTATCATATTTTATTAAAGCCTTTATCTGGGAATACGAATGTGGAATTTCTTTCCTGAGTTTCTGTTTACTTCAATCGCCTGAGTGGAAAGCATGGAATGTAATCTTTTATGTCTTTGTTCCATAGCTAGTTGATTTATTCATATGTTTTGCCAACTACTAGTTAAAATAACATTATTGGAATAATAATGTAGGGGCTGCGGCAGCCGTTCTGGGATGTCCATGTCTGGTTCAAGTTAGCCCCTGAAACATTTCTGGGTTGATGGTCAATTTTATCATTACGCATTGAGACCTGCTATGAGCAATAGCTGGAACTGGAGAGCTATCAAGAAATAAGATCAGATTCCTGTCATCAGAAAACCTACAATTAAACATGCAAAACGAATGCAAGTCAAGATGCACCTTAGCTTAGTAATGGAAGCATAAAAGACAGCATAGTGAAAACACTGGGGAGGAAATTAATGAAGATGGGAAAAGCATTTTTTTGGCTTACTTGAAATATCTTAATAATGCTTGATATTTCTCTAATTTCGTAAGCTGCTGAGAGAAACTGGGTTTGTCCTATAGCCTAAAATTATCATATAGATTTTCCCTTAAAGGTGGAAAACACCACTGATTTTGACTTGGAAGGGGAGAAGATAGGCTAGGAAACAGGAATCTTTAGCTAGAGTTCTTTTTGTTGGCTTAAGGACATTTTTGTTGTTCCTCTTTAGGCTTCAGGAAAAAATGATTTTGAGCAGGCTAGCCCAAACCAGGGCTGGCGGGTATAAGACGGGACTGGGTGAATCCCTCTGGCTATGCGTTGCCAGCTACTCCGTCTACATCTGTCCTGTCAGCAAGAAGCAAGGGCTTGCTTCAGAAGCACAACCAAACTCTCGCATTTCCAGCAGACCACATTCTGTTTCTTCATAGCACAACTAATTTGGAAAATCTGACAATTATTCAAACTGCATTTTCAGTATGGGTTGAGATGGAAACTGTGTATTTATCTTAACAAAACTGCAACTGCATTTCAAATTCTACCTTGTGTGGAGGCTCTTTCAGTACCTACCTAAACAAATAAAGGGATTGGGAGAGTTGAGTTTTCCATTTTTTCCCTTTCCTTTTGATATCCTCTACCAAGGCCTTTTCTTGTTAATTTTGTCAGCGAGTTGCTACTTAAAGCTGACTTCCACAGAGATGTGTGTATTTGCAGGTCGGCTTCATCAAACATTTATTGTTCAATACTGTGACAGCTGGTAGCAGGCATACATACTTTTTCCTTGTTTGGTTTTCTGATAAAGCCTGTCAAGCACTGGTTGACTATAACTGAATTTGTCACCCTCTCAGCAAGGTTATACCTTTTCTGACTATGAAATAAAACAATAAAACAACATTTCTAACCCCTCTCTGCCACCCCCTCCCAATTTGCCAAGCAAATAGATGAAGAGTAGATTTTCACCAGACTAACACCAACAGGGTTCATTGTGGAGGAAAAATTCTCACATATCTAAAAACCTAAGGATCGCTTTTGTGAGAGCACTTGCTCAGGAGAGGACAGAAGATGTAGCCAAGGTCACAGAACAAGAGTAGCCGGCTTGTGCTCAGTTCAAACTGAGCATCTGAAATCCGTCAATTCAGGCAACATGTCATCTTAACCAGATGCCTGGTGCCCTGCAGGGCCTTCTACATGGAATTTTTCAACTTTTCAAGCTAGTTTATTGGTATGGTAAGGCCATGTGTCCAAAGGAAAGCTGATAAAATTATCTCCTATAGGAGCGCAGCTTCTAAAGACGAGAGCATCCACTGAAGTTGGAGTTTGAGTTTCACTTTTATTTTTAATTAATTTTTAATTGAAGTATAATTGATTTACAATGTTATGGTAGGCAGAAGAAAACCTCAAGTTCTATACTGGCTTCCCTACATGGTGATAATCGCACCCTTCTCCAAAGCTAAAAGCTGAAAAAATGGGAAACTCACCTTATGCAGCTCCCTTCTTTCAAGGGTTGACTTTCTTTAGAATCTGTATTCTTGTTCACTCTTCAGTGCTTTCAGATAGGTGAATTCTATAGTTTGACCAGGGTTGTAGTTTTTGTCTGGGAGAGGGGACAGTTGGGTGTCAATTTGGGAAGAGTTTAGTTGTGCTCAAAACAGAACTTGCCACTCTTATTACTCACTTTGACATATTTATTTTACTGAGGGCTTCACAGGTCAACATTCTGTATACTGGAAAGTATTTTACCTGATATTGACCTAAATTGTCAAAATATGTTAACATAGTCATTTTCTTCCAGTTGCTTTCAAATGTCTCCTTTTATTCTGGCTACTCAGTGTTGCCAACAGTGTAATAGAAATGATTGAAAATATAAATAATACTGTATAAATTGTTTCACATGGTCTTTCTCACAAACTGTAATTTTCCCCACATAAAGTATAAGTTTAGAGATTAGATGAGAAAAAAAAAAAGTTGAAAACATCTGCCTTCTCTTACAGCAAATTCTTTGTGGTTGTTGAGTCAACAACCATTCTGCATATTGAAGAATTTTGCTCCTTTCATTTTATTTAAATTGCTTACATGTAAAAGTGTATGTTCGGTGGTCCCTTAAAAGAACATATTATTTTTCAATTAAAAATTTTTTTTAGCATTACACAGAGTTTTAGAAGGTACAGTTGTCTTATGGTTTGCTTTTTATTTGTACTTTTTAAATGCTTGAAACATTTATGGTCATAATTAAGTCTAGGTAGACATTAGTTTGTGAACCCCAAGGAATAATAACCATTTGTGAACCACTTTACTGAGTCAGCTTAATGTGGCAACTGGGGCAAGAAGGTTAAGAATTTAAAAAAAAAAAAAAAAAGTGTCAAACACTATAGTGTCCTTTTATTAGGTATCAGTGGAATCATCCTTCTTGGGCTGCTTGCCCTACATGGAGACTGAATTATTTTAACAACAGTTGATAGCAAACATTGCATATAGAGTTGTCAAGAAGGTACTTTCCTTAATCCTTAAGATGCCTACCTTCTGGTTGTTTTCCCAGATTAGGTAGAAAGTGAATATATCAGAATCAGCTTAATCTCTGTGCCAGTGATCTGATTGGGAGAAAGATATGCATTTCTTTTGTCTTTAGGATGTCTTCAGTTTTCTAGTCCCTTCCCTTCAAACTTCCTAGAGTTATTCTTTAAAAAAAATCTCTCTTCACTTCACTACACACTTGTTCCTCAATATAATGCAAGCTGTCTTCTTCCCTTTAAATGATCTAAGAACCAATAAATTTATCCCATGACTCCTTAAAGTATTTCTAACTAGAGTTTTGATCTTCATTACTAGCAGATTCCTTATTTGCAAATTTACATACTTGCTAAAATTTATTTGTAACCCCAGATTACTTTCATGGTCATGAGCAGAGTGGTGAAAAATTCTAGGCACTCAACATGCAGTCTTATAAGACAGTACTCTGCTTTCTTGTTTCAGCTTTTATACTGTAAACAAGTATCCTTTCCATAGCCAATTTAGTACCATATTTTTTGCATTTCTGTGCTTCTTGTTGGTGATTTCAATGTTCAAAATGGCCCCATAGCATAGTTGTTGAAATGCTATGTAACGTTCTAAGAGTGAGAAGACTCTGACATTCCTTATGCAGAAAATGCACTCTGTAAAGCATGAAATGGAGTGCTGTTGATCATGAATTCAATGCTAATGCATCAACAATATATATATTATATAGGATATCTTCTAATAACACTATACATAAACCAAAGTTATGTATTCATTGGCTGATGAAAATGTTGTGACCACAGTAATGTTTCAGGATTCCCTAACTCAATGTTAGTGGTGACTTAACAGACTGTAACAACAGTGAATAACCAAAATCAGTTGTGCTTCATTTTTTTTCTCCTTTGCAGTCATCTCTTCCCTCGTCTACCCTTTTAACGTGCAAGCTTTTTGGTTGGTTTTACATATAATACTTATGGTTTTGAGAAATCCCTCCTCTGCAAATCAATTCTTCATTTGTAATTCTTAAACTTCAAGTGCCTGCAACCAAGGATCTGCTAGATTTTTATATTCAGATGTCTCATAGACAAAATCAAACTATCCATCAGATTCACCATTGGTCTCTATCACCAACTTTTCCTTCTTCTGTGTTGTCTATCGTTATTAATGCTACTCCATTGTCCAGGCTAGAAATAGGAACTTTTTCATACTTTCTTTCTTTTATCCTAGCATTGGAACAAGTCTTAACACTATTACATTCCAAGTTTTTCTCATTTTTGCATTTCTATAGCCATTACTGACCATTATCAATACTTACTAGGTCAGAACTGGTAAAATATTTAAAATGATACCTTAAAAATCTATTTTAATAGAAGCTATAAAAATTCATATTAATTATAAATATGAAATTCATATTAATAGTCTTTTAGCATTAGACTATAGGGTCCAGGATTTTCTTATTGTTGTTATCATTTCTTAACTTAATTCTTCTTATTGTTATTATTGTTTTTTAATTTTTTAACAACTGAAGAATGGAATTCCTTGCCATCTTTCTTGCATACATCATATCTATAATGTATTTTTTAAAATTATTTTTTATTGTGGTACAGTTGCTTAACAATGTTGTGTTAGATTCAAATACATCCATAATGTTTTTCTAGGATTTCAGTTTTCTTTCTTCAAAGATAAATCACTACTTCACTACATTTACAAAGCATGACGCCTGCAGCATTTTATTCTAGATCCTTGATTTAGTTGAGTTCTGAGGATCTGTTAATATTCCCTTTCCTGATCTAGGTGTTGACTACACAAGGGGTGTTCACCTTAAATTAACTGAGCTGCATAATTATAGCTTCTGCATTTCTGTGTATGTATGTTTTACTTCAAAATTAAAGAAAAATATAGTTTAAAGTAATTATGTTAAGCTTAGAGGATATAACATTGTGGGTCAAAGCAGAAATCTGGTAATAGAGGATTTGAGAACTGAAGAAGGGAAGTATTTGGAAAGGCAGAGAAGGAGGAAGAGAAGAGATGGCATGAGAGAGGAGCGAGAGGTGGGAATGTACAAGGTATCTGGAGGAGAAAATGAGGGAGAGAATAAGGAGGCAGTGGGCCTGGCTAAAAAAGAGTGCATGAGGAGGATCACTAGGAAATAGGCTTGGAGAGGAAGGAAGAGTTCATATTAATGAACAACTCTGAAGGATATTTTAAACTAAGAAAAATAGAATCCCAAGAAAATAGAAAAAAATTACTCTCCAGGGAATGTTTCTTATTTCCTGGATCTCACAGAACATATGTAATGGAAAACATTATAATGAATGAGACTATATCAAATTTCTTGCTAATTTTAATTTCCTAAGTACAATTTTAATTTTCCAAGGAACTGGGCATTCATAAAATCTGATGTTTAAACTTATCTATTTATTGTTTGCTCAGTTTTTAAAAATTCTCTTGAAATAAAAATAATTTTTATAACTGTCAAGATAATTTAAATCATGCTATTGGGAAGTGAAAAATAAAAACAAAGCAAAGGCAACAAACACCACTTATTAGTTGACACCAACCCCCGAAAATTCATCTCAGAAGGTTTGTGTTTGTGAATATAGGGGAGGGTTACACTGGAAGTGTTTTTGCCAACTGACTATGGCAGCACTTACTTGTATAAATGCCATATAATATAATGTGTACAGTCTCTGAAGAATTTCAAGCACTCAGAAATGTCTTGCACATTCCAAGCTTTTGTCACATGAGACAGGTGATGTGCTATGAACGCAGCACCATTTTGGTATGAAACTGCCACTTACTGGGAGTATGTTTGTAATAAACAGGGCTTTTCCCTCATGAAAGCACATCTTTAGAGTTTCATTTCTCCCCAAATGTAGATGCACTGGGGGGTCTCATACGCACTCTTCACAGTTGAATTACTCTATATTGTATTTACTCTAGAAAATCCCAGTCGCTCTCTTTCCCCTTCCCTCTCCAATTCCTGATGTAATGTTGCCCTCTGGCAATTGGTTCTGAAACTCTGAACTGTTGCCTGATTTATATACTACAATTATCAAAATAGATGTATCTTCAGAAGGAAAATTCAGGGACTGATCCCAAGACTAAGATTAACAAAGACCAAAAAGGTGGCTAATTTTCTCTTGGTAAGTCCTTTTTAAAATAAAAGATGTTTTCTGGGTCTGAATTATCTGGATAATGGTATACTTCAAATGACTCCTAAAAAACCATATGTGACTTCATAACTCCTTCCCCACTTCTAGGTCTGTGTCTCCAATTTGCATGCTGGACATCTCTACAAATGTTGGCTGAACATCTATCGTTTGCAGAGTGCTACACTAGAATTTCCCAAAAAGAACACATAATAAATTATGATTCATGTCTGAGAGCATCTTACAACCTATTTTGTAGCATTAAAACAAATGCACAGCAGAATATAAGTGCAATATTGAAGCAGCAACTGATTATTGCTGAAGTTCAGATGACGAATCAATAAAAAATATAATACTTCATGGGCTGAACATGCAATGAAGAAAAATGTGAGTAGGTGGGGGAGCAAAAGTGGTGAGATTGGTGAGATTTTGAGAAGGTAGTCAAGAAAGTTTCCTCTGATAAGATGGTATCTGAGCAAGATTTGTGAGCGGCAGAGAGGACAAAATGTAGGAAGTGCATTTCAGACAGAGAACTGGTAGACCAGAAACCCCGGATCAGGAGTGTGTATTATATATGCTGTATACACATGTTTTTATTTTAAAAATTAACTGATACTGATATAGCACTTATTATATGCTACATATTGTCTTAAATGATTTACAAATATTGAGTAATTTAATCATTATGATATAGTCCAAGTTTTCTCAACCAGAGAACCATTGGTATTTTGAGTCAGATCAACTTTTTTTTTGTGGGGGCTATTCTATGCATTATAGGATGTTCAGTGGCATCCCTGGACTCTACCCACCAGATGTTAGTAGAACCTCCCAAGTTCTGACAATCAAAAATGTCTCTAGATGTTGCCAGATGCCTTCTAGGTGAAAAATTGCTCAAGAATCACTAATGCAACCCTATGAATAGGTTCTCTTATCTCTGATTATAGATAAAGAACCACACAGAGAAAGTAAACTGGCCAAGAGCACGCATCTAGCAATCTGTGTTAGAATTCAAACCCAAGATAACAGTCCTGGTGATCGTACTGTTAACTGCCATAGGTGCTTACTTACTAGGAACAAAAGTAAATCCTGAAGTAGTTGGAGGAGGATTAGCAATGAGGGTGGGTGGGGTAGTTCAAAGATGGGGCCAGAGAGGAGTAAGGGTTGAGGTGACGTTTTAAGGACTTTGCTACTGAAGGTTTGAGCAGAAGACTAGTAAGATCTGATTTAGATCTTAAAATGACCTCTTTGCAGCCTTATCAAGAGTAGGCTCTGGGTGAGCAACTACAGGAGAGTAGTGGGAAATTTCTGTACCAATCCAGAAGATAGATGACTGTGGCATGACGTAGTGTGGTAGAGATGGAGATGGTTGGAAATAGTCTGATTCTAGAAATGTTTTGAAGGGACACCTGACAGGATTTGCTGATGGAGTTAATGTTCTCTGACTGAAAGAGAGGAGTGAAGAAAGGTACTAAGTATTTTAGCCTGAGTGACAGGAAGAATAGGCTTGCCAATTACTGAGCAGGGAAGACAGGTGGAAGACTCAACCTCAGGTTGGAATCGTCAATTCTATTCAGAAGTAGTAAGTTCAGGATGGTTATCAGACATTCAGATGGAAATATTGAGCAAATAGCTGCTTATATGAGGCTGGTGTTAGGAGATAAACCTTTTGGAGTTATCAGCATATAGATGACCTTTAGATCCATAATATATGATGATATCACCAAGGGAATTACCAAAGATTTATAAGAGAAGTTCAAGGACTGAGCCCAGAGACATTAAAATGTTCACAGGTCAGGAAGATGAGGAAAGGAGGAAATAAAGAAAACTAGAATGGGTTTCCCAGTGAGGAAGGAGGAGAACCAGGGAAGGGTGAAACATAGCAAGTCAAGTGAAAAAAGCATTTCAAGGAAAAGAGAGCTGTCAATTGCTTCAAATGCTGTTGCTGTGTCCTATAAGATGAGGAAAAAAGATTGTTCATTAGATTGGACAATGTAAAGATTCAACACTGAACTTGACAAAAGCTATCTGTACAGAGGTAGGGATGAAAGACGGATTGGTAGTGCTTCAAAAGAATGGGGGAAAAGGAAGTAGGAAAGCTACATATAGAGAGCTCTTTCAAGGAGTCTGGATCTAAAGAGGAGAAGAGAAAAGGAATAATAGTTGAAAGGAAATGTTGGAGCAAGTAGTTTTTTTTTTTCCCCTTTCTTTCTTTTGGATGATTTATAAAATGTTCCATGCTAATGGAGAATGAGTCAGCAGAGAGAAAAAGTGATGTACAGAAGAGAAAGGATAGAATTGCTGGAGGGCTGATTTGAATAGGAGAAAGGAAATGAGATCAGTGCAGAAAGCGGGGGGTTATATATAAAACAGTGTGGAGTTTATCTACAGGAATAGGACAATAGATGGCAGAGAAAGTGGGGGCAGATGCAAGAGGACTGGTGGACATAATGGTGGAAACATGCTGAAGTTGTTTTTATTTTTCGCAGAAATAAGGAGTAAAACATTAGCTGATTGAAGAAGGAGTAGGGGGTGACCGAAGTTTGAGGAAAGAAGGGAAGCTATAAAATAATGATCTAAAAGTCTGGGAGAGAGAACAAAATAAAGTAACTAGTAGTGTGGCTGGACAGCAATAAAGATACTTTTAATTTAAGGAGAACTCTTTCACCACAGTTGTGGGTTTCTCTCCAGCTCATATTCAACTGTCTGGGCATAGGTCCACAGTAGACAGAGCGAGGCGACCAAGCAAGATTTTAGTTTAGCTAGAAAAGTTCTGAGGAAAGGAGAGATTGTAATGACAGATTAACAACCTAATTTGGGAGTCAGAGGACATGTACATGTAGTTAGAGTGGGGGTACAATTTGAATTGTAGGTCTCTCTGTGGCTGAAGAATTATTGGAATTGAGGTATAAGATGGATTGGGTTGGGAAGTTAGGAGGAAGAAGACAGAGGTCATGGACAAGTGCAGCGTAAGGAGTAATCACTGGGGAGAACCCATGATTATGTGCTTACTGAAGTGATAAGGAGCTATGACAAGCATTCTGGAGATAGTGGTAGCCAGTCACGTCCTAGAATGTGATAAAAATCAAGTGGATGAAAATGTAGTTGAAATCCGTCTCGGATTTTTACCTTCTAGTGCTGTTCACGGGTGTATGTAGGTACAGATTAACTATTAAAACATACAAAAAGTGACAACCAAAATCAAAGCGGAAAATATCAAAATTTGCTTAAGAACCAAATCTAAAAATTAGCATTTTTTTTCCTTTTTGTAATGAAATACAACATTATAGATACAGCTGAATCCCTCTTCCAACTCCCTTTCCTTCCCAAGTCTCTTTCCTCTCTCCCTTCCCTGGAGGTGGCTTTCATCCAAATCTTTAGAAGTTGTCAACAGATACATAATAATAGACTTTATTGACTAAAATAAATAAGATGTCGCATACTGCAAGGGTACCCAATCCTATAATAATACCTATTTTAATATAATTAGATTAATATCAACTGCTGTGTAATAAATTATTAATTGAACATTATATGAGTATGGCTTCCCCGGTGGTTCAGTGGTAAAGAATCACCTGCCAATGCAGCAGATGCAGGTTTGATCCCTAGGTTGGAAAGATCCTCTGGAGAAGGAAATGGCTTGTCATTCCAGTATTCTTGCCTGGGAAATCCAATGGACAGAGGAGCCTGGTGGGCTATAGTCCATGAGGTTGCAAAGAGTCAGACATGACTTAGTGACTAAACAGCAAAAACATATGAGTATAGTAGTTTGTTTATCCATCTCAGTGAGCATTTAGGTAATTCTGCCATTTTGTAATCACCAACGACGCTCCTATGCACTCATTGCCCATGTCCTTGCTAATGTATGTGAGTGTCTATCTGGTATATACTTGGAATTGCTGCATTGTAAGGGATGTAATTTTCACCTTTATTAGATAATGCCAAATTGCTCACTGGAACAGTCTGCTCATGTATAGTCTACCTTGAAGAGTACAGATTTTCCATTTTCACATTGGGAAATGTGACACTTGGCCTTGCCAAATCTTTAAATTTTTGTCAATCTGATACATATGTTGGGGGAAGAGGCAATACCCAATGAGATATCTGAGAGGTTTTGATAGCAGAGAAAGATATAAATCCTTAGATTTAGTATTCACAATAAAACCTAAGTGTAATTAAGGAAATTATGTATGTTAAAATTTTAGTGCTGCAGGCTAAGTCACTTCAGTCATGTCCAACCCTTTGTGATGCTATGGACTGTAGCCTGCCAGGCTTCTCGGTCTGTGGGATTCTCCAGGCAAGATTACTGGAATAGGTTGCCATGCCCTCCTCCAGGGGATCTTCCCTACCTAGGGATCTAACTTCAAATAGGGCATCTCTAGTATTGGCAGGCGGGCTCTTTACCACTAGTGCCACCTGGGAAGCCAGTTAAAATTTTAGGGATAACCACTAAAAGAATAAGAAAAGATTATATTAGTCACAACTAGTCTAGGGGGAAAACACTGTAAATGTAAACTTATTTTTACTTTTCAAGGTATTCAATAACAGAACTAAAATAAATTTTCAGCCAATAAGGGTTGACAGTGGAGGGCAGTTGTAACATATTCTGCAATAATTTCCCCTCCCATATGAGTCCATCTTTCTTTTAAACTCCAACATGGGTTTATTATATCTTCTCCATTTTATTAGTGCTTACATATATTTGCCAAAATGCTTATCAATTCCTTTACTTGTCATTGCTTACGTATCATGTTTGTTTCTTCTATTATTATTACCACTATTATATTACTAATATTATTACTTTAAAGAAGTACACTCTAATAATTCTTGGGTGAGGGTCTATGGGCAGTAAACTGTAAATCTTTGTTTTCATTACCATTATTAAACTATGGTTTAGATGCCTATAAAAGTTCAAGTGGATGTTTATCTTTTTTCAGTCTTTTGGAGTCATTTCACTGCTTTCTGCTCATTTGACAACTCTAATCTCTTTTGTTTTTTAATTTTTGAGTTTGTCCTCATCCACTGCCCCTAAAGGATAGAAGTTTCACTGCCATTTCCCTGGGACAGTGGGCACAAATTTTCTTGATTCTTTTCTATGGAAAGCGTGGTTCCTCGAGTTTCCAGGTTTTAACCATAGTTATTAGTATCAGTTCCTTGTCTTGCAGGCTGGGGCCATGGTGTCTGCTTTAGTATTTATAATCCTAGCCTTCAGCTTCTTGGGTTTGTATCCAAGTTCATTTCCTATATGGGTTAGGCTGGCATCAATTTCTGCTTACTTTTTTGGCTTTTGGTTTTCTAATTCTAATATCTAGAAATTTATTTCTTTTGAACTTATAAATTTACAACAATAGTTTTTAGTGTGTGGTCCATTTTGCTCTTTCCCTCACCCTCTTCCCAATGATGACATGAGGCAGTCACTCTGCTCTCTATGTTCTTTGATATTTTGTATTTTCTTCTTTGTGGGTATAATTATTCTTAATAGAATCATGATAATTATCTCCTCTGTATACTATGAGTTATGATATGGTACAGTATTCATCCCTATTCTCTAGTGCATTGTTAAACACATAGTAAGCACTCAATAAATGTTTATTGATCAATAAATGAAACTCCCCCCCCCCCTTTTTTTAAAATTTAAAACAGAAGGGTATTTTGGGCTACTGTGAGCATACTTTCAGACAAAAGAGAAAATTTGGATCCATCATGTCTTTATATTTTCTAAGAGCAACAATGGGTTTGCTTATGGTGTAGAATTTGTAGAAAGGCCTTTTCTCATATTAATTTAATCTGTTTTGCTTTTATTCTTTACTATAGTGAGATGTGTCATTTCCAGTACACAGTTGTATGTCTCTCAAAAATTTTGACTATTTTAATTTTGTGGAGCATCACACTGAGGAGGTAAAAAAAATTCCAATTGCCAAATGTATATACAATTTCATAAATTAATGAATCTCACTGAAAATTTTGGCCCATCTCTGAATTAGGTGCTATAAATACATATATAAATCTGAAAATTCATATATTTTCAGAATAAAAAAACCTGAGCATTAGAATCAAAATCTGTTTGTCACTTTTAAGTTCTCCCAGTTAAGAGATCATCGAAGACTTTTAGGCACCTCGTATCTATCACAAGTGAACACTAGAATCAGTTCTGATTTGAACACTGTTACTTGGTTTACATTTATCTATTGCATGATAGTGCCAAGTTATCAGAACTGAGAGGTGAATCACAGCACTGATTGCCAACGTGAGAACCTTGAATTTGAGTAGCATTATTTTATCCTTTTCTTCTCAGCAGCATGTGTCAGGATTTTTGAGCTGCTACAAGTTTCAAAATTTCCTGTCCTTGAATAAGTGATACTGTCCAGCATTTGGTCCCTAGAAGATTCTCCTGGACCCCAAATAGCCCATATGAGCTTTACAAAGAATTTATGATTAGCTTAAATATGGATTTTTTTTCCCCATCACAATCACTGCTTCAAGCTATAAGAAAAGGAAATAAATATGTTGTGCGACAGTATAAATTGACACAGAATTTTTCTATAAGAAGTTTTATTACAGGTAGTAAAAGAAACAGTACTTGGACTAGGAAGCAGGAAGCCCTGTTCATAGCCCCTAGCTAGATGTGTGGTTGACCTTGGACAAGTCATCCAGATCCTTTGTGTCTGAAAGTCCTCATTACTAAAATTTAAAATTTGGAGTAAATAATTTTTATAGTCTAGCAATATCAAACATTTCATTTTAAATCAAGGCAATATATGTAATATCTATTACAACAAATTAGATCATATAAAATAGTGCCTGAAAGTCACTCTGTTTTGAGATGGTTAATTTGCAGCATGTATGTCTTCATATTACCCTAGACATGGTCTCACTAGAACTCTTGGGGTCTTGGGTAAATCTCCATCCTCGTATGTTTCCAATCATTCTGTCCATAGTGACATGTGACTCAAAGGATTTAAACATGATATGAGTCCTCTATTTGTAACAGTGGTAGCTACCCAGAATTAAGCTTTAGTGAGTAAGCTGACCTTTTGAGAAACGGTTGTGAAGGAAAAAGGTGGCAGGGAAATTTAACCAAGTTATAAGGAAGTGTCTGGGCCCCAGGCTACCTGTGTTACACAAGTAGTGTCCTTGAACTCTGCATCGGGAATTCACTTTCCATTGGGACTTTACAGAGACACTAAGCTTACTATGGTGCCTAAAAACCATTTCCATGTGAAACCCACAGTGAGGGTAAATTCACATTAGATAATGTGAGGCGTGCTACGTATTCCCAAGTTTAACAAGAAGAGAACAAAATTCTGAGGTTAGTATCTTGGCTGGTCCATGAACTTCACTGTAAATCCATTGTTGTTCAGATACCCAGTTGTGTCTGACTATTTGCAACCCCATGGACTGCAGCATGCCAGGACTCTGTCCTTCACCATCTCCTGAAGTTATAAATCTATCAGTTCAGTTCAGTTCAGTCTCTCAGCCGTGTCCAACTCTTTGTGACCCCATTAATTGCAGCACTCCAGGTCCATCACCAACTCCCGGAGTTCATTCAAACTCATGTCCATTGAGTTGGTGATGCCATCCAACCATCTCATCCTCTGTCATCCCTTTCTCCTCCTGCCTTCAATATTTCCCAGCATCAGGGTCTTTTCCAACAAGTCAGTTCTTTGCATCAGGTGGCCAAAGTATTGGAGTCTCAGCTTCAGCATCAGTACTTCCAATGAAAATTCAGGACTGATTTTCTTTAGGACAGACTGGTTGGATGTCCTTGCTGTCCAAGGGACGCCCAAGAATCTTCTCCAACACCACAGTTCAAAAGCAATTCTTCGGCGCTCAGCTTTCTTTATAGTTCAGCTCTCACATCCATACATCACTACTGGAAAAACCATAACTTTGACTAGGTGGACCTTTGTTGGCAAAGTAATGTCTCTGCTTTTCGATATGCTGTCTCGGTTGGTCATAACTTTCTTCCAAGGAGAAAGAGTCTTTTAATTTCATGGCTGAAGTCACCATCTGCAGTGATTTTGGAGCCCAAAAAACTCAAGTCTGTCACTATTTCCACTGTTTTCCCATCTATTTGCCATGAAATGATGGGACCAGATGCCATGGCTTAGTTTTCTGAATGTTGACTTCTAAGCCAACTTTTCCACTCTCCTCCTCCACTTTCATCAAGAGGCTCTTTAGTTCCTCTTCTCTTTCTGCTTTAAGTATGGTGTCATCTGCATATCTGAGGTTATTGATATTTCTCCCAGCAATCTTGATTCCAGCTTGTGCTTCATCCAGCCCAGCATTTCTCATGATGTACTCTGCATATAAGTTAAATAAGCAGAGTGACAATGTACAGCCTTGACGTACTCCTTTCCCTATTTGGAACCAGTCTGTTGTTCCATGTCCATTTCTAACTGTTGTTTCCTGACCTGCATATAGGTTTCTCAAGGTCAGGTGGTCTGGTGGTCTGGTATTCCCATCTCTTTCAGAATTTTCCACAGTTTGTTGTGATCCACAAAGTCAAAGGCTTTTGGCGTAATCAATAAAGCAAAAGTAGTTTCAGTTTTTCTGAAACTGTCTTGCTTTTTCGATGATCCAGTAGATGTTGGCAATTTGATCTCTGGTTCCTTTGCCTTTTCTAAAAGCTCGAACATCTGGTAGTTCACAGTTTACGTACTACTGAAGCCTGGCTTGGAGAATTTTGAGCATCACGTTACTAGTGTGTGAGATGAGTACAATTGTCCGGTAGTTTGAGCTTTCTTTGGCATTGCCCTTCTTTGGGATTGGAATGAAAACTGACCTTTTCCAGTCCTGTGGCCACTGCTGAGTTTTCCAAATTTGCTGGCATATTGAGTGTAGCACTTTAATAGCACCGTCTTTTAGGGTTTGAAATAGCTCAACTGGAATTCTATCACCTCCACTAGCTTTGTATGTAGTGATGCTTCCTAAGGCCCACTTGACTTCACATTCCAGGATGTCTAGCTCTAGGTTGGTGATCACACCATCGTGATTATCTGGGTCATGAAGATCTTTTTTTTATGGTTCTTCTGTGTATTCTTGCCACCTCTTCTTAATATCATCTGCTTCTGTTAGGTTCCTACAATTTCTGTCCTTTATTGTGGCCATCTTTGCATGAAATGTAAATCTTTACTTGAAATGTAAATCTATAGTCAAGCTCAAAAAAAGAAAACCTTACATATCAGAAATAGAGACCTAAAAGCCAAAGATGAATCCAGAAACTGATATCAGAATGGTCCACTGATGATCTGAAGTTCACTAAGAATCCAAAATCTTGGGGATTAGGATTTAAATACAACAAAGATTTTTTAAAATTAAATTCAGTAAATACTGCAGAATCAATGTTAAGGATTTAGAGCACAGCCCAGATAGTCTCCAAAGAACTCAAAAGATAAAGAACAATGAGATTTAAAAGCTGAGGCAGAAATGTCAATTAGGGCTCAGATACTCTGCATAGTAGGAATTTCAGAATGAGAGCAAGTATTGAAGAGAAGAAATATCTTAAGATAGAACAGTAGAAAATTTTCCTAAGCTAAAGAATGCATGAGTTTAAAATAAAAAACCATAGTGAATGACAGGCAAAATTAATAACTATGACACACAACTAGATGAATCTTCATGAATTTTTTTAACTGCCAATATTAAAGAAAAAAAATCCTATGAATATCCAAGCAAAAGAAAGAGGTTATCAACAAGAAAAAAATGAGATTGGCAATAGATTTCCATGTAACCCATAATGTCAGAAAACAGCATAGAAATATCTTTGGAGTTTCAGAATAAAAGTATCATTATAGAAGACCATTATACAGTGTATTTATCATTCATGTGTAAGGGCAACACAGAATTTTTCAGATCTGCAAAAAAGGAAAGAATAGAACACAAGTAACATTCATGAAAAAAGTTGAGAAGTTATAAGCAATTGAAAAATGAAAGATTTATGAAAACATAAGTAACAAAGAAAACACAGTCCCCTTGGGAGAGGAGGTCTAAGGCAGACATACAGCAGCTCTTTTAAACTAAGGGGGAAGGCTTGATGTTCATTTCCATCTCAGGGCTTGTGTCATCTTATTCTGTTTTATGAAGAACTGTAATAGTCAGCCTTAATAAACAAGTGCTCAAATATCATACCCACTGAAAGTTAGTTGTGGTACCTTGATCATGATTAATTTGAACTCTCATTAATTTGAATATTAACTGGATAAACTGAATAGTAAAGTGTCACTTGAGTTTTGTTTTGCTCTGCTAGTTATTTGAGGTTATTTGTGACCCTATGGCCCACATTATACTTATTAATCTTGAGTTAGTTTAATATCATTTATAAGAGCTCAAAATAAAGTATGTTAGTTAGTTTCCCAGGTTACTGTACCACAGACTTACAAGATAGATAATAGAAACTGATTGTCTGTTTTGGAGGTTAGAAGTTCAAAATCAAGATGTCAACAAGGTTTGTTCTTTCTTACAGAGTAAGAAAAAAATGTTCCATGTCTCTTGCCCAGCTTCTGTTGGTTTGCTAGAAATCTTTGATGTTCTTTGGCTGGCAGAAGTCTCACCTTAATCTTTGCCTTCATTTTCAGATGGTATTCTTCCTGTGTGCATGTCTGTGTTCAAATTCCCCTTTTCATAAGCAGACTAGTCATGTTAGATAAGGGACCCATCCTGCTCCTTTATAACCTCATCTTAGTTAATTACATCTGTAATAATCCTGTATCTAAATAAGGTTACATTCTGAGATACTGGAAGCTATAACCCTAGATATGCAGGTAATTAAAAAGTTGAATAACATGTAATACTTATACTAATTAAGTAGAAAATATTTTATAAGTGGATTACTTTCCCAGGATACTAATACTTGATAGTATTAAGAAAAATATTTCTAGGTTTTACAAATAAATATGTATAACAAAATAAAACAAAGTTCTCATACATTTTAAATACTATAAAAGATAAACTAGAAAGATGTTGGCAAGTCATACATCAATTTCTCTCATTAATTAAGAAGGAAAAGATTTATGAAATATGATAGGCTACCTACAAAAATATGAATAAACAAAAAAAATCCAAATTCACTCTAAATAAAGAAATCATGTGATTATCAAACTGGACAAGAACTATTTTTTAAGTTATAACACCCTTTATTGAGGAATGCTGAAAATGTATATACACCTGTTGCTCTGTTGGAAGAGCAAATTGGTAAAATTTTCTAAAGAACTATTTGGCTAATCTTTATGCTGTGAACAAAACATTCTTTTTCAAGTAACATATCTTAGCAAAAATGTTTATAGTGAAGCACAAATACAGACTCAAGAGGCTGTTGCAATACGGTTTATAATACTAAAGAACTGGAGACACACTAACTTTTCCCAGATTGGAAACTGGCTAAATAAATTGCAAGAAAATCACAGGAAGAAGGATCCACAGAACACATTAAAAACAACATGAGTTTGAGAATCTGTCGTTAATGAAAAAAAGCAGATTCCAAAAGAACATGTACATTATTACTCATGTATTTCTTGAAAAATAAAATGAAAGATAATAAAGCAGTATACTTGTGTGCATATCATTCAGTTTCGTATAGGATAAAAGTATCACTTTTAGAATAAAAATAAAGAAGAAGTCATGGGTTCCATAAAGATAATAACCTCGAGAAAACTGGGTAAATGAGAGGGATGTACTGGCCTAAAATGTTTGAGGACCACTGAAGGAATGTAGGGTCCCACTTCAGAAGGCTCCATGTTCAAGTTTCAGCTCCAGCCCTTTGGTAGTAGGTGACCTAGAACAGATTATTTAACATTTCTTTGCTTCATTTTCCTACCGTGAATTGGAGACTGAAAGAATATTTACCTCACACAGTGACTGAGGATTAAAGGAGATGAGCACAAAGCATATTTGTTTCATATAACATTCTCAATATGAGATGATTTAAGAAGGCACCAGGTAAGGAGAAACAGAGTTCCAAGAAAAGAGACCTTTAGAAACATTGGAAATGTGGGACAGTTTTCTTACAAATTTCTAATCCCAGAAGGAAAAAAAAACAACAACAAAAAACCATGAATGATGTCTAAAAGGTCATAACTAAAAATGTCAATTGAAGATTTTAGAGGGAAGATCTGCCTATGAATAAGAAAATCTAGCACAGTTCTGGGAAAAGAAGATTTCTTTACCAGGAAGACTCACTGCTTAGGTGGACAGAGTGTTTACTCCTGGTAGAAGTTAATCTTTGGCAGCAATATGCAGTGAGATGCCTGGGGGGAAATGGAAGCAACAAAGTCCAAGATACAGAGGTTATTGTCTGCTGTTTAAAGAAGATAAAAGAAAATATTAAGGACTGAAAGTAACTGACGCTATTGAATCCAGATTCTGTATCAGGAGTTTTATTTCTCAGTTGTGGGGATAATAGTTCAGTTCAGTTCAGTCACTCAGTTGTATCCAACTCTTTGCGACTCCATGAATTGCAGCATGCCAGGCCTCCCTGTCCATCACCAACTCCCGGAGTTTACTCAAACCCATGTCCATCGAGTCGGTGATGCCATCCAACCATCTCATCCTCTGTCATCCCCTTCTCCTCCTGCCCCCAACCCGTCCCAGCATCAGGATCTTTTCCAATGAGTCAACTCTTCGCATCAGGTGGCCAAAGTACTGGAGTTTCAGCTTCAGCATCAGTCCTTCCAATGAACGGCCAGGACTGATCTCCTTTAGGATGGACTGGTTGGATCTCCTTGCAGTCCAAGGGACTCTCAAGAGTCTTCTCCAACACCACAGTTCAAAAGCATCAATTCTTCAGCACTTACCTTTCTTCACAGTCCAACTCTCATCCATACATGACCACTGGAAAAACCATAGCCTTGACCAGATGGACCTTTGTTGGCAAAGTAATGTCTCTGCTTTTTAATATGCTATCTAGGTTGGTCATAACTTTCCTTCCAAGGAGTAACCGTCTTTTAATTTCATGGCTGCAATCACCATCTGCAGTGATTTTGGAGCCCAAAAAATTAAAGTCTACCACTGTTTCCACTGTCTCCCCATCTATTTCCCATGAAATGATGGTACCAGATGCCATGATCTTAGTTTTGTGAATGTTAAGCTTTAAGCCAACTTTTTCACTCTCCTCTTTCACTTTCATTAAGAGGCATAAAGGTGGTGTCATCTGCATATCTGAGGTTGATATTGACATTTCTCCCAGCAATCTTGATTCCAGCTTGTGCTTCATCCAGCCCAGTGTTTCTCGTAATGTACTCTGCATATAAGTTAAATAAACACAGTGACAATATACAGCCTTGACGTACTCCTTTTCCTTTTTGGACCAGTCTGTTGTTCCATGTCCAGTTCTAACTGTTGCTTCCTGACCTGCATATAGGTTTCTCAAGAGGCAGGTCAGGTGGTCTGGTATGCCCATCTCTTTCAGAATTTTCCACAGTTTATTGTGATCCACAGTCGAAGGCTTTGGCATAGTCAATAAAGCAGGAACAGATGTTTTTCTGGAACTCTCTTGCTTTTTTCGATGATCCAGCAGATGTTTGCAATTTGATCTCTGGTTCCTCTGCCTTTTCTAAAACCAGCTTGAACATCTGGAAGTTCAGTAGACAGATATAAATGAATGGGATAGAGGACTTAGGCACTCTTTCCTAAAACTTGGAAAAGTGTGCTAAGAAAGAAAGGCATCAGGCAGTTGCTTAGGGAAGGGGTCCATGAGTGAGGATTAACTTTGCATCCACTATACCAACTATAATTTTAGCAGAAACTAAAATCTAGGAGGCTTGGTACCCAGCATTGGCATCAGGAAAAAATATTCCCAGAAAAGAACTGACTTTTAAAAATGTTTAGAGGCAAAAAAAAAAGTAAAAAAGTAAAAAGGTTTAGAGGCAAGAGTAAATAATGAATATCAGTGTTGAAAAAGCAAATGTGTCTATATCTGTGTTTTTGGTGACATTTCTATAGTCTGTGCTATATAACAGAGTCTGATTTTCAGATTTGAAACTGTCATTGATTATTTTGAAAATTGGTTGGCAATGTAAAATGCAAAGTCTGAAAATCTTCCAAGACACAATAGATAACACTTTCATTATGAAATACACTATTGAGTAATAGTTACTTAAATTATCTCATATAGATATTGTCTTAAAGACTAATCACATGTTATGGCCCTTTATGTTACCTTTCAACTCATATCAGATATCAGACTAGCTATGTCAAGAGACAACAACAATCAACCCTCAAAAGATCATTTTACTGGTTGTTCAGGCAATGCTTAGAATAAATCTGATAACTTTTACATCAGTTTGACTGATGGGCCTGTTTCAGCAGGTGGAAGTTCTAATTTGAGTCTACAGTGGTCAACTTGGGCTAGTAGTTTCATGTTTTTAGCATATTTTACACTAACATACTTGTCTAAATTCATTACTACTTCATTATTACTCATTATCTTTTTTACCTCACTGGGTCTGCACCATGCTAGAGTAATCAGTCTCTCATTTTTAAGATAATTTTACATGTGTGTGTTCTTTTCTGCATACAGAGTTTGTACTAACAATTATTTACTTCCCCAAGTATCCAGTTTTGATTACCCGCACTAAGAGCCACACCTCAAATTTCTCATTCATTCAATGAATCTTTAGAGAGTGCTTTCTTATTCATTCATTCAACAAATACTTATTGAGTATGACAAATATATTACTGAACATAAGTAGGTCCTGTGCTAGGCTCTGGATGTTTAGCTGTGAATAGAATATCCAAGACAGTTACACCCCCCCACCCCCAACTCTTTCTTGAGCACACTACCTTAACAGGGACGTTGACCTCTTCTAGATACTCCCCTGTCTTTCTTCCTCACTTAATTCAGTTTCTGTTCAAAAATCATCTCTTCAAAGACACTTTCCCTATCTATACACTTGCTTCACACCCTCTATCTTTGTCTAATTTTTATGTTGCTTTAATTTTTATTTATCATTCTTATTATTGAAATTTTATGACATTTATTTTCTGTCCTCATCTAGTAGAACTTAAGCTCAAGAGTACACATTCTGTCTGGTTCAATATTATGTCTAGAAGATCACTTGAGAAATATAGGAGACTGAAATACTTGTGGAATGAATAAACGAATGATCAACCACTCTGTTTACATAATGAATTATGGAGGAGGGGACTCCGAAAGACCAGTGATTGCCATGAATGAGATGAGAGATGATGGTGGCCTGGATTAGAGTGATTGCCATGGAAACAGAGAGAAGTTGACTAAGTAGGAATGTGATTTTGAAGTGGAGCCATCAAGATGTGCTGATAGGGGCTTCTCTCCTGGCTCAGTGGTAAAGAATCTGCCTGCCCACGCAGCAGACATGGGTTTGATCCCTGGTCTGGGAAGACCCCCTATATGGTGGAACAACTGAGCCCATGTGTCACGACTACTGAGACTGTGCTCTAGAGCCCAGGAACTGCAACTAGTGAGACCATGAGCCTTGGAGCCTGTGCTCCATAGCAAGAGAAGCCCCGCAGTAAGGAAGCCTGCACGCCACAACTGAAGGGCAGCCCCTACTCACTGCAGCTAGGGCAAAAGCCCATACATCTATGGAGACCCAGCACAGCCAAAAATAAATAAATAGATAATTAAAAAAAAAAAAACTTGCTGATAGATTGGAGATGAAGATTTGAAGATTGAGGGCAATAGAGGCCACAATGAAGGGGAGTTTTTAGCTTGAATCTCTTTCAGAAGACAATGTCATTTACTAATATGTAACTTTTTTGGGGTCTACATTGGATGGCAATTGTGTTGGCTTATAATGCTTTCCATTTCACATTGGGATTATTTTGTTTTTTGACAATTTGGAACTTTGATCAGTTTCCATTGTCACTTCTAACCTCAACAACTTGAGTTGGTTGTTGATTCAAGAGTGCTGCTTTTCTTCCTCCTGAGGCTTAGTTTTAGATCAAGATACATGCAGTGGGTACTTCCCTGGCAGTTGAGTGGTTAAGACTTTGTGCTCCCACTGAAGGGAGGGTGGGTTTTATCCCTGGTGAGGGAACTAAGAGCCCATATACCCTGTGACATGGTCATATAAAATAAAATGTTGGAGCATTTGCGTGAACAAAGTCCTCCTCTTAAAAAAAATACATGTAATGTATAGAAATGAAAATGGAAAATACATTTTGCTAATTTTTCTCATCTTTGGCATTGCATTATGCTTGATACAGAATGTTGACGTTACTGACCAGACTGATACCTGAAATGAAAGATTAGCTTTAATTTCTCACCTCTTCCAGCCAAACATTGCTATTAGTGATATAGTTTAAATTCACCTTGTCTTCCAGAAATTGGCCAGTATTAGAGCGAATTGTATTATTATATTCGCTAACAGAGGTACAAATTTTAATTAAAATAGTTCCTTAAACAGGGCCTTGAAACCCTATGGATACAAGTTTCGCAGTTGTTAAAATGAAGAAATAGTTTTTCACAAACAGTTGAGTTTTAAGGCTCTCTTTTGTTCTAGAATAAACAGGATTGTCTGGAACTGTTTGTGGCTTTTCATCAGTTTGTCTAGTATTCAATAGCTGTTAGAATAGAGAGTGTGCTTTTTGTTGCCCTCTTCATCTAAAAATAATATTATAATAAACCTCTCTTGAGACTGTGTCTTGAGATTTACAAAGGATTATTCTATTTCTCATGTGATTGGCAATATTTATTTTCTTCATAAAACTGTTGCTCAAGAGCAATAGGCTGTTCTAATGACAATTTAATGATAGACCCTCCAATGACAGTTTATATTGTCAAATTATTCATTTTAACACTACCCACATCCCTTAGCTCATTTGCCATGAGTATTTAGTTACCCTTTTGGGTAGTATGTGTAAATTTTTCATCCCTTCCCTAATCTTGGAGGCTAATTAGTTCATTGATCATAATTTCATTTTTAGGAGCAGTAATTCAATTCTACTCTTTCTGGCAAAGGAAGTATTTAATCATTTCTTTCTTTTAAAGTGAGCTCACATATGATGCTTCCATGGCTAGATCAAATGTCATGGTATTTCCTACCTAAAAGGGCATTGTTACTGAGGCTATTGGGTTGAAGCTAAAGATAAATTGATTGTTTCAGAAACCAACTTTGATAAGTTATCTTTCTGGTAAGAAGATGTCACTTGAATGATTCTGTCATTTTTGAAAATGTGCATGACATTTAGTATAACACACCAAGTGTAAATAGGGGATCTTAGGCTATGTCTGTAAATTGGCTATAGAACTGATAGGACTAAAATGACTATACCTAAAGCATCTAGTTGAACCAACCAGTGTTGGGTAGACATAAAGTGAGCCACTCATTCTGTTGCAATAGACTGCAGCTGAATTTTTAAAATCAGAATTAACAGTCAGAATGGGTCCTCCATTTTGAATATATCTTATGAATATTTTGATTAGGCTTATAAATTCCATAACTTAGAGTTTTAAAGTATAAAAATAGCAACAAGTTTACATAGTATATTCATGTTTTAATTTATATTAACAAAAAACATAAGGATAACCATGTATTCAAACTACGTCCTTGCATTTGTGGAAAGCATTGTCAGTATAGCCACTAGCTCAGATCACAAGGTGGATCACATAATTAGTAATCTGTTTAAGATGAAGATAAAACAAAATGCCCTGACAAGATAGAGGAAAAGGAGAAACAGAACAGTGGTAGAGATATTAATGAAGATAAGAAATGGAAAAAATGGTAATGTACAACTGCCTCACTTCCTTATACTTCCTCCATCCCAACTTTGGGGTTAAAAGATTTGTGCAAATTAGAAACCACTCTTAATAAAGAAAAGCTGAGTAGCCCTGGCTCAAATAAACCCACTGGCAGTGCAAGAAAATAAAGCAAGCAGAACAGAGGGTGTGTTCCTCTTGAAAGGATAGGTCACTCCCAGAAGTTGCAGCCTGACTTGGCAGTAAGGTTGAAAATTGGAGCCAGTGTCCCCATATTTAAGCTCTCAAATATCCTACCCCAGTAAATGCATTCATATTAAATCCTCTCAAGGAATATTGGAGAAAAGTTTTTAAACGGATTAATGGATGTAAGAAGTGGTGTAGCAAATTGGAGTAAAATAGAAGTGTACTAGCGAAATGGACATACATTTTGTCTCCACTAAAGCATTCTTAAGCTTTAGTTTTATAATTCTGCACTGCTGGGCGCTAAGATTTTTGTGGGACAGAAAAAATTTTTTATTTCAAATGCTGGTGCTTGCTAGAGTTGGAGATGGCTGAGGGGTACAGTGAGAATTAATTTTACTGTCTGCATTCAGAGTTAATTTAGTGTGCTGCCATCAAACTGAAACAGCTGAGCTAAAACCACCAGTAGCAGCAGCAGCAGCCTTTAAAGCTGTCTCTTAAATGGTGTGGGACACATCTGAATGTAAAGGAAGAAATTAAGATGAGGGTTCAGGGCTGTTTAATCCCAGGTTGAATATCTGATAGACTAATATGCTCAAAGGATAATATGATGTGCTCTTTATAAAACGTCCTTCAAACACAATATCACCAAGCCAGAGAAAAGAAGATTTCTGCTTAGAAGAGGAGATCGGATTTGGATAAAATTGGAAACATACCTTTGTATTTAAAATTAGAGAATTTAATTCATTACTTTGTTGTTAAAGAAGCTACATTTGTTACAGACAACATTTGTGAGTAACACCAAAATTAATGCTAATCAACTATTCTTATTGTTTTAGGGCAAAGGTAATTCTTAATTAAGATTTTTGAGACTTAAGCAAGATTTCTAAGTCCAACAAGCAAATTTCCATTAAATTTGCTAAGGTAGCATTATTCTGAGTCAGTAGCTTAATAGTTAGAATCAGTAATGTGTAAATTGAATCTATGAAGATAATTTCAGATTGTAGATTCTCCTTGTCTACATCAAGACAACATTTGGGTATGCTATACAGTTGATGATAACTGTCATTTTATATGATGTCAAATAGAGTAAAATTTTCAAAACAAATAAAAATTTATTTTGAAGTATGTACTTAACTTGGTCCTTTCAATCAGTTTACAATGTCTTGTGCACTCAAGTTAGTCAAGACATATATCAATTTTTTTTTCCTGGCAGAATTCTGGTAACTTTTACATATTGATTGCATTTACTAATATTAATCACCTTTTGCAGTAGAAGCTTCATTTAGTTAGATCAGAGCTGATCTTTATGGTCCAAACTCAACTTTGTAGTATGTCTCATAAGTCAAACTACCATAAATGTTTCCCCTACATCCTGTCTATCCATCTATCTTCTCAGTAACTTCAATTCAGTCGCTCAGTCATGTCCGACTCTTTGCCACCCCATGGACTGCTGCACGCCAGGCCTCCCTGTCCATCACAAACTCCTGGATTTTACTATCTTCTCAGAGGGCAATATATTTTTATTTTCAACTAGACATTCTGTTTTCAAACTTGGTGAAAACATCATTGTGACTTCCTGCTTTAAATGCTCACCCACCTCCAATTAAAAGACATACATAAATGAGAAGACAGATATTAAAATACATGATGGAAATCCTGTGGAAAAGAAATGTGGCAGAAGCACATAGGGGCTAACGTCACAGATTGTCAGGTTGTGGGAGCCACACAGACAGAGATGGCCACGGATGGAATCACTGCAGGGCACGCAGATAAACAGTGTCCTGTGCATAGGGCTGGAGTTGAAAATTGAGCCCACAGTGCACAACTGATAAAGAAGAATGATGAAAGCTGTGACTGCCACCCAGGGATGTTGCTTTTATTCAATTGTCAGAGGGTACAAAGTGATGATGTAATGAGGAAGTATGCCAAGGTGCCTCCTGGCCCAGTGGCTGGATTTTCTGTATGCCCATATAGGACAGAATTCTTGGAATGGCAGTGTAAGACTCAACTCTATACTGGGGCTCTAGGAACTAGGTAGAGGCATCTTCAAAACTACTAGACAAGAAGGGATAAAGGAGAAGTCTTCAAAATTACTCATAAAATATTTTCAACATACATTAAAAAGTATACCTTGAAAATCTAGCAATAAATGCAATAATTGGAAGAATTCATGCCATAAAAAAAAACAAATAATAAAGCCATCTGATATTGGCTTTAAAATTTGTACGTAAGTTCAGGATTCTCAAAAAGATAAACATAATAATAATAACCCATAAAAAAGACAAAAGAAACTATTCTTAATCCAGAATAGGGAAATACACATTGGAAATCATGGATATAAAAAATACAGTCATTGAAACATTATAGATAGAAATAATAATGGACTTGAAATCAAAGAACTAATTAATAGATTGTTATATAACAGTGGAGAAATCACCCAGAAAAAAATTTCAGAGAGATGAGAGGATAAAAAATATAAAGGGAATTCAAGTGAAAAGGAGGATGAATTAAGAGGTTCCAACATATTTCTGATGGGAGTTCCAGTGACAGAGAACAGGGAGTGGAAGCAAAACCACATTCCAAAAGAAATAAGAATTTTCAACTAATGAAGAAAGATGAGTTTTCAGATTAAAAGTTTATACTAAATACTGAGCTAGATAAAAAACAATAAATCTACATGTAGATATATTAAAAATATAGACATCTAGAATGCAGGTTTGATAAAAGAACTACAATGGAAAATTGTAAATCTTCACATAACTAGAAATCAGAGGTCAATGATTCATGCCTCTAAAAATATTGAACACTCAAAATTCTATACTCAGGTCATCAAGGGTTAAAATGGTCAAATGATACTGTAATAACTGCTTTGTTATATATATATTTCACATAATTATATGCTTTGGAGAATATTTCATATTAGTACACAGAGATCAAATCATCTTTTTAAATGCTTGTATCAGTTCAGTTCAATTCACTCGCTCAGTCGTGATCACTCTTTGTGATCACTCTTTGTGATCTCATGGACTGCAGCACACCAAGCCTTCCTGTCCATCGCCAACTCCCAGAGGTTACTCAAATTCAGGTCCATTGAGTCAGCGATGCCAAACAACCATCCACCATCCAACCATCCTCTGTCATCCCCGTCTCCTCCTACCTTCAATCTTTCCCAGCATCAGGGTCTTTTCCAATGAGTCAGTTCTTCACATCAGGTGGCCAAAGTATTGGAGTTTCAGCTTCAGCATGAGTCATTCCAATGGATATTCAGGACTGATTTCCTTTAATATGGACTAGTTGGCTCTCCTTGCTGTCCAGGAGACTCTCAAGAGTCTTCACCAACACCGCAATTCAAAAGCATCGATTCTTCAGCACTCAGCTTTCTCTATAGTCCAACTCTCACATCCATACATGACTACTGGAAAAACCATAGTTTTGACTAGGCGGACCTTTGTTGGCAAAGTAATGTCTCTGCTTTTTAATATGCTGTCTAGGTTGGTCATAGCTTTTCTTCCAAGGAGAAAGCGTCTTTTAACGTCATGGCTGAAGTCACCATCTGCAGTGATTTTTGGAGCACAAAAAATAAAGTCTGTCACTATTTCCACTGTTTCCCCATCTATTTCCCATGAAGTGATGGGACCAGATGCCATGATCTTTGTTTTCTGAATGTTGAGTTTTAAGCCAACTTTTTCACTCTCCTCTTTCACTTTCATCAAGAAGTTCTTTAGTTCTTTGCTCTCTGCCGTAAGGGTGGTGTCATCTGCATATCTGAGGTTATTGATATTTCTCCCGGCAATCTTGATTCCAGCTTGTCCTTCATCCAACCCAGCATTTCTTATGATGTACTCTGCATATAAGTTAACTAAGCAGGATGACAACATACAGCCTTGACACTCTCCTTTCCCGATTTGGAACCAGTCTGTTGTTCCATATCCGGTTCTAACTATTGCTTCTTGACCTGCATACAGATTTCTCAGGAGGCAGGTCAGGTGGTCTAGTATTCCCATCTCTTTCAGAATTTTCCACAGTTTGTTGTGATCCACACAGTAAAAGGCTTTGGCAAGGTCAATAAAGCAGAAATAGATGTTTTTCTGGAACTCTCTTGCCTTTTCGAAGATCCAATGGATGTTGGCAATTTGATCTCTGGTCCTTCTGCTTTTTCTAAATCCAGCCTGAACATCTGGAAGTTCACAGTTCACATACTGTTGAAGCCTGGCTTGGAGAATTTTGAGCATTACTTTGCTAGTGTGTGAGAGGAGTGCAATTGTGCGGTAGTTTGAACATTCTTTGGCATTTATTATTAGTTTTTAACCAGCTAAACTATTATTTTAGTTGTTGCATAGTTATTACAATTAGTATATTATAATGTTTTCAGACTCTTCAACGGTAGTTAAATATCATGATTAAAAATGATGTTTGTTTTATTTTGTAATTTATTGACTCCTGATGAGATTAAATTTATTTTCATGTGTTTCTAAGCTATTTGTACATTTTCTTCTGTGAATTGTATGCTCAATTTATTGTTTACATTTATCCTAATTTTTCTATATGTTGATTATTGATTTTTAGGTTTTACAAATTTGTATTCTTCAAGTCCTTCATCTGTGTAGTACAGATGTTTTTTCCACTTTGCCACTTGGATTTTCAACTTTTTTTTTTTTTTGTAGTCTCATTGACCCAGGAATCCCAACTAATCTCAACTTTGAGTTAATGACAAGATTTATAATATTGGAAGAGTATCTGATGTAAAACAGTCTTTTGAATGATGGTAGCTGTTTATGTCACCAATGCTAGCAGAACATATACTATTTGGAAAGCACATACTAGAAGCAATATTGCAAAAAAAACCTGGTTTATATGACTGGCATCAAATGTTTCTCAGAAATGCTCAGTGTAATTGATTTAATCATACACATTTTTGAAAATAAAATATTATATGTTTTCAAATATAAATGTGACTTTATTTAACCATTTAGACTTGGTCTTTCATTGAAGGAACTGTCTTTACTCATGCACATTATGAGGTTTATATTTTTAAATGAAACTGGTCATATGATGAATCTAGGTTAACTGATTTTAAACTCAAGTTAGCTATTGTTTGAAACTTTTGGATTGCAAGAAAGAAACTAAATTGGGAACAGCTTAGACCAAAATGGGACTATACTGGTGGCTCATATAGTAACTTTGTAAGAAGGGCAAAGTTGTTTAAGCCTGGGCATAGGGACTTAAATTCTGTCAAAAACACTTAGCTCTTTTCTCTTTGTTTCTACATATGCGTAAACTTTATTTTCTCAGTCTAGATTTTTTCATGTCAGTGGAAACATACTACCAATAAATTTGAGACTTACATCTTCTAGACTACCTGGAACTATAAGATGACTGAAACACATTATCTTCAGCATGAGATTCCCAGTTCCAATCTCTGCGGCCAGTGAAGTTTGAGGTTGATAAAATAATGACAGCCCAGAATGCCTGCAACAGGGGAATTAGTGTGTCCCAGAATCAGAGGTACATTTCTGAAAGGAATTTTTATATAGATGAAACAGCTGATCTCCACTATCATGATCATTATAAAGCTGGAGATATAAATTCATGGAGAGAAAACCCTCAAAAGATTCACTTTAAAAATTATAGGGGAAGGAGTTAAGAAAGTGACTGTTTTTGTTAAGATTCGAATTATGAGTGAAACAAAATTTTACCTCCTAGTTTTTGTTCTTCTAGCTGTTCACTTTTTCTTTTCTTTTTTTTTTTTTTGCATCGTGTATATTCCCCCACTTTAGCAATTCTTGTTTCTTTCAAAATCTCATTCTACTATTGATTTAGATCATATTTAACTTTACCCACTTACATTTCCATCAATAGTATCGAGTAGCTATTGTACCACACCCTCATTTCACTAAAATCTGATACTATCAGTCTTTAAAATCTATGCCAAACTGGATTGCCTGTAAAGTGATGTCTCATTAATTCCCACTTCCACTACTACTTCTGAGGTTGTACATCTTTCTGTATACCAATAGCCATTCCTGTTTCCTAGTCCATGAGTTTTCCATTCATGTCCTTTTAGTCATTTTTCTAATAGAAGGTCTTTTGGCTTCCCCGATGGCTCAGTAGATAAAGAATTCACCTGCAGTGCAAGAGACACAGGCGTCTCGGGTTTGATTTCTGGGTCAGGAAGATCCTCTGGAGGAGGGCATGGCAACCCATTCCCATATTCTTGCCTGGAGAATCCCATGGACTGAGGAGCCTGGTGGGCTACAGTCCAAAGGGTTGCAAAGAGTCAGATGTGACTGAGCAACTAAGAACATAGATTCTAGAAATTAATTATTTGCCATATATATGTGCTGCAAACATCTTTCCCAGGGTGGTAAATTTTTTAAAAAGCTTTAAAAAATGGTGTCTTTTGATGAATAACATTTTTTCAGTTTAATGTAATTGATTGTATCACTATTTTCCCACTATGATTTGTGTTTTTATGTTTTATTCAAGGAATCTTTTCCTGGGTTGATGACATACATTTTTTTGTATACTGTTTTTCTAAAAGGTGTAAAGATTTGCTATTCACATTTTTCTCTTATCCATTTGGCATCAATTTTAATGTAAGGAATGAAGAAAGGATTCAATTTCATGTTATGATATTAGATACTGAACTATTCTAGGACCAATTATCAAGTCTTTCCTTACCCACTAGTATTTGATGCTGTGTGTTTTTTTGCTTTAAGAATGTCTTTGTTATTCTTTTCCATTTGTTTTTATACACAAACTTTTAAGTAGGTTTGTCAAATTCCTATTGGAATTTTAATGCAAATTTCACTGCATTCATAAATCATTGTGGGCAAAGCTGACATCTCTACAATAGCGAGTCTTACTATTTATAAACAAAATATATCAATACCTTTATTTAAGTTATCTTTAATGTAATCATTATAATTGTATTATTTTCTCCTTTAAGTCCTTAAAGATATTTTATAAGATTTATTCCTCTCTTTATTAATTTTACTGCTATTACAAATGCTCTTTTCAAATTACCTTTTCTATATATCTATTACTGGAAATGAAATGCTCTTGATATTTGTATATTGATTTCATATTCAAGAATCTTGCTAACCTCTCTTATTTTTTTTTTTTTGCTAACCTCTCTTATTAACTAATAATAATACTTTGTCTTAGATTATTTTCTATTTTCAATGTAACTCTGGGAAAGAAAAACATTTTCTTTTTCTTGACTTATTTTGTTGACTAAATATCCATTTATTTGTCTTCTTCCCCTAAAATATTGTATCTTGAGCTCTTCTAAAATTTACCTTTTTAAAATAACATTTTCAGAGGATATCTTGCACCTCAGCATAAAAGTATACCAGAATGTATTGATCCATTTTCCTGTCAGGGATATCTGATATCTGTATAATTTTTATTTATTTTTTGCTAGTATAAAAAAAGGTAGAGATTTGTTTTGTACACAAATCATCGCCCAAATTTCTCAACAATTTCTTATGATACATCTTAAGAGTAAAATTAAAGTACCAAAGAATAGTATCATTTTAAGAGTCTCAATATGTATTGCCAAACAGCTCTTCAGTAAGGTCATCACAGTTTACTGACAACCGGTAGAACATGAAAACATCTGTCTCACCACATCCTCATCAGAATATGGGATTATCCTTAATTTTCTTTGGCTGATTTGATAGACAAAATGGTACCTCATTTTAATTTGCATTTATTTGATTACTAGTGAGGTTGGTCATTTTCATATAGAATTTTTCAAACTTTTGGTGTTTTCTGGCTTTTGACTTTAGCAGGGTCTCATCAATATGTAAGTGTGTGCCATCAATATGGAAAGTTGATAACACATATTAACTTTAAAATAGATTTGTCTTTGTATTGTACTAGATTTTTACTTATGATCTCTTGTTTCAGAACTCAGTGAAGGTTGTTAATCTTATGCTATTAAACATATCAGTAATCCTTGATCAAAATCTTTCATTGTTTATATACATTATTAGAATGTTAGCTCATTTTTTTCTTGAATATTTACAAAATATAGTGCAACTTGCTTGCATTCTAAATTGACATATCATCAGCTTGTACTAACTCAATGCTATAAATGTCTCCTTCAAAAATGAAAATTCTAGATTTTGGATTATGGCATTTATAGTTTGTATCCATAGGATTTGACATAGTTCCTGGTGCATAATAGCTATTCAAGAAATACTTGTACTGAATTTCAAGTTGAAGTGTTTCAACTTAAAATTTTCCTATGATCTTAGTTTTAAATAAAAAAATAGAATAAAGAATCTCCTGATTAATTGATGTGGTAACTTCCAAGTATTGTAGAAAGGTAATACTTGTGATCTCTAGCTATTTTTAATAATTCTAAACTCTTCCTGGGTTTAACCTACCCCATTAACCCTCAAACAGCCCACTGATCTTCAGTGTCCATTAAGTAAGCTTGAGGGTAGGGCCTGTGGTCATAGAATAGCAATTTTCTTTGTGTGAAGTGATATTTCTACATCAGGCACAGAGGCTCTAATTTTCACTCTAATTTTGACCTCTGATCTCCATGCTCTGACAAGGAGAGAACTACTTGACTGAGTGAGTTGAGCTGAACTGATATATTCAGGCTCTTAAGATCATCAATTTCAGCAGGCAAATTTTATCCATATTTTAAAACTTAGCTCAAATATTATACCTTCTTATTTCAGCTCTCCTCCCCCCATGGAATGAGATGCTTCCTCATCTGTGTTCCCATAACTCTTTACACATTAAAACAGCCAATAACAGGGAACATTTGTTGAATGTTTAACATATACTTTCTCACCCTTAGTCTGTAAGACAGGTGCTGTTGTCATCTGCAGTGTTTCAGAAGACAAACAAGCTTAACACAGACAACCTGCTCACATTTACACTGCTGGTAAGTATCTGTACAAGGATCTGAAACAGGTTATTTGATCCCCAAACTGAGGCTCCTAACTACCTCTTAAATTACTGCTCTAATAAATTCCCTTTAAGGACTGGAATCACAACCTGTGGAATTTTGCATTTCTGGTACCTGATTCAGTTCCTCGAACTTAATAGGCATTCAACAACAACTTAGTAAATTGGAAAATGGAATACGATTCTCGGAAGGCCCCCTAACAGGGCCTGTTTGGCTATTTATTTGCTCAATTTCTGTGATCTATAGCCCTGAAGTCGTTTGGATGTTTGAAACCTGTCCAAACTAATCACATGTGTACATAGAACCTGTAGTTAATCAGAGACCATTTCATCCAATGCGAGCAGAGTGTAGTAGTAATTTTTTTAGAGATATTCTCCTGACACATACTTCTGGCAAGAGCAGACTAATGGATTCACTATAAGTCATTAAAGACATACCAACAAATTGTGAGTCCTATGATCCAGGTGTTCGTGGCTGGGTATCTTCAGATTCAGTCTGCCTTATGTTTCTTGTTCTCCATTTTGTTGTTGCCTGCATAAGAATCTCTGACAGGCAAACAGAATTAATGTGTCATTTTCTCACTTAGAAATAGGTGGAACCAAAAGGCAGCATTTTCTACCCTTGTTCTTCTTTCAGGGACAAGACTAACACACATATACAATAAAACTACTGAGCTATTTTAATACCTTTCCTGTCATGCATTCAGGACCCTCTAAAGTTGTCATCAGCTACTGTTTCATTTAATTCTCTGGCCTTCAGGGTAATGTAGGAAAATTGAAGAGATTAGGAGGTATCTCTTTCCTGTTCAATGCCTTTGTGTTGCTGTAAATTGGCACCAACGTTCAATCTCACGGTCAGGGCTCTCCAGGGTCCTCCCACTGGTGTGACAGCCGTCAGCATGATAAATGGCGCACGCCCTCTGGCAGGACAGACAGCTGCTCTTCCCTTCCTGATTGCCGCACCAGCCAAGAGGCAACAACTTGCCAACTTACAGCACTGAGTGACCACCCCCTTAACACGGATGTGCTTCAAGCTCATTAAAGGATCCAGTTTCCCTGATTAATTATTTTATGTCCACTGACAAAAATGACTTTGACAAGTAGTGAATTAGGATAAAGGAAACCTCCCATCTAGAAAACTGTATTTTAGCATGATATATATATATATATTTTTTTTTTCTTTTTCACCTATTCTACTAGTGGAAAATTATCTCATTTGAGGGGAGAGACAATTCTATCGAGTGAAAATGCAAAAATCCCAATAAGTCAGATGACTCTGAAGAATTTGCAGTTTACAACCTTTTTGCCTGTGTAAACATGCTAGAAAAAGGGGAAAAAAAAACAAACAGTGACATTAATACATAAGCAGAAAAGGAAGAGAGAAATAACTACACACAGATAGAAATAGTCCTTTTAAAATAAAAAGCACATCATTTGTACAAGTTTAGCTCATGAAATCATATTTACATACATATGTGCTTAATCAAAAAGAAAAGTTTCTAAATGATTGACCATGGATACAACAAGTAAATGATTTGACCCTGCTCAGAGTCATTTATTATTTTACTGTAAGAGTTGAAGTTCTGAGGGGTGTGAAGATATGTGGCAAGTGTATCCTCAAAAAGGTTTTGATTTTTTTTTAGGAACATCTATTGTAGAGACATCAGTACCAATAAAATTTGAGTGCTGCAGTTTTCCCTGACACCACATATTTTCACCATCTACATGAAAAAGACCAGAATCTCTCAGTAAATGAGCTGGCCACTCCTCCGTCCTTCAACCCTTTCTTATCCCCCATGGATTAAGCTTGGAACATCTGTGATGCTCTGACCATTCCTCACCCACCCCTATGCCCCAGTGCCCCCCATGACTGTGGCTACTACTGAGGAATTCGTGAGCAACACACGCCATCACTCCCACTCCCCACCTACCAGCATGCTGTATTACAAAGTTCTGGCTGCCAAAGAGACTGAAGCTGTAGAAACCACTCTTCAGGACACCTTGGGTAAGAGCATCCCAGGGTGTATCCCACTTAAATGTGGTTTGAACATACTGTCTTTTACCAAGAAATTCTTCTGATTCTCTTCAATAATTAAAGGATAATAGCATTCTCTAGTAATTAAAGAAAACTTTTTAATATGGCATTTGAGACTCTCTACAATATCTTCTTTCCTGATCTTATAAACCTGTTCTGTGTTCTGCTCTCTTTCCCAGAACAATATGCTTTGGCCACACAGCAACCTAAGCTTATCTTTTCAGTTTATCCTGTCCACCCCCTTCAAATTTTTCCCTCCATTCTCACTGATGCTTCTTTATTTACAAATCTGATATTTTGATCAACCTGAATTTTTGGCATTAATTTTGATTTTAAAAAATATTGCACTAAATATTTATTACTTGATTAATGAGCTTTTTACTCAGCCCCTTAAATGTGGGTCTGAGGCATGGGTCTCACTCCCCTCACCCTAGCCCAGGTTCTGCCCTAACATGAAGTCCCAAATTATCTTTCCAGAATTGAGCTTAATTTCTCACTCCTTTGCATTTCTAGTTAACTTAATATCTATTTCCTGGCATTTGTAACAGGATGTAGTTTCTTTCTCATTGGTCTTGAGTTTCAGGTATCCAACAGACCCTTCAGATTTTTCGAACAGGCCATCTCTCAAAAGTGCTCCCAGAGTGGGGCTATGTCAGGGGAACTCTCTCTGTCATTACAACCCTTCTGTCCCTTATCTAGCCTTGAGAAGAGAGGAGAAAGTGGGCTCTGGGGAGCACAGTTTGGGAAGGGGTCTCTCCTGCCTGCCTGCCTGCCTGCCTGCTAAGTCGCTTCAGTTGTTTCCTACTCTCTGCAACCCTATGAATGGTAGCCCCCAGGCTTCTCTGTCCATGGGATTCTCCAGGCAAGGATACTGGAGTGGGCTGCCACGCCCTCTTCCAGGGGATCTTCCCGGGCCAGGGATTGAACCCATGTCTCTTATGTGTCTCTTATGTCTCCTGCATTGACAGGTAGGTTCTTTACCACAAGCGCGACCTGGGAAGCCTCTCTTCTCCCCACCTCTCAATAAATATTTCAAGTGCTTGAGTCTTTTTTTACTCCCTGAGTTGGGGACTAATGATTGTTTATTGCCTGGAAATTGCCAAATTAGTGAATCAGTAGAGTCCCTGATGATTTTGGAACAAGGACAGAGAATCATGTCCTTGTTGGTGCCATGAGAGGGATGCCAGTGGGCCACCAGCACAGCACGTCCTGTGGATCCAGCATGCAGTGCTGACATCATCTGGGCAGAAGCTTCTGGTTGGTATGACTTCTGCTTCCCACCCCCACCCCAGCGGGATGCCTGCTGGGCATAGGAATCTCAGCAGCAACAGGGAGCCAGGTGGGCCATGGGTGGAGTCGTGAGAGACACGAGGAAGAGGTCCCTCTGAGGCAAACCCACTTCAGGGGGCTGAGCAGCGAGGGGTCTGCATGGACCCTTCCAAGAATGAGTAAGTGAGCTTCCAAGTTGACCCAGACATCGGACACCTGGTGCAGAGCGACAGGCTCAGTAAGATGGAGAGGGGAGTGAGGGAGTGCCCCCTTGCCTGCCTGGGCCTGGGAGATACCTGTGCAGTCTGCCCATGATGGAGGAGGTGGGCAGGACATGAATCCAGTGTTAGATTTAGGTTTTAAGAAGACTGGATCCTGAAGAACCAGCATAAGGTTACTCTAATACTCTAAAGAGATGAAAAGTCTATGGCACTGAACTGAGTTTTCATTAAGAGAACTGATGGCTCAGGCTGGGAGGGGGTTTGAAGGAGCAGAACTGGATGTTAGTTATTGGGAAAAATAAGACTGTTTCAGAGTAGAGGCCCTCAACCATCCAGCCTCAGGCACCCTCATTAGAAGGTGAGAATGGAGATGTGCTCGTCTCTCCACTGGAAATTGCAGTAGAGCCAGGCTCTGTGATGAAAAGCAGGTAGGTGGATTAGAACAAACCCTGAACATGAAGTCGGAAGCACTTGGCTGTGGTTTTCTCTTCCTTATGGAAGTTAAATGACCTCATGGGAGATAAATGTAACATATTTATCTTTCCCTTCCCTTACTGCTGGCTTTGATCTTCTATTTTAATGTTATTTTTCAGTAGACCCAATATCTAATTATTTACCCATTTCTTTTTTATTGTAAGGTAAAAAGGGAAGAATACTGTAAAGGTATTGTAAGATGTTGAAAGATAATTTTCTCTAAATTATTGCAAATCCTTTATAAAATGGAACAGGTTATGTATACTGCAAGCCAAGAACAATAGCAACAACAAAGACAAAATTCAATACTTGTGCCTTTGTACAGGTTACCTAATTCTTTGCACTCTAGTTTTCTGTGCTATTAAAGATGGGTGATAACTGTATATGAAGTCTGCAGGTTGTTAAGAGGGCTAAGTAAGATGAAGGGAAATTTTTTAAAAAACTGTCAAATATCTTCCAAATTATTATTATTATTATAAGTATTTGTTGAGTCACATTGCACAGGGATGGTGAGATGAAGTTAATAAGAACAGAAATTATGTGATATTGCTATGGTGTAGACACACTGGTAAACATTAATGTTGGAGAAATAATTTGGACTTAACACATTGGAATAAAAATCATAGCCAATACCACCAAAGACACTTAGAGTGGGCAGAGATCTTTGAGGTTGTCTGATTGTTTTCAAACCGCATTTTGCACAGCCTGGTTTTAGGTGTTAACTTATGGCTGGTAAAGGGGGAAAGATGAGGCCAACTGCTCTGAGTCCTGGTCCCTGCCCTACTGCCAAAGCATTCTTCACTAGTGTTAATTATCAGATAGAAGTCCTGGTAAGATTTCATTTGAAATAATGTTCAACCACTCTTCTTTATAACAGGATTCAGAGGGTGCTGAGATTTTCCCATGACCATGAACTTAACCATGAGAAGATCAGACCTTGAGCCAGTTCTCCTGCCCATGGACCACTCTTCACACCATACATCAACTTTCCAAAGGCTCAGATCTAGAGTTCTTGGTTGCAGAGCAACCATTGGCCACAAAAGCTAGGAGCTGAACTGTTTCCCTATGCACCTTGGTAAAAACAGAATACAAGAGGAAGCAGATTATCTTTCTAAGTTAAACAGAACATGGTACAAAAGATGAGTATTAAGAGTAATTCCTGTTGGGAACACATGGGTTCACAAGTGGAATTACATCAGTTTCATACACACAAGGGATTTTCCTGGGACTCAGTTCTAGATAGCTGCCACTCACAAGCAAATGAAACTAGATTTGCCAAAATTGATAGGATGTGTGATTCATGGGGTCGCAGAGTTGGACACGACTGAGCGACTGAATTGAACTGCACATGAATTATTTGATTCAGTCACATTAGCTGCCAAATATTTGTTTGGGATCCTGGGTTAACATGGAAGAGACAAGCTTGTGCAAAAGTAAAATGACCAAGAAGTGACCCTTGTTCATGAGAGGAGTAAAAGGCCTTCAAGAGTTATGTCCACGAAGTACTCTTACTTATCAGTAAAGATAAACCCACTCAACTTGCCATGAATAAGATCTTTTTTCTGATCTGAGTTCATAATAATCTTCCAGTTAAGGCAAGTCTGATACTGGGATTACCAAGCCTAAAAATTCAATGTGTTCTTCCCCTCCCTTTTAGATAACATCAAAATATAGCAGTCAGGTTATAAAGCTCCAAGTTTTGGCACTAGGTTAGCTTCATGGGATCATCTGGTGCTCAACCTTTGCTCTGACATTATGGTACCAAGGGAACTCAATTTTTAGAGCTTGGAGCACACCATTCTCGCATGCAGTAGGCTTTCTCACACACTGATTCTTTGGCCGGGAAATTATCTCTCTTGATTGTGCAATTCCTACTCATTTTTCACATCTCAGACAATCAGAAAAAGACTTCTCTGAGGTTATGACTTTTGAGTTGTCCCCATCACTCTCTGCACATCTGCTCTCATGACATGAATATTTTACTGTGGTAACTTATGTGACTGGGAAATTCATTGCCATTTATAACAGTGGATACTTTCCAAGTGGCTGAGTCTTATTCAAATGAGAAGCCTCCTGATCCTGTGAAGTGCCTTGATGGGTGTGGACAATCAAAACTGGGGCTGGAGCTGAGCTACATTTAGGGCCTAGGATGATTTGATTTGTTTTGCATAAAAAACAGAGACAGAAGTTTTTATTTTGCTTATTTTCTGTGACAAATACACTGAGTACTTACTATGCATCAGGCCTGGCCTAAGTGTCTTCCACATATTAAACCACTATTGTTATAGTAGCACTCACGGAGATACTATTTTTATCCCTTGAGGACCTCATGAACAGTATGAAAAAGCAAAAAGATAAGACACCGAAAGATGAACTCTCCAGGTCGGTAGGTGCCCAATATGCTAGTGGAGATCAGTGGAGAAATAACTCCAGAAAGAATGAAGGGAAAATCAACACCCAATTGTGGATATGACTGGTGATAGAAGCAAGGTCCGATGCCGTAAAGAGCAATATTGCATAGGAACCTGAAATATTAGGTCCATGAATCAAGGCAAATTGGAAGTGGTCAAAGAAAAGATGGCAAGAGTGAACGTCGACATTCTAGGAATCAACGACGTAAGATGGACTGGAATGGGTGAATATAACTCAGATGAAAATTAAATCTACTACTCTGGGCAAGAATCCCTCAGAAGAAACAGAATAGCCATCGTAGTCAACAAAAGAGTCTGAAATGCAGGACTTGGATGCAATCTCAAAAACGACAGAATGATCTCTGTTCGTTTCCAAGGCAAGCTATTCAATATCACGGTGATCCAAGTCTATGCCCCAACCAGTAATGCTGAAGAAGCTGAAGTTGAATGGTTCTATGAAGACCTACAAGACCTTCTAGAACTAACACTCAAAGAAGATGTCCTTTTCATTATAGGGGGCTGGAATGCAAAAGTATGAAGTCAAGAAACACCTGGAGTAACAGGCAAATTTGGCCTTGGAGTACAGAATGAAGCAGGCAAAGGCTAATAGAATTTTGCCAAGAGAACGCACTGGTCATAGCATACACCCTCTTCCAACAACACAAGAGAGGACTCTATACATGGATATCACCACATGGCCAACACTGAAATCAGATTGATTATATTCTTTGCAGACAAAGATGGAGAAGCTCTCTACAGTCCACAAAAACAAGACCGGGAGCTGACTATGGCTCACATCACAAACTTCTTATTGCCATATTCAGACTTAAATTGAACAAAGTAGGGAAAACCACTAGACCATTCAGTTATGACTTAAACCAAATCCCTTACAATTATACAGTGGAAGTGACAAATAGATTTAAGGGACTAGATCTGATAGACAGAGTGCTTGATGAACTATGGATGGAGGTTCATGACATTGAACAGGAGACAGGGAGCAAGACCATCCCCAAGAAAAAGAAAAGCAAAAAAGCAAAATGGCTGTCTGAGGAAGCCTTACAAATAGCTGTGAAAAGCAAAGGAGAAAAGGAAAGATATTCCCATTTGAATGCAGAGTTCCAAAGAATAGCAAGAAGGGATAAGAAAGCCTTCCTCAGTGATCAGTGCAAGGAAATAAAGGAAAATAGTAGAATGGGAAAGACTAGAGATTTCTTCGGGAAAATTAGAGATAAGGGAAGATTTCATGCAAAGATGGGCTCAATAAAGGACAGAAATGGTATGGACATAACAGAAGCAGAAGACGTGAAGAAGAGGTGGCAAGAATACACAGAAGAACTATACAAAAAAGATCTTCACAATCCAGATAATCACAATGGTGTGATCACTCACCTAGAGCCAGACATCCTGGAATGTGAAGTCCAGAGGGCCTTCGGAAGCATCACTATGAACAAAGCTAGTGGAGGTGATGGAATTCCAGTTGAGATATTTCAATTCCTAAAAGATGAAGCTGTGAAAGTGTTGCACTCAATATGCCAACAAATTTGGAAAACTCAGCAGTGGCCATGGGACTGGAAAAGGTCAGCTTTCATTCCAATCCCAAAGAAAGGCAATTTCAAAGAATGTTCAAACTACTGCACAATTACATTCATCTCACATGCTAGCAAAGTAATGTTCAAAATTCTCCAAGCCAGGCTTCAGCAATACATGAACTGTGAACTTCCAGATGTTCAGGCTGCTTTTAGAAAATTCAGAGGAACCAGAGATCAAATTGCCAACTTCCACTGGATCATTGAGAAAGCAAGAGAGTTCCAAAAAAACATCTATTTCTGCTTTCTTGACCATGCCAAAGCCTTTGACTGTGTGGATCACAATAAACTGTGGGAAATTCTGAAAGAGATGGGAATACCAGACCACCTGTCCTGACTCTTGAGAAACCTATATGCAGGTCAGGAAGCAACAGTTAGAACTGGACATGGAACAACAGACTGGTCCCAAATAGGAAAAGGAGTACATCAAGGCTGTATATTGTAACCCTGCTTATTTAACTTATATGCAGAGTACATCATGAGAAACGCTGGGCTGGGGGAAGCACAAGCTGGAATCAAGATTGCCACAGGGGAGAAATGTCAATATACCTCAATATCAGATGACACCACCCTTATTGCCTCTTAATGGAAAGTGAAAGAGGAGAGCTTAAAAAGTTGGCTTAAGCCTCAATATTCAGAAAACAAAGATTCATGGCATACTTGGGTCCCCATCACTTTCATGGCAAATAGATGGGGAACAGTGAACTTTATTTCTGGGCCTCCAAAATCATTGTAGATGGTGACTGCCAGCCAAATGAAATTAAAAGATGTTTCTCCTTGGAAGAATAGTTATGAACCAAACCTAGACAGCATATTAAAAAAGCAGAGACATTACTTTGCCAAACAAAAGTCCATTCTGGTCAAGGCTATGTTTTTCCAGTGGTCAAATGTATGGATGTGAGAGTTGGATTATGAAGAAAGGCTGTAGAGCCAAAGAATTGATGTTTTGAACTGTGGTGTTGGAGAAGACTATTGAAGTCCCTTGGGACTGCCAAGACGATCCAACCCAGTTCCATTTTCCTAAAGGAGATCAGTCCTGGGGTTCGTTGGTAGGACTGATGTTGAAGCCGAAACTCCAATACTTTGCCACTGATGCGAAGGAACTGGACTATTGGAAAAGACTTGATTGCTGGGAAATTATGTGAGGAGGAGGAGTTTGGACGACAGAGGATGAGATGGTTGGGATGGCCATCACCGACTCAATAGGACATGAGTTTGGGTGAACTCCGAGTTGGTGATGGACAGGGAGGCCTGGCCTGCTGCAGTTCATGGGGTCACAAAGAGTCAGACATGACTGAGTGACTGAACAACTACTACTACAATAATAAGGAAACAACATTTTTCCTAACAGTTCATATAAGTACATTATGTGGCTGGAATATGTTCTTGAGTAGGAATTGGCACAAGAGAGATCAAAGTGACCACAGAGACAGAGAGAAAGTAGTGCTTGAAAACCATACAACATAGGGGAGGGGGATAGTTAAGAAGATGCTGTTGAGATGCCAAAGGGCTGGATTTCAAGCAGTGGGATTTCTAACTTTTTAACTTTAAGTTTGTTTATTCTTCAACAATTTTTATTGAGCTTCTACTACATGCTAGGCACTCTTCTTGGATCTGCTTTTAAAGGTAGGGGTAGGAAGCTAGTTCCTAAACTGAGAATTAGACAGAAACCTGGAGAAAGCAAGGGAACAAGTCACACAAGCATTTGGGGGAGAGTGAGCCAGCCAGGGGTAAAGGAAGATGCAAAGACCCCAAAGGAGAAGCGTGCTTACTGTTTCTGAGGAAGCTTCTAGAAGCCATTGTGTCTATAGCAGAGCAAAAAGTATAAAAATGTTAGAGATGAGCTCAGAAGGAATTGAGAGTTGTGATCAAGATAAGTCCCAGTAGACATTTATGCTGAATGAGAGGGGAAAGTGTTTGGAGGGTTTTGAGCAGAATGGAACTTGGTCTAATTCATATTCTAAAAGAATCACACTGGGACCTATGTAAAGGATACTCTGGAGGCAAGTAGGAGACCAATTAGGAAGGCTGTTGCAATAATTCAAATGAGAGATGATGTCGACTTAGAGGTGGTGAGAAGTGGTCAGATTCTAAATATATTTGGAAGATGCACTTGTCAGATTCACTGTGATGCATTTCTCCATTTCTTAAAACTTGCATTGTCTTGCTAACTCACTAAAGCAATGCTATAAACGGTGTGCGCATATGTGTGGGTGTGTAACTAAAGAAGAGGGCTGAGTCTCTGGTCTAGTGAGAATATGATACCAATAGTGAAAAGTTTCCTAAACTCAACTACTTCAGCAGAAGGAGATGCTCAGAGTCAGCCATGGAATAAAAAGGTCAACATCTTGGGTGATCTCACACTGTTGGGGCGGATACTAGAGTTTCCAAAATATAGGAATGAGGTTCAAAGAATGCTTAAACAACCCCAATCAAAATCTACCTTTATTTCCACTTGACCCACTAGACCAAGCATCCTAAGGGCTACAGTTGGGTAATGCTTTTATTATTTGTCATCATACACCTAGGACTGATTGGCCTATAGTAGATGCTCAATAATTAGTCCTTGAAGAAAGAAAATGAATAGCTTTCATGTCCAAGGGAGACTAATGCTGTTCCACAGTCCCTGTTCATGCTAGAAGTCCAGAACTTTAGCTGGAACTAAAACTTAAAAAACATGTTCTTCCTTAAAAAGTCAGTATTCAGGTGAGTATTTTTCGGTCATCATCAGCAGCAGCAAATGCTTCCTTTGTCTATATTATGTGAGAGACATCCGTGGGGAAGAGGGATGCCAACAGAGGAACAGAAAGTTCAAAAGTGACAGAGGAGAACCCTAGATCAGGTGTCCCCAACTTCCGGATCTTGGACCAGTACCTCCTGTCAGATCTGCAGCAGCATTAGATAAGAAATAAAATTCACAATAAATATAATACCCTTGGATTATCCTGAAACCCATCCCTTTCCACCCTTGGTCCATGAAAAACTATCTTCCATGAAATCGGTCCCCGGTGCCAAGAATGTTGGAGACCCACTGCCTTAGACCATGTCACAGCAAGACATGGTGGGTGATTTCCTAGTTCTTCCACAAACACACTGGTTGTATCTGAGCAAGAATTTTACTCTCCAAGTTGAAGTACTAAAGGGCAGCTGGTGATAAAAATGAGAGCTGTGCGAACATGAAGACCCTAAGAGTTAAGACAGATTCTGTTTATGAATAGACTTTTAATAAGTTTAAAGCACAATGAATATGCATATTCTAATTGGGCTTACAACATCTTTGGTGAAGATACAGAGACTAGTAAAATGCATGTGATGATGCTAGCTACTAGCATAAAGGATAAACACTTTGAGAGACGCATAAGAACACTCATTTTTCTACCCCAGGTAGCATAATTGTACTGGTCCTTGTCATCATGCCCCTGTGTTCTTCAATATGTGAGATCTACAGGTAGGTGCCAGGCAGAACCAGAGAATGCACTGTTCATTCTTAGCTTTCCATTTGCTCCTTTCTAGACTTAGGGGCATATTATGGAATTACTGTAAGTCAACGAGTCTCCATCCGCAAATGAGGGATAAAATTTGCCAGCTGTCTCCTAACCTCCCTGGGAGTAACTGGGATTTAATAAGATAATGAACATTATTCTCTCCATATGCACTCCACACCCTTGGCTCCCCTGGCCTTCCAAGGTCTCTCCATAGGCATAAATGCAGATTCTCTAAAATCAAATTCAGATGGTCAAAAGGCAAGCCGCAGAGACTCATGCCAATGACTATTCATCACAAATTAATATTAATATCTTAGTTAATGTTTTCTATTAGTGGTTGTACAATGAATCAGGAACAACATGTCACTAGGCAGTACCAGCTGTAGGTGGGTAATTGGGATGTGGGTGGCTTTCTTTCTGTGACCACTGCATCACCTCTGCAGGTGGGTAATCAGAATGTAGGTGGCTTGCTTTCCGTGACCACCGCATCACCTCTGCTTGTTCTTTCAAAACTCATGATCTCGTCTATTGCTTCTTTCTCTGGTCACCAAATCTCATAAAGAAATTCACATAAAGATATTGGGAAAGCACAGAAATATTTTCTGAGCATAAACAGGACTTGCAGTTTGCAGGAGAACTGCAGGAAGAGAATAATACTTGGAATATATAAAATCAAACAGCAGTGAATAGTGATAATGAAAAGAAAAACCGAAACAATACCAGCTCTCACGCAGTTGGTGCTGAATGTGTAAACATTGCAAAGGATAAAGACTCTCAGAAATAGTCCATGATTTCAAAATCTGACATTTTCCTTGGGTTGAACAGGAGTCAGCCTACAAAAGTAAAATGATGACACAACAAATAAGAAGACAAACTTCAAACCATAGCAGGAGTTTTCACAAGGGGTAAGTGCAGACTCCCGGCTTAGACTAGCTGAGTCTGAAAAATAGGTCTGCTCTCTATCAGCCTTGTTATCTTAGCCAAGTGGTGTGGCCTCTGTGTGCCGTAGTTTCCTCACCTGTAAAGTGAAGGGAACAATAATTCCATTCACATAGGGCTGCTGAGGGGATTTTATGAAACACTACATTATTATGAAATAATTCTGCCTCTGGCATATGATAATAATAAATTAGGATGCATTATTAATTGCAAAACCTACTGTGAAACAGGAAGGCAGCTACAGAAGAAGAAGGCAATACCATGGAGAAGGTGGAATCTGAGCTGGGTGTAACCATGAATGACCTTAGAAATGTACACAACATTCTAGATGGGAGTGTGATATGAGTCGGGGAGTAGATACAGTCCTCAGAAACCAAACCAAAAGGGAGGCTTGAGCCCTGGGTGCTTTCAGAAGATTAAGATGGCAGTGCTTTGTGGAGGACTGGAACGAGAAGAGACTGGCGGCAGTAAGTGAAGTTAGAAAATAAACTTTAGGCATCAGTGAGAAAGAAATTTTGGGTCCCAAGGAACCCTTTAAATCTGATTATGCACAAAGAAGTTTCTTTGTAAAAGAGCTAAATGTGAAGGGAAATGCTGACGCCCTCTCTGGAATGCAGAGCCAGTGGGGTGCAGGGTTATAGGGAGAATTAGTAGAAGTGCTGGAAGAATTTCTAAGGGAGGAGCTGCATAGCTGGCGCACACACTCATTGATAGTAAAACTGGGATATGTGTGACTCAAAATCAGAAACGTCCTTCCCGAGCCACAGAGACTCTTTCTTCACGTTAAGCTGTACATTTGCAGCTTGTGAGGACTTGCCCCACTCTCTTCTGAATACTCAGCCATCAACCTTTAGGGTGGAATTAGTAGCACTTTAAATTCCTGATAACACCTAAGATAAGATAAGATAAGAGTTCTAAGTACTTTATTAACAATGTTCAGGCTCAGTTTCAGTTCAGTCACTCAGTTGTGTCCCACTCTTTGAGACCCCAGTGACTGCAGCATGTCAGGATTCCCTGTCCATCACTACCTCCCAGAGCTTACTCAAATTAGTGTCCACTGATGCCATCCAACCATCTCATCCTCTGTCATCCCCTTCTCCCACCTTCAATCTTTCCCAGCATCAGGGTCTTTTCAAATAAGTCAATTCCAAGGGACTCTCAAGAGTCTGCTCCAACACCACAGTTCAAAAGCATCAGTTCTTTGGTGCTCAGCTTTCTTTATACTCCAACTCTCACATCCATACATGATCACTGGAAAAACCATAGCCTTGATTAGATGGACATTTGCTGGCAAAGTAATGTCTCTGCTTTTTAATATGCTGTCTAGGTTGGTCATAGCTTTTCTTCCAAGGAGCAGGTGTCTTTTAATGTCATGGCTGCAGTCACCATCTGCAGTGATTTTTGGAGCCCAAGCAAATAAAATCTCTCACTATTTCCATTGTTTCCCCATCTATTTGCCATGAAGTGATGGGACCAGATGCCATGATCTTAGTTTTCTGAATGTTGAGTTTTAAGCCAATGTTTTCACTCTCCTCTTTCACTTTGATCAAGAGACTCTTTAGTTCTTCACTTTCTGCCTCAAGGGTGGTGTCATCTGCATATCTGAGGTTATTGATATTTCTCCTAGCAATCTTGTTTCCAGCTTGTGCTTCATCCAGCCCAGCATTTCTCATAATGTACTTTGCATATATGTTAAATAAGCACAGTGACAATATACAGCCTTGACACACTCCTTTTCCTATTTGGAACCAGTCTGTTGTTCCATGTCCAGTTCTAACTGTTGCTTCTTGACCTGCATACAGATTTCTCAGGAGGCAGGTCAGGTGGTCTAGTATTCCCATCTCTTTCAGAATTTTCCATAGTTTGTTGTGATCCACACAGTCAAAGGTTTTGACACTCAATAAAGCAGAAATAGATGTTTTTTTGGAACTCTCTTGCTTTCTCAATGATCCAGTGGAAGTTGGCAATTTGATCTCTGGTTCCTCTGCATTTTCTAAATCCAGCTTGCACATCTGGAAGTTCATGGTTCACATACTGTTGAAGCCTGGCTTGGAGAATTTTGAGCATTACTTTGCTAGCATGTGAGATGAGTGCAATTGTGTGGTAGTTTGAGCATTCTCTGGCATTGCCTTTCTTTGGGATTGGAGTGAAAACTGACCTTTTCCAATCCCGGGGCCACTGCTGAGTTTTCCAAATTTGCTGGCATATTGAGTGCAGCACTTTCACAGCATCATCTTTTAGGATTTGAAATAGCTCAACTGGATAATTAATAGAAATTACTTTTCTGGCATGTATTATTGAAGGGTATGTTCCAACATGCCTTTTCATGTTTTCCGATTTACTTGCTTAGAAAACTGGCTGCTGTCTCCACATCCTACCCGAACCTTCTCCTAGTCATCTGTGTATGAGAAATGGGAGGCGAAACCTCTCTGCTCCTGATTGGAGAAGAAAGCCTTTCTCAGTTATCTGACATGTTCTCTTTTGAAATCACATCTTGTTAAAATAAGTTTTGTTGTAGATATGCTTGAAGTTGAACACTTTGGGCCCAAAATTTTATTCCTCCAATGACTTGCTCTTTACACTTTCAGCTTGTGGCTCCATTCCTCAGATCTGAGAAGGACAGCTGGGGCTCAGTCTTGGATTTTTTTTTTCCCCTTCATTATTCTGCCTACAGTTTTTTTGTTTTCCCAAATGGAGAGTCTTAGAGTTTAATATTTCTGATGCAGTTTTTTTTTGTTTGTTTGTTTTTAAAGTGGAATTAGCTCTATTTCTAATCTAGTGGGAAGTAACCAGAGGAAGTAGGAGACCTTGAGAGGGCCCCTGGAGTGGCTTAAAAGCATGGGCTCTGCAGCCAGTCTGTGGAGTTTAAACTCAGATGCTGACACTTCCCCAGGATAGGGCAAGAACCACAGTATTTAGGATCTGTCTCTTCTTTTCCTCATCTGGAAAATGGGCACGGCCATTCCTACTCAGAGTTATCTTGAAGAGTGAAAGAGTTGCTATGTGTGGAGGAAGTAGATCAAAGCTTCAGTTCAGTTCTGTTCAGTCACTCAGTCGTGTCCGACTGTTTGCGACCCCATGAGCTGCAGCACACCAGGCCTCCCTGTCCATCGCCAACTTAGTGCAAAGCAAATACTCCACAGATCCTATCAACATTACTTCTTGGGTATCCCTTTTCCTATCTCCATGCCCAGCTTAGAGGACTTATGTCCCAGTGCTCACACTGAAGCCAGGTCAGAGCCCCTGACCTTTTCCCACTTAATATTCCACTTAAAGCATGTCAAATGTCTGGGAGGACCTGTCAGGCTGTCTGAAGTAGTGGTAAATGGCTCAGCTTTTTCAGAGAGTTGGGCAAGAATTGAGCAAAGAGAAGCCTTCCTGTGTTTTCTGTCCCGCAAGCTTTAGAGATGAGAGACCACACTGTACCATCTTCTGTCTTGTTAATAGGCAACCTAGTTTTCAAAAAAAAAGAAGAGAAGTGAAAGGCAGAGGAGAAAGGGAAAGATATACTCATCTGAATGCAGAGTTCCAAAGAATAGCAAGGAGAGATAAGAAACCCTTCTTAAGTGAACGATGCAAAGAAACAGAGGAAAACAACAGAATAAAAAAGACTAGCAATCTCTTCAAGAAAATTAGAGATACCAAGGGAATATTTCATGCAAAAAATGGGCACAATAAAGGACAGAAATGGCAAGGATCTAACTCAAGCAGAAGATATTAAGAAGAGGTGGCAAGAATACACAGAAGAACTATACATAAAAATGTCTTAAAGAACTGGATAACCACAATGGTGTGGTCACTCACCTAGAGCCAGACATCTTTGAGTGTGAAGCCAAGTGGGCCTTAAGGAGAATCACTACAAACAAAGCTAGTAGAGGTGATGGAATTCCAGTTGAGCTATTTCAAATCCTAAAAGGTGATGCTGTTAAAGTGCTGTACTCAATATGCCAGCAAATTTGAAAAACTCATCAGTGGTCACAGGACTGGAAAATGTCAGTTTCCATTCTAATCATAAATAAGGGCAATGCCAAAGAATGTTCAAACTACTGCACAATTGTGCTTGTTTCACATGCTAGCAAGATAATGCTCAAAATCCTTCAAGATAGGCTTTAACAGTATGTGAACCAAGAACTTCGAGATGTTCAAGCTGGATTTAGAAAAGGCAGAGAAACAAGAGATCAAATTGCCAACATCTATTGGATCATCGAAAAAGCAAGGGAATTAAAAAAAAAAAAAAGAACTACTTCTGCTTTGTTAACTATGTCAAAGCCTTTGACTGTATAGATCACAACTATGGAAAATTCTGAAAGAGATGAGAATACCAGACTATCTTACCTGCCTCCTGGGAAACCTGTATGCAGGTCAAGAAGCAACAGTTAGAACCAGACACGGAACAACAGACTGGTTCAAAATTAGGAAAGGAGTAATGTCAATGGTATATATTGTCACCCTGCTTATTTAACTTTTATGCAAAGTACATCATGTGAAATGCAGGGCTGAATGAAGCTCAAGATAGAATTAATATTGTCAGGAGAAATATCAGCAATCTCAGATATACAGATGATACCACACTAATGGCAGAAAGCAAAGAGGAACTAAAGATCCTCTTGATGAGGGTAAAAGAGAAGAGTGAAACAGCTGGTTCAAAACTCAACATTCAAAAAACTAAGATCATGGCATCTGGTACCATCACTTCATGGCAAATAGATGGGAAAAAAGTGGAAACTGAGAGATTTTATTTTCTTGGGCTCCAAAATCACTATGGATGGTGACTGCAGTGAAAAAATTAAAAGATGCTTGCTCCTTGGAAGAAAAACAATGACAAACCTAGACAGTGTATTAAAAAGCAGAGACATCGCTTTGCTGACAAAGGTTGGTATACTCAAAGCTATGATTTTTCCAGTAGTTATGTATGGATGTGAGAACTGAACCATAAAGAAGGCTGAGCACTGAGGAATTAATGCTTTCAAACTCTGGTGCTGAAGAAGAGTCTTGAGAGTATCTTGGACAGCAAGGAGATCCAATCAGTCAATCCTAAAGAAATCAACCCTGAATATTCGTTGGAAGGACTGATGCTGAAATTGAAGCTCTAATACTTTGGCCACCTGATGCAAAGAGTCAATTCATGGGGAAAGATCCTGATGCTGCGAAAAATTGAGGGCAAGAGAAGGAGCCAACAGAGGTTGCGATATTCGGATGGCATCATTGACTCAATGGACATGAATTTTGAGCAAACTCAGGGAGATAGTGAAGGACAGGAAAGTCTGGCGTGTTGCAGTCCACGGGGTCACAAAGAGTCAGACACAACTTAGCGAGCAAACAACAACAACAAACAGCTTTCAAAAGTAGTGACCTCAGTCTAGGGAGAGTCTGTACCAGCACAGACTCCACAGCGGTGATAGGTCCACTAAGGTGTTTACTTGCTGGAGCCTTCCTCTTCCCCATCCTCAATCTGGATGCTCAGCAGATTCCCACCCTAGTAACTGGTCCCCCTTCTCCAGTCAAGTGTGTGGTGGTATAAGGGATATTTGCTGCATATCAATTTTTCTCTAATAATTGGCAGAGGCCATCTTCTTTTTATTTTTTTCCCAGAAGAATGTTTTGAATTTCAAGGCCAAGGCTTGGCAGTAACTCCCTGGTATTGTGAGAGTGAAGATGGATTTCTCTCAAGAGACCTGAGGAGGCCATCAGTGCAATTTATTTCCATCTTGGTGCTCAGTAATGGATATGACCTTGTGTCTCAGAGGGTTCTCCTAACACTGGGGCCTTGGATGTGAAGAGTTAAAACATTCCACTCCTCTGTGGAGAGATGTAGCTACCTTGACATTCAGAGGCGCAGTTCCCAACCTAATCCTTTCTAAATCAGATTAGCCCATCCCATCGCTGACAGTTCACTGACGAGTGCATTCCTCAAAGAGTCTCATCTGAGATGCAGAGCACTCGCTGCAGTTTTATAGTATCAGAGTAGTAATTCATGCCCTGAGTAATAAAGAAACTCATTAAATGTAGAAGCTCGGCTCTTGCTTTGTACTTAGACCTCCCAGCAGTTTAACTTATGCATAATGAGTCTAAATACTTTAAGGGATAATATAAAAATTATCTACTATTCTTTCATATCTAAAATTGTGCATTTGTTTCTCTTCACTACACGGCTAACATAACTAGGAAACAATATATTACCCTAATTACATGTTATTTATTAGAAGGGAATCAAGTAAGTCATTTGGAGACAAATCCCTGTAGTTATTCATGGAACTGCTTTAGATGACAAAGATAGAGTAAAGCCAGCAGTCTTTCATTATATTTATTACACACTCTTTGTGCTAATGAACAATCACAGGCTTCACTGAAATAATGGTCTAGGTTCCAAATTGTACAGAATGCTATAAGGGCCATATTTATCAAGTGCAAGTCAGGACTTTGCTTGTTCTTTGTGTCTTTGATTTCCATGAAGAAAGTGGATGGAAGACAAACAAAAGTAGCAAGTGGGATTTTAAAAAATACAATGGGAACTAGTTACCAGAGGTTTTTTTTTTAAGTCTTCCCGCAACGTTCAGCAGCAGTTCATGAAAAAAAAGCATCACTTATTATCCCTTATTAATTCTGAGTAGCATCATTCCTTACCTCGAAGAAACAGGAGTATGTACACACAAATACATATACTCAACATTTTGAAATTTTGATAAAACAGTTTCTGAGATTTCCCTAAGATGCTTTAGGCATTTGTTTGCTAATGTCACAAATTCGGGCAAAACAAATGGACTCAAATCTTTGTTTCAGAGTGGGAAAGAAAAAAGTGTTTTAGGAAATCCAACCTGAGAGAAGATAGGGATGTTATTTTAGTTCAACTTTCAAAAATGGTATACACACATGAAACAGATTTTCTCTACACATCTCATATTTTGATCATGGTCTCTGTCATCTCTTGGGGAGAAAAAGTGTTCAGCATGGAGGCAAGGGGCAAACCTTCAGCGGATGCGTGTTTTTAAGCAAGCCATCCAGACTTGGACATTTGGTAGCTGAAAGAAGAAAAACGTTTTTAGTTCCCTTCTTTTGGGATAATTGAGCCAATATGTTAGCATTTAGAAACATTGCCTCATGGATCGCACCAGAACTGTACTTGAGGATTAAACCACAGATAACAAAGGAGCACAGGAAAATCTAGGTGGGAAGGAAGCCAAGAAAGTCAGCTGGGACCATGACTTCTGAATTAGCAGTTACCCTTCAGTTGCTTTTATTCAAACATTTGTCTAGTTCCTCTTCAGAGCTGTTCAGCGTACTCTCTCCTGCATAGGCATATACAGTAGGATTTCCCATTCCAGATCAGACCATTGGTGCGTGTAGCTGGTATGCTAACACTGGCAACCTTCCAATAATGAGGCATCAGCAAGGCAAACCAACAACAAAGCCTCTTGCCAATTATGCCAGGCTGTGAACAGGGTTCCGCTTGAGGGTGGTACAGGCAGAGTAGGGAGGAAAGGAGGCAAGGGGAGATGGGGTGGAATGAACAGTTTACAGCTGAGGTATAAAATTCTGCTGCTGAAGAACTGGCTTACCCATTCCTCCGCTAAATCCCCTCTAAGCTTTTCACGGAGACCAAACAAAGTTAGTTTGCTAAATATGTATTTTGGAAAACCTGTCTCTGGCTAGCTCTGTAAATCCTGTTAGAAGGGCAAAGCCTGCTGAATCTTTGCCATGTCTTTCCTTTCTGGCCTCTGGGTAACATGTTTTAGAGTCTTGTGAAGTGAGCTATGTGTAATTAAGGTGACCATACCACATAGCCTGCTTGGAATTCTTGTTCACACCTGCTGTCCTGGAGCATTTTTAATAGCAACACTCATTTGTTCTCAAAACCATCATAGTTTGGACAACAAATCATATGGTCACCCTTAGTTCAGTTCAGTTCAGTTGCCCAGTTGTATCTGACTCTTTGAGACCCCATGGATTGCAGCACACCAGGCCTCCCTGTCCATCACCAACTGCCAGAGGTTATTCAAACTCATGCCCATCGAGGTGGTGATGCCATCCAACCATCTCATCCTCTGTCGTCCCCTTCTCCTCCCGCCTTCAATCTTTCCCAGCATCAGGATCTTTTCAAATGAGTCAGTTCTTCGCAGCAGGTGGCCAAAGTATTAGAGTTTCAGCCTCAACATCATCCTTCCAATGAATATTCAGGACTTATTTCCTTTAGGATGGACTGGTTGGATATCCTTGCAATCCAAGGGACTCTCAAAAGTCTTCTCCCACATCACAGTTCAAAAGCATCAATTCTTTGGTGCTCAGCTTTCTTTATAGTCCAACTCTCACATCCATACATGACTACTGGAAAAACCATAGCCTTGACTAGAGGGACCTTTGTTGCTTTGTTGGCAAAGTAATGACTGTTTTTTAATATGCTGTTTAGGTTGGTCATAACTTTTCTTTCAAGGAGCAAGTGTCTTTTAATGTCATGGCTGCCGTCACCATCTGCAGTGATTTTTGGAGCCCAAGCAAATAAAATCTTTCACTGTTTCCATTGTTTCCCCATCTATTTGCCATGAAGTGATGGGACCAGATGCCATGATCTTAGTTTTCTGAATGCTGAGCTTTAAGCCAACTTTTTCATTCTACTCTTTCACTTTCATCAAGAGGCTCTTTGTTCTTCTCTGCTTTCTGCCATAAGGGTGGTGTCACCCGCATATCTGAGGTTATTCATATTTCTCCCGGCAATCTTGATTCCAGCTTGTGCTTCATCCAGCCCAGCATTTCTCATGACATATTCTGCATATAAGTTAAATAAGCAGGGTGACAATATACAGCCTTGATGCACTCCTTTCCTGAATTGGAAACAGTCTGTTGTTCCATGTCCAGTTCTAACTGTTGCTTACAGATTTCTCAGGAGGCAGGTGGTCTGGTATTCCCATCTCTTTCAGAATTTTCCACAGTTTATTGTGATCCACAATCAAAGGTTTTGACATAGTCAATAAAGCAGAAATAGATGTTTTTCTAGAACTCTCTTGCTTTTTTGATGATCTAATGGATGTTGGTAATTTGATCTCTGGTTCCTCTGAATTTTCTAAATTCAGCTTGAACATCTGGAAGTTCATGGTTCACATACTGTTGAAGCCTAGCTTGGAGAATTTTGAGCATTACTTTGCTAGCATGTGAGATGAGTACAATTATGTGGTAGTTTGAGCATTCTTTGGCATTGCCTTTCTTTGGGATTGGAGTGCAAACTGACCTTTTCCAATCCCGGGGCCACTGCTGAGTTTTCCAAATTTGCTGGCATATTGAGTGCAGCACTTTCACAGCATCATCTTTTAGGATTTGAAATAGCTCAACTGGAATTCCATCACCTCCACTACCTTTGTTCATAGTGATCCTTCCTAAGGCCCACTTGATTTTGCATTCCAGGATGTCTGGCTCTAGGTGAGTGATCACACCACTGTGATCATCTGGGTCATGAAGATCTTTTTTGTATGGTTCTTCTGTGTATTCTTGCCACCTCTTCTTAATATCTTCTGCTTTTGTTAGGTCCATACCATTTCTGTCCTTTATTGCGCCCATCTCTGCATGAAAAGTTCCCTTGGTAGCTCTGAGTTTCTTGAAGAGATCTCTAGTGTTTCCATTCTATTGTTTTCCTCTATTTTTTTGCATTGATCACTAAGGAAGCCTTTCTTATCTCTTCTTGTTATTCTTTGGAACTCTGCATTCAAATGGGTATATCTTTCTTTTTCTCTTTTGCCTTTTGCTTCTCCTCTTTTCATAGCTATTTGTAAGGTCTCCTCAGACAACCATTTTGCCTTTTTGCATTTCTTTTTCTTGGGGATGGTCTGAATCACTGCCTCTTCTACAATGTCATGAACCTCAGTCCATAGTTCTTCAGGCACTCTGTCTATCAGATCTAATCCCTTGAATCTATATCATCTAGATCTTAGCTTCAGGCAGGTGAGCACACAGGGAATTTCTTACTATGCTTCAGGCTCCTAGAAATACCCATCTCTACTCTGTAGCTGTTATGAAATGTTTTGAATAAATATTTCAAGTCTGATATATTCAGATGAATTGCTTGAGGTGGGGTTAGAATTCTGAGAATGCAACTTTCAAAGATATTAGGAACCTGCTACCTTTCAAAGTAACTAGGACAGACCAGAAGACTGGTACGTGTGTGATGTATTTGCAGAAATAATTTGATCTTTGTTGCTTTCCCTTTGCTTTATTATCTTTTAAACTTTTGAGCAATGTCAAGGACACCCAATATTGCAGATCCATGGCAGAGCAAACACATGCAACTTCTACTGTGTCTTTTGTTTGTTCTAGAGGTGCATTCAAATTGTGTTGATCTTGACAACTGGTAGAGCAAGGGATCCATCAGCGCAGAGGATCATAGAGTTCTGGGCTTGCTCAAGAGTCTTACTTGTTTTAAGGTTAGCATGAAGGTGGGAAGTTAGAGGGAAATACACACAGGTCTATATCTACTCTGGCTACCATCCAAAATATAGTTGAACACTTTCTTCTTGAACTAAAATTAGGTTACCTGATTATTTCTGTGTTTCGTTTTGTGTTCTGCCTTGAAACCTAGTTGAGATTTCAAAGCCATAAAGCTATCACATAAGATAAACTCAAATTTTTGGCTTATGGAAAAATAATTTCTGGTAGATTTTAATTGGGGTAAATACATCAGTCAGAGGTTAGAGCAGGTGTCTCTTAACCAAATGCCTATGAGGGTCAAGCAGATAATAGAAAAAAGAAAAGAGGGCTAAGTTAAACATACAGCTCTCTTGGCCTGACTTATTTTCTAGTTTCAATTCTTTATTTAATGAAAATAAGAATACAGTAAGACATTTACTTATTGGTTAGGTCTGTTTTAGAAAAGACAACGCATAGCAAGCAGAAGTTAAATGGGATCCCTGTTTCAGGAAGAAGAGAGGATATGGTGGAGACTGTGGAGAAATAGAGACTCTGGGACCCGTCGAAATGGTGCAGCCATATTCAACTTCAGGCTTCTGTTGACTTGCGGAGGAGGGATCCCTTGCAATGAAACTTCTAATTTTTTCCCAAAAGAAATTAAAATCTGAATTTCCATGTGAACAGCCTGTATACCTTTGGGACTGGAGTTGTTTTCTTCACTCCTCAGGGTCTCTTCAGGACCAGCATTCACCAACTTCCTTTACCCTCACTCCCCTTCAGATGTATTCCTTTGAAGCATAAGCCAGAGGGACCATCTTAGGCATTCATTCCTCTGTCATCCCTCTTTCATTCACTGAAGAAAGACATTGGCTCATGGCCATCACACTCATGCAGTGTTTTGGGAAGTCAGCTATTGTAGATGGTTCATCCAGCAGCCTTGCCCTCTGTTCCTTGGACTAGTCAAATACATACATCTTCCACTCCCCTAAAGTCACCTACTTCTCCTACCATTCCCCATACTTTGTCAATGCCAGTCTCTTCAATTTCAAACATCACACTCTCTGGCTACCACTTTCTTTTTTCCAGTTGATTCTCCCTAATAATCAGGTTCCAGGTTATCAGGATTACCAATTCATTGATACAGATCCTTACTAAGCTTAGATATAATGATCCATTATCATTACTCTGCTGAATACAACTTCATCTCTCTAACCTGTTCACTCCATCATACTGCCCTGGTTATTAAAAAAAAAAAATAGTCAGCCCTGGAAAAATTCAGTTTTACACCTATTCTGCACCTGAACGAAGGAGCTAAATGTGGCTGAAGAAGATTACATAATCATGAAAAAAGGTCTCACTTGAAATTCATGACTTTAAAATGTAAGCGCTCTTAATGTTGTAATTACTCTGTCAGTTCAACCCTTACTATCACAGGAAATCAGTTTGCATCTTCTCCTTTCTTTTCAAGCTTCCAACCCCTCCATCTCCTCCTTCAGTCTCAGGTATCGATCTTGATTTTTATTTTACTGGGTAAATAATCAATAAGAAAGAGCTTCCACATTCTCCACCAAAAATATACCAACTCCTTTGCATCTGTTCCACTGCTCTATTTCTTTTCCTCTTAGACAAGCTAGAATTGCTCCAACCTGATATTTTGGATTCTGTCTTCTCTCAGACATTTGAGGACAGCTTCCTATAATTGATCCTTTTGTTCTGTTCTGCTATCTCATTTTCTGGGCCACTCCTCTGAACATGTAAATATGTTATAATATCCCTCACCTTACGCACCTCCCTCTTCCTTGTCCCAGTATCCTTATAGTAACTGGCCTATTGCTATGCTCCTTCCACTTCCCGTTCCATCTGAACACAACCCAAACAGACTTTTTTCGAGATATATTTATAAGACAAATCTAGTCCTATGACCTATGGTTGCATTTTCTGACTTGAAGAGCATGAGATAGTATACCTTTGTAGTACTTTGTGAATCCTATTTCCTAATCCCATTTGAGTTTAACATTAACCTATGAAGTAAAAAGGGGAGGAGTTCATTTCTCCTTTATGCAAATGAGAAGAATGAAATATGGGGAGATGGAGTCATTTTTTCAGATTGACATATATAGTAAGTGGTGGCTGCAATGCCAGGAATGGGAGCTCTCTCATGCCTTTGGAAAGATGAAATAGAGAAAGCCTAGACTGGTCAAGGTAATTGAGAATTCATAGTATCTAAATGTTTTAAGCTTCAGAGGCCTTTGAAATTTATTATTTCAATGGAATACTAGAGAGGCTTAATAATAAATACCATAGTTATTTAGTGGTAGAACCCAGGCTCAGGATTCCTGACTGATGCTCTGTCCCAGACACTATGCCTCAGATTTGCAAATTCACCACCACCAGCAGCAAACAGTGAGTAAGCAGGCGCTCGGGTACATATGAAGAGAATAACTTTTTAGAATAGCAGTGGCAGCTACAACAACTAGACAGCAACAAAGGCAACTGGGAAAAGCTAATTGCCAGTTCTCAGAGTGAGGTCCAAGGATCTCTTGCATCAGACACTTACCTACCTGTGTTTAATAAAAATATTGATTCTTGGGCCATATACCCTGTGTGCACTATCAGGTTCTCAGGACGTGAGGCCCAGGAACTCACATTTTGAACAGTTTCATCATGTATGATTCTTACAGACCCACCGCAGTATAAACAAGAGTAAATCTATTCAATGAACAAATTTTGATATGTAATTTCCTCCTTACAAGAAAACAGTCATGTGCTTTGACTTTTCATTAATGAAACAAACCAAAAAGGTAAAAAAATCAAGTTCTCTCTCCCTAATAAGCTCTTAGAATGTCATTCACTTTTGCTGTCTTTTGCAGTTGAACAGTGCTTTGGTGTTTGGTACCTTAGGGGTCGTATGCAACTGGGGCATTAGGAGCACAACTTGGTCAGAGAAAGGACTCACATTATGGAAATACTAGGGATGAGGGTGGTCATTTGCCCTGGCCTCTCAGCAAAGGTCATGCCTTTAGGTCAGGGTGAGAACCTCAGTGGAGCAGTCAGCAGACTTGCCTGATGATGAATGGGATGGAGCAGAAGTTACACAAGGATTCATCACTCCAAGTGATTTATATCTGTGGACACATGTAGAGGCTGCTGGCTCTAGAAGTAGGCTGGATGCCTCAACATCCCAGCAAATCTAGCAATGCATGGAGTACTGATGATATGGTATTCTTGAATATCCAACCCTCTTTTTCTTACCTTCCTCTTCTTCTGGCTAAACTTTCAACTTAGAAAGAACCCATGTGCAGGCCCATGTCATAGACTGGTTTCATTGTTTGAGTTCAGGTGTAACTTTGATGTAGAAAAAATATTTAGGGTAATGAAATTTTTCTTATATACCAGAACACGGGTGTAATAAGAACTGTATCTTTTGTAAGGTAAGAGGAAAAGCACTTACCAATAACTAGCAGAATATTCAAACAAATGTCATTCTCATATGTCTTGCCAGTTGGGGAAAATAAATACCTAAGGGATGAAATATCCTACTCTTTCCTGTGCATCAGTGAAAACTCCCTGTTTAGACTGTTAAAATTTTAAGAGCTTTATTCTTTTAAGGCTTTTATATCACCTAGTTCAGAGTCGAATATATCAAGGAACCAAGTAATGAAGATTAATTAATTGGCAAAACTAATTGGTTAAGTTATTGCTTTATTTTCATTATTTAGATCATGTGATCATAATATTTAAAAAAACCCACACCTAGACAAAGTTAAATCAAAGTGATACAATTCAACCCAAATCCATTCTAGCAAGCATTATTTGGATGTCTAGTTTATTAGGGGTTGTTTCCTTCCTTCTGCTTACATGTGCTTTCACCCCAATATTCCCAAAAGTCTTGGAGAAGAAGCCCAGGAACTCAGGAGCGACGTACGGATGCCTGTACTTTCCTGCAGCATTTTCTAAATAGGTTGATGTGTCTCTTTGCAACTCATGCATGGCTCTTCCCAGGGCCGCTGTGAACAAATGGTGGGGCAGACTATACCCTGCACAAGGGTGGCTGAATAAAGGGGGGGTGGGACTGGGCTCCTTTTACCAGGATATGCTTCTTGCTGGGGGCCTGCATTACCCTGGAGCATGGAATATCCATTTCTAATCGGCACAAAGACACAAGAGAATCTAACAGTAAGCCTAATCTTAGAGACTCTATATATTCAGTTTCTGTTTCACTTTTACCAAAGGGTAAACTTGCTGATTTACATTAGTGCACATAACCTCTGCTGGAGGCAAGCCTAGAAGTTTCAATGGATTGCTCTAGAATCTCATGTTTATGGGTCTGATGAGGTGGAGGTAATATTCTGGCTATACAAATTGAAATGTCCCTTTTTTCACGGGGTTGGATAAACTGAATTAGTTTTAACTTGTATATCAGCCTTATAAGACTCAGAAATAGTCAGATATGGAAAAGATGTAGCTCTTAATTGCACACCACCTTTCTCTGAAAAAGAGGCACAATGACTGGTGAACTTCTTTGGATTCTGGAAGAAACACTTTCAGTGTTTGGGCAAGCTGTTCTGACTCAGTTTCACATGAAACCACCTGTTTTGCATGTGGTCCAGAACAGGAGATAGGATGACGTATGAAGCATCTGTCAACCCCTGATAGGAGAACCACAGCACAGGAGCCATACTGTTTACAGATATCTACTTTCCTTTTCAAAAATATCCTCCGTGTTGCTGTGGGCCTAGACAGAAAAGTAACTCTTGCCTCGGTAACAGAGTTCTATTGATCCTAAGTTGCCTGTTGTGAACTGGGGTTGTTTGACTGTCCAGACATCAAATGGGGCGTGTGCAGTAGTCTTCCATCAGTGAGTAGAAGATCAATCTTAAGTAGGTCAAGAAGGTTACAAATAAACTTCAAAGGCAAGTGACTCAGACCATCATGGTGCCTCATTATGGGCTCAATTATGTTCCTTCTAAATTCATATGTTGAAACCCTAAACCATAATACCTGAAAATGTGAATGCATTTGGAAATGGGGCCTTCAAAGAGGTGGACCTAATCCAATCTGACTGGTGTCCTTATAAGAAGAGAAAGTTTGGACCCAGACACCAAGGATGTGGAGGTACAGAGGAAAGGCTGTGTAAAGACACAGCGAGAAGGCAACCCTCTGCAAGCCAAGCAGAGAGCCCTCAGGAGAAACCAAACAAGGGGCCGACATTTTGATCTTGGGCTCAAGCCTCTGAAATTGAGACTATATAAAGTTCTGTTGTTAAAGCCACACAGTCTGTGATATTGTTACTGCAGCCCAAGCAAACTAACACCAACCTTGTCTTGCTTCATTGCCTGCACTCCCTTTATCCCAACCTCTGGTCTCATGGGAGTTCCCATCATCAACTGACTGAGGAATTTTAAAAACTACACAAAATAAATCATGATATTCTGGCACCACATGGAAATGGATGGCTAGATCCATATTTAGGAACTGTATTTGTTTTCTGTTGCTGTCTGACAAATTATCACAAACTTAGCTGGTGTCTCAGACAGTAAAGAATCCATCTGCAATGCAGGAGATCTGGGTTCAATCCCAGGGTTGGAAAGATCCCCTGGAGGAGGGCAAGGCAAGCCACTCCAGTATTCTCGCCTGGAGAATCCCAAGGACAGAGGAGCCTGGTGGGCTACAGTCCATGGGGTCACAGAAAAGAGCTGGACATGACTGAACAAGTAACACTTTAGCACATTAAAATAACACCTATTTATTATCTCACAGTTCTGTAGGTCAAAAGTCCATGTGGATTTGATTGAGTTCTTTGCTTTGGATCTCACAAGGTGAAAATTACTTCATTTACCACCTTGGCTGGGATCTTGTCTGGAGGTTCTAGGAAAGAATCTGCTTGAGAGCTTGTTTAGTTGGTTGGCAAATCCAGTTCTTTGTAGAGTGTCTGAAGTTCCCATGATGGCTCTGGCTGTCAGCTAGAAGGCATTTCTCTGCTCTGAGAGGCCACTTGTAATCCTTCTCACATGTTCCCTTCATCTTCAAAGCCAGTGGTGGCTCAACAAATCCCTCTAACCTATGGAATCTTTTTGACTTCTGTCTTCCCTCTGGAGAAAATCTGCTTTCTAATTCAGGTCCATTTCGATAATCTCCTCTTTGCCATAGAAGGTAACATAATCATGAGTGATCTCTTCATATTTACAAGTTCTAACCACTCTCAAAGGGGAGGGGATTGTAAGAGTGTGAGAGTCTTTGGATGAAACTCGCTCTTGGAATTCTGCCTACCACAGAAATGACCCTGAAACACATTGGGGAGGGAAATGATCCCAGGGAGCAGTACACCTTACACTTGTTCATTTCATCTGGAAGAAGATATGGCAAAAGATATGGAGATCTTATAAGATCTCCACTGATTTATGGATAAATAGAGTCCAATAGTTTGGCTAGATAGTCAAGGGTTTGGAAGGAAAAAATGTCTGAAGAAAGAAATCCGTGAATGGAAGCACGGGGTTGAGGATTTTGAGTCCCTGTGAATGTTAACAAAGGAAAACCACTAGAGAGGAGACTCAGTCAAGCGGATGAGATGAGGATCAGTCAACCTCTTCTCCGGTCACCCAACCCTTGTTTCGTGGGATCATATGCAAGTTGGCCAGCAGTAGGGATTTCCGTTATGGAAAGGGCTTTGGTTTTTCTGGAACATATGTTGGATTTGCCTTCCTGCCTCTAGACTGCAGCACCACTACTTGGACTTTATTTACAGCCATGGTGTCTCACACCACACTGTTTCTGAGTGGGGACTCATTTCACAGTGAAGGACTGCAGCAGTCTACCCAATCCACCAGTTTTTCGTACCCTGGGCCATCCAAAGTGGTCAGCCTTGTAACTGATGGAGTGATCTAATGGGGACTCAGGAATAATGCTGGCTGAGGAAAACCTTTTCATGGGCTGGTACATCACCCTATAAAATACACTATATGCTATGATTCAGGGACTTATGTCATCATCTCTTTCATAACCAACTACTCAGACCAGAGAACCAGGAGGTAGAGATGGGAGTGGCTGCTCTATTATTCCTAATGATACTTTGGCACCATTTTTGCTTCTCTTCGTTGCAACTTCGAGCTTTGCTTATTGAGAGGTCTTGTTCCTAAAGAATGAATGCTTTCCCCAGGAGATACATGGGTACCACTGATCTGGAAGCTGGGACTTCTATCTGTCTGTTTTGAGCTTCTCATGGTTTGAACCAACAGAGAAGGTTGTTGTACTGGTTGGGGTAATTCTTCCTAATAATATATGGGGAATGTAGATTGCTTTCACATAGTAGAAGAATGAATATGTCTGAACCCAGGGAATTCTCTAGGAATTCTGTTATTAATTCCATGTTCAATGCAAAACTGTAGAGCTCAGTATTATCAGGACCATTAATGTTTATCCTCTGGAATGATGGTTTGAGTTACGAGCCAGGTAAAGAATGAAAGCAAATGAATGAGAAAATGTGTAAAGTCAATCCCTCCATGTTGTAGAAATCCGACTCCTTCCTGCATATGACATTTAGACATACAAGCCCATTAATAGTGCTAGCATCAATCTACATGTTAAGTATTCAGGCAAGAATACTTGTGTGGGTTGCCATTCCCTTCTCCAGGGGATCTTCCCAACCCAGGGACAGAACCCACATCTCCTGCCTTGCAGGTGGATTCTTTATCATCTGGGCCACCAGGGAAGCCCATTGTTAAGTATTAGGAAAGCTTAATTTCTTTCTTAAAAATATAGCTTAATCACTTCTCGGCCTTTTGGCTAAGATCAAATATAGTATGGGGGCTTCCCAGGTGGCACGGGAGTAAAGAACCCACCTGCCAATGCAGTAGATGTGGGTTCTATCCCTGGGTTGAGAAGATCCACTGGAACAGGAAATGGCAACCCATTCCAGTATTATTGCCTGGAGAATTCCATGGACAGAGGAACCTGGCAGGCTAGAGTCCTTGGGGTTGCAAAGAGTTGGACATGACTGAGCACAGAGTGTAATTTCTTTCTTACCTGTTAAGATCAATATAGATAAAGGGCTCAATATTTTCTTTCTGCCCCTCAGTGGGATATTTTCTATAGCCCCAGGGATGAACATTCCTGACAACTTTGAAGATCACTGACCTAGACTGTGGATGATTTTACTAATTAACTGAATAGAAGAGTGATTTCAGAAATGCCAGAAAGGTCTCCCTGTCCAAAATAATGTCTGACTTTCTGAGTATCTGACCCTGAAATTATACGACTTCAGACCCAGAACTCTGTGAAAATTAAAATCATTAAGCATCATTGGCAGCTCAGGATGGATTTAGTTCATCAGGCTCTTACAGATTTTGTTGAGGGTAGAAGAAAAAGAAGATTGTATATCAAGTGACATGGTGAAAAGGTCTTTAGGGATGGAAATGGGATGAACAAATCTATTTGGTGCCTTCCTTATTGTGCTAGGAAATTTAACTTATTTATCTCATTCAATTTTTGGAATAACTCTGTGAGTTGATTAGAAACTAAATTTTAAGAAATTAAGTTGTTTGTCCAAACTCATACAATTTCTAAGTGGAAAAACTGCTTCAAACCCAGAATCTTCAGATCCTAAAACTGACGTACTCTATGCTACAGTATTTGAAAACAAACTTTGTCTTTGTTTCGATTATGATTATTTTTCTTTGTAGAGGGTCTGGATTCACATAGATAACTTTACAGATAGAAACAGAGTTTTGTTGTTTTATTTTTGTAAGTAGCTTGTTTTTCAATCTCAGAAGAAGCTTTAATTGAATTGTTACAGAAGCTTGGAAAAGGAAGAGTGTGGGGTATTTTTGTCTCAAAGCTGAATCATCCACTGACTCAAGATTTGGGAGAGTCAGTCCTGGCCTTCTACTTCCCCTTGCGAAGTTTTTCTGCTCTGGCAAAGAAGGCAATTTTACCCTTTTCATTCATGCTTATCCTGACCCTGCATCTTCCCTTCCCCCTGCTTTTTTCTGGGAGGGTGGGGAAGGTGGCGATGGCCTGGGGAGGATTCCTCCAAGTAGGAACTTGTCTGGCTCATCTTGCACACCATAGGGTGGTTTGCCCTGTCCAACCCACAACTTGAGTGACCCAAATATTTGGCTAGTAGCCAGGATTCTGAGAATTGGCTGTCACCTGGATCATGGCAGGGCCTGTCACACCCTCAGTTTCCCTTAACTATAAAGCCCAGCTTGGTTAGACACTGTAGCTCTTTGACCCTCTTCCCCTTGGCTCCTCTTTTTCCACAAATTCCTGCCCTTCTAATCATAAATAAAAATGTCAAGATGGAAACACTTCAAACTATCAAAAACTTTTGAAACCGTCAACAATATGGGTTTATCAGGGTGTATCCCCAAATCATTGTACAACTATTTGCAATGCTATAATTTGGAGATGGGTTGAGCCTGGTATTTAATTAAGAATGATACATGTACTGTGCACGGTTGCAGCCTCACTCCATCTGGTGCACATGGGCCTGAATTCAAAAATAAAAAGATGGTGGCGGGGGAGGGGTGGAGGAGGAGGAGAAAGCGAGGAGGGGGATGGAGAGAAGGTGGGGGGAGGAGGGGGAGAAAGAGAGGAGGGGGATGGGGAGAAGGTGGGGGGAGGAGGGGGAGAAGCAAAAGAAAAGTACAAATTTCCTACCCTCCCAACTGTTCTCTAATACACTAAATGTTGGAATGTAGCATATTTGGGGTGTATGGATTTTTATTAGTTTTTTCAGTAGATCAATATAAGAAAACTATCTAATCAAATATTTTTAGAACTCCTGATGCTCTTTTGCACGAGCCTCTTATTTGGTCAATACATTTATAACACTCATGGTGGGATGTTACCAGACAACATGGAACTCTACTACTTGCCAGCTAGGTGACCTTGGACAATTCACTTAATCTTTTGGGACTTTAGTGTCCTTATCTGTAAATCAATTCTAACCAAACCTCCTCATGTTGAGGCTGTAAGATTTTATCAAAATAGCAAAGATACTGTACCAGGCAAACAGTAGACACCCATAAATGTTAGTTCTCTCCTCACCACTAGGAATGTGCATGCAAAAACACTCCGGGGGCCCTCGAGAACTTGCTGCTTCCTCAGAGAGCCCGCTGTTTAAGGGTCTGTTTGAGGGTCTGTTTCTCAGCCCTAAAGAAACAGTGCTATTTTATGTTAATACAGTTGCTTTATATTCATAATAGAGTTGCTTTATATTCAGAGCACAGAACCATTCCCCTTCTACAGGAGAATCACAATACAAGAAATGAGTGGAATCTGGGTGTTTCTGCCCATCCATCCCACAGGTGTTCAACACTTCCCCAGGTACAGAGACTGGTGGGCTAGGCTGGAGCTCCTACTGAAGACAATCCTCTTATGCACCACTGAGCCCCAGGAATCCCCAGATGAGCAAGCTTGGAGGCCTTTGGAGCTCCTAAAGTAGCAGATGAGATTCCAAGTAAGTACTGAATATATGTCAAGTAATTGAGGCTGGAGGAACAGCTTTCAGAAGCTTTCCACATACCCCCACCTCCCTTTTAAATTCTCCTTTCTCTTTTTTTTCTACGGTGATTTTGTCATTTTGAAAAATATGAGCTACCAGAGGGGCTTTTGCCGTGTAACAAATTACCTTAAAGTTTAGTGGTTTAAAATAATAAACACTGATTTGGTTTGGTTTAATAAGCACTTATTTGGGGGTTGGCAACTTGGGCTGGGCCTACTGCTTATCTCAGCAGGGCTCATTTATGCTCCTGCAGTTAGCTTTTGGGTTAGCCAAGAAATGACCAATCTAGGACAGCCTCAGCTGGGATGTTTCCCCTCTCTTCCACATGGTCGTGCATCACCCAGCAGGCCAGCTTGGGCTTGTTAGGATGGCAGGGCAAGGCATGGCTAAGAGTGAGAGAAAATGGAAGTATTCTTGAGGCCAAGAGTTTGGAAATGTCACTTCATTGTCTTTGCAGCAACCTACTCACTGGCCAAAGCAAGCGCAAGATAAGGCCAGAAGCAAGAGCTGGGGAAAGAGATGCTGCCTTTTCATGGGAGGATTTGACACAGGGAGTGATAAAAGTGTTATGGCCATTTTCACAAATCTACCACACCCTGGGAGTGCGAAATTGCAACCTGCCTGGGGCCTGCTGGAATGATTAATAATGAGAGGCGAGATTCCACCTAAGAAGGCCATTGAGGCTCAATAAAGGCCAAGCATTCTGAAAGCATTTAAAAACATTTTTTTCTCTTTCCTTTAAGGTGACTTTGTCATTACAGAAAGCATCAGAAATTTGTCTGTGCAAGAGGCATTCTGAGGGAGGAACGCTTCCTGGACTGGCGGGACTTGTATGGAGGGTGGCCTGACGACCTCGTTCCTTCCAGCCACCTTAGCCTTCTTTGCTGACTATAACGCGATTCCTGTAGCCACAGCAATCAGGATGGATCACAGAAAAGGGGGGCTCGCTTGGCTGGGGTGCAGCACAGCTGGCCTCAATCACACTTCCTAAACGTTTCCTCTCAAGCTTTTAAGGGTCTCAGAGAGCTGAGTGCACAGGAATCCAAACAAGCCTCAAGACTGCCTTGTTCAAAATTGGCTCAGGATCACTAAGAGAAGAGACAAAAGGCAGGGCGAGGATAATCATCTGCTTGAAACCGCATTTAGGAGACTCCTCCTCTGACATGGCCCAGATGGCTCAGACTTAAAAGGACCTCTTTCTTTGGGTATGGGGACGCTTGTTGGTGAGGCATGGGACTCAGCCTGCTCTGGATGTCTGAGCTGGAAGGCACAGACCATAGCAAGGGACAACTGCTATCCTTAAGAGGAGATTTTCATTAATTTTTAAATCTGTGGTCAATCAAGGAAAGAAAATGCTTTGAATTTTATTCACAGGACCCAAGGAAAGGGAAAGAACACCAGCCTTTCTTAAAAGTTTTCTACTTTCCCTTTTTGACTCAGACTAAGACATCAGTGAGGCTAAAACAAATGTGGCATTTCCTATCCTTCAGCACCTTGCTTCTTCTTCAGCTCCCCTTCCAAAATGGTTTAGATGTGGTAAATCTGGGGATATTTAAGATATGTTCCGGTGCTAAGTGAGGCTAACTGGACTCCCTTGAACCTTTACTGTGTTCCACCTAACAGCAAACAGAGAGGCACAGAGATAAATGGTGAGAAGCATTGCCCTCTGCCTCCTGGGTCCAAGGTGGAGGACTATTACAGCCGGGCCTGGATGATGCTAGAGAGCTTAGAGACATGCCATTGAACTATGCTTAGGCAATCAATTGGGATATTAGGATTTTCAGTTTTCAATACTTGGCTGTTTACAATCTAGATCTATATAGATTTATGTAGCATTGGGGGATGGTCGAAGATGCAGCACATCTGGCTTTGAAGCTGTCAGTCAAAAAATGAGGCCAACCGATGCCTCTGCAGTGCTGGTACCTCTTTGCTGGAGTTCTCCCAGGTAGATAAAGGCCCATCTGATGTCACGGCTCTAAGATTGGCAGGCAAGACTGGATTTGAGTTCACAGACGCTTGTATGACACTTGCTATGTGCCAGGCACTATGCCCTTCACAGATGTGGACTCATTTAATCTTCATACCATAGATCTTATCCTCCTTATTACACAGACAAGGAGACAGAGCGCAGAGAGGATTAGTAGCTTGCCCAGGATGGCACAGCTTGTAATAATGGTCAAAGCTAGGGTTTGAGTCCTGGCAACCTTGCCCAGAGTTCATGTCCTAGCCCTATGCTTAGTTGCTTGTCACATTAATGAAACTTTTTTTTTTTTTTGGCCTAATCAGATTCTCCATTTTTCACCCCAGGACATTAACTTTTGAGGGAGTGGGAATAAGAAGAGAAGGGAGGAAGAGAGAGCTAACACTTCCATGCTAGATGCTGTGCTGAACCCTTTATAGCCATCTCATTTAACTCCCAGAGCAGTGCTATGAGATATTCTTATCTACAATTTAGATATGACATTCAGAGAGGTTAAGTGACTTGATAGAGGACACACAGCTAGCAAGACAGAGGGCTGGGATGTGTCCTCAGCTTTAGATCCCACCGTCCAAGAGAGCTCTCACTCCATTCTGCTGGCTACCTGCCCTAGTTAGCTAAATATTATACCAGCTTTCAAGAGCTAAAAATTTGCTTTCTGTTTTCTGATCTCTCAGTCGCTCTCAGTCCTGGATTGTCTTTCTAGTTCATTCTATTCTGTACCCAGGGGAAAAAAAAGATATGAGGTTTTGAAGCCGTGTGAAATCTAGACCCCGGCAAGTTGCAAATCATCTCAGTTTTCCATCAAAATATGGTCTCAGAGATGCCTGAGTCAGTCTAATGTGCTCTTTCTTCTCAGAATGCCAGAGGAGCTAACTCATGGATTCACCTGTTAGATGGGAGAATTGTCATCTCCAAGTTCTTTCCTATTTACTGATGATAGGAACACTGGAAAGCAGAGATTTTAGTATGGCTCCTCAGTCCAAGTTGTTCTCGCGTATGTCAGAGAGGCTGAGACCAGTCCACCTCTTTCTGTTCTGTGGAACTTCACTTTGCCCTTCGCCCTGGCTGGACATCTTTCAGGTTTTCCTAAGAGAACCTGCTGCGTTTGGTGGACACTCCATCTCTGCTCCCTGAAAGCACGCCCCCAGAGGCCAGCAGCGGTACTGTCGCATGCAAAGGTGAACACAAATTTTGGCAGTCCTCCAACAACCAAGTCCTTCAGTGTGATTTTCTGAACACAGCAGACCTCTTTAAGGACTGCAATTAATGTCTTAAACTGATGTTTAAAAAACCTCATAAAATAAAGCACAATACCAGAAGAAAAACAACAAATGCTTTTTCCCTACTCCAGTTGATGAGTGCTTCCCAGACCTTTTTCTAATTTTGACTCACACAAGGCCAGGCATCATCATCCCATTTTACAGTAGAGGCCCAAGTTCAGAGAGGTTAAGTGACTTGCTCATGATCAGACAGCCAGCAAGACATGGAGCAGAGGCCTGGTCCAGGTTGTCTCACCCTAGATTCAGCCATCTCTGCAAGAGAGCTTAATTTGCTTTTATACGACCTATAAAATAATGATAGCAATAAGGAATTATAGTGAAGTTAGTCTGACTGTTGAATAGCTTTATGTTGTTATAAAACACAGAACAATAATAATTGCTAACTTTTGTGCTCTTACTATGTGCTAAATGCTTCATGCGTATATTTTATGCACGTCTATTAATTTGACCAACACGAGTGCTTACTATGACCTAGATGTTGTGCAGGAAGGCAGGGATCATCTGCTTCATTTCAGAGTTGCCTCATCTGAGACTGAATAGGAAGTAAAACGACATCCCCAGTGACATATTGCCAGTATGCAAAAGAATCAGGCCCCAAACTCTGGTCTCATGACTCCAAAATCCATAATCTAAACCATTTCACAAATATATCAAGCAACTAGAATTACCAACTTTTGTAAAAGGAGGAGACAGTAGCTGGCACTGAGCCATTATTTCTGTGTCTATAATGTAACTCTGGTAAAAACCAAGAGAGAAATACACATTGTTCTCCCACATGACTTGCTACTGGTTGGCAGTTGCACATTCCTCTTGTTATTGGTAATAATTTCTAGTACTCTTGGATCTGTTTCAAGAAATAAATTCTAGTAATTGCATTTTTACAATGTTAATTATTTTACAAAACATTTTGTACGTGAGCCCTGTCAGTGCTCAATAAATAATCATAATAGTAATTATCATGACACATTTGACATCTATGGAAATGAGGGGCTGTTAACCCAGCCCAGATCCACACAGGGATTTCACATAGAGACACAATGAGGGAGGTTTACCCACAGGGACACTGTCACTGCCCCTGGGTCTAACGCACAATCTACTTATATCTCTGGCATGTGGAAATTTCCATAGAAAGGTGGAGATGCTGGGAGATCTGGCTGTGGCAGCCTGATGCATAGAAGGGACTCCATACGGCCGCCCACATCCACTTGGATCCACCCACGCCCACCCTGGAACTCTCCTGCAGCTTTTGTGCACAGTCCCCTGTGGCTTCCTACCTCTAGCTCCTGCATCTCACTGCCAGAGACTTCCCTCAGCCAGGGAAAAGCCAGACAGGGAGCCAATTAGAGACCAGAGTTGGTAGAGAAGCTGCCAATTTTCCTAAGTATCGTATATACAGTCAATTGCCCACAGCAGTACTTATGGATACACCACTCCTTGGCTTTATTCTCGTGCCTATTCCTTGATCGTACCTCACAGCTCATCTATCCCCATCCCACCCCACTCCCCCCACCAAAAAAAAAAAAAAAAAGTGCAGGCAAATCTTCGCCTCAAGCATGGAGCCAGGTCTCAAAATAAGACTGCCTCCTTAGTTGTGGGCAATTCTGCCTTACTCCCATTATACTCTCAGGGCTCCTGCAGCTTTTGTCCACCCTACATGGGCTCAGTCCTTCTCAAGTGCAAATCTATCGCTGGCATTCCCAGATTCAGAGCTATGCATTGACCTTTACCTGTTCCTAGGAGAGAGTCCCAGTGCTTGGGACTTAGCTCGGGGTCAAGGGTGCTCCACGATCTGTCCCCTGTGTATCTGTAGCCTCCTCACTCAACCCTCCTCTCTTCCTGTCTTGGGCTCCAGCTGTGCTGAATCACCAGCCCTCCTCTTTTCCTTCCAGGCCTTTGTACAGGATGTTCCCTGTGCTTTCTTCCTCTCCCTCTCTGACCCCTCCTCCCCATCTCTGTGATCTAACCTTCACTTGTCCTCCACATCTCCAGTTGGATGTCACTCTCTTGGTGAATGAAGTTTTTTCCAGACCTTCCTAGTCTGGGTGGGGTGTCCTAGGACATTGAGTGGCATCTTGTGCCAACCCATGTCACTGTGCCCATCGCTCTGTTCTACCACAGTCTTAATTTTTCTTCCCTCACCGTCAGAGTGCGAGCTCCTTGAGGGCTAGCCCTGCTTTTTCATCTTTGAATTCTCAGGACTGGCAGGTGGCAAGTGCTTATGAAATGTTTGTTGAAAAAGTTGCTGCTGGGATTTATGTGTTCTTAATTACTGCTGTGGTTGAATCCTTTCCCCTGCTTATGTTCCACAAAAACACATATTTAAAAAAAATTTTTTTTTTTTTCTGTGAATGGTCAGCCAGGCCATTTTATTGCTTCCCCTTTTCCTGTGCTGAGAAGACATTATGCTTTAGGAGTGCTCCCCGGTGGATCCCATGTGTTTCAGTCCTCACTGCTGACTATCTGTTTGTAGCCCTCAAGTAAAAAGCTGCTCACTCGAATCCTTCTCTGTGAACCATGCAGAGTGGAGTACCATTCCTGGGCAGTACCCCCTCAGCCACCAGCCAAAGCAAACCAGGAGAGACTTCTTCCTACACGATACCCCTGACAGGAGCGTTTCAGGTAAAGGAGTTTCACATTCACTGAATCTCTAACCCCCACTGCCAGTGGCCTGTCCTTGTGTTCCAGCTCTCTGGCTTTGGGTCCTTGCTCTAAAATTCACTACTGGCTCTTGAATGAAGCACCAATACAATGTGCAAGTTTGGCCCAAATGGCCGACTTCGGAGGAGGTGTGAATAGCCATTCTCCTCATCAGGCAAGATTCCCCTGTTCTCAGAGCTTGAAAGTGGGCCTGACTCAGACGTCAGGACTCAGCTCCTGCAGAAGGGCTGCTGGCCGCGCGGCCCCCATGCTCTGACCCTCCCTTCCTGTCACACAAGTGCTCTCTGAAGAGCTCTTACTGGTCTTGGCTGCAGAGAGCTGAAAGCCTTTCCAGACAGCCTCTACAGAGCAGTCACTCCCCACTTCTCAAGATTTCCAATGTTAGGTTTCAGACACATTCTTTGCGTTTCTTTCGCTTTTCAGGGAACCGGCTGAGGGGGGGCTCCAGGTCATGTTCCCGTCCCTGGCCCTAGCTCTCCTGAGTACTAAATGCCGAAAACATATGTAAAATCTGAGACTCAGTGTGTTCTCCATGAATATTAGTTTCTCTTGCTGCTTTTGTGTTGCCTGATTCAGTGACAAAATCCCTATGCCAAGGGATAATCAATCACTACCTACTAGGTAATTACCAGGTTTGTACCCAGAGAGGTCAAAGAGCGGGGCCTTCGAGGAACTTCTAATTCCCCAGAGTTTCAGTATCACTCAGGAAAGGATAAGTAGGTGAAGGGAATGAAAGTGAAGCTCTGTATTATTAGCACACAGTTTTGATAATAATGCTAGTCACGACAATGATAGCAATTATAAAACTACCTCACTAGATGCATGGAACGTACTGGAAATTTAAACAGCATTATTCTATTCTTCACAACAACTTTTACAAGTTGGTGTATTTCATCCTTATTTCACTGGGGATGAGGAAACTAGATTTCAGAAAAGTTAGTGTCAATTGAATAGCTTGACTGGAAGGTGGTCCAGTCAATAAATAGCTCTGTTTCTCTTCTTCCCACTGCTGCTGTTAACCTCTCTCTGTCAAACTCCACTTTCTCACCTCCTGAGATTATCTCAGCTGATGCTGTAGCTTTTGGGGTCCTTTTCAGATGTTCAAAAAGCCTCCTGTTAGGTTTTTTAATTCCTAATTAAATTTGAACCCAACTTAAATGTTCTCTTCCAAATAAAAGCTTTTCTTTGCCTAAGCTCAGGCTGAACCAAGGCTCTGGAAAGTACAGCAGAGAACGAATGTGGTATGATTTGTTGTTTTTAGTACTTGTGCTCCTGCTTTCTCTAAGTCAAGGCAGGAGAAGGAATGAGGAGTAGACTGTGAATGCATCTTAAAGGGTTGTGTCTGAGATTCTCTCTTGGCTGTTACATGTCCTCTATTAAGGCATATGTCCAAATTCTAACTACATATGGAAGGCTTTGGAGAGTTCTTTATGACCTTCTACATGACATGCCTTAAGTCCTTGGTCTCCCTCCATTTCACTTCCCTTAACCTTCTCCCAGACTTGCCCCATCCTTCCCTTTGGCTCCTGGGACTTCTGACCTTGCGCACTTTGACTTCAGAGATGGATCCTCCCGCTGTCCACCTGTACCTCTCCCTCTGGAGGTACCTCTCCCTCTGGGTTTATGCCTTTGGGGACTGACTCACTCCAGGCAGCCCTTGTAGACAGAATCATTTCTGCCACTTGTAGGCTCTGGGCAGGAGTCCAAACAGAAGACCACAACTTTAAATATTTATTGCATTTAAAAAATTTTAATAAGGCTAGAAATTATTTCATAAAATGTGTCCAATTTTTGGCTTCCCTCATAGCTCAGTTGGTAAAGAATCTGTCTGCAATGCAGGAGACCCCAGTTCCATTCCTGGGTTGGGAAGATCTTCTGGAGAAGGGATAGGCTACCCACTCCAGTATTCTTGGGCCTCCCTTGTGGCTCAGCTGGTAAAGAATATGCCTGCAATGTGGGAGACCCAGGTGCAATCCCTGGGTTGGAACAATCCCCTGGAGAAGGGAAAGGCTACCCACTCCAGTATTCTGGCCTGGAGAATTCCATATATTGTATAGTCCATGTGGTGGCAAAGAGTTGGACATGACTGATCTTCCCTAACAACCAGACCTTTATAAAAGCCTGGACAGTCGGGCAGGCTTCCATCTAGAATTCTCAAACTCCTTGGAATTTCATGCTAGAAGCTGGCTCCAAGCCCAAGCCCCCAGCCCACTGTTAACCTCTCTCTCACCTTGGCTATTGCAAGGGGCCTTACAAACAGGCATGTGGGGACCCCCACCTTCTATACTCGCCAGCAGAAAGCTAGTCCTTGAACATCCGGTGGGTTGAGCATCTGCACATGGGGATGGGTCTGCTCTTGAAGCAGGCTTGACCTGGGGCCATTTGGGAATGCAATCCTGCAGTCTCAGTGGTGGTTTATAAGGGGGTATCTTCTCCAGGGAGGGGCATGTCTCTAAAATGGACATGTCTCCTTGGCCTCATGAACTGTTTCTCTAAAGGAGAGGATCATGACTGGAGGAAGGCCAGGGCAGGCATCCTTCTTGCCTGGTCCCACAAGGCTACGGCTCTGAAATACAGACCTTTCAAGACAATTCACACTGATCTAACTTCCATAGAATCCACTCAGCCCATGAAAAAACTCAGACACGATGTCCCTGCAGGTTGCTACTAAGACTTTTGGTTCTGTGTTCTCACATCTCATAGTTACACAGGTAAGACTACAGATGAGATCGCCTCTCCTTTCCCACTGACAACAGGATTCTCTAAGAACATCCTAGAGAGTCCGTCTCCTTGCTGTGAAAGGAAGCAATTGCTCTCCACTGCTATATCTCTGGTGCCTTGAACTGTGCTTGGAACCTAACAGGGATTCAACTCAGATGTGTTAAGCAGTTGAAGAAGTTGATAGCATCCCTTTTCCTCAGCCCCCTAGGGAATTTCCTCCTAGGACACAATATTCTTCAGAGACTCCCTGACATGGATCATATTATCCCCAGACTTATCTTATTCATGGGTGATGGGCTATGAGTCACCGGGCAACTTTAAGCTGTCTCTTGGCCTTGCGTGAATAAGCAGTGGTCGGGGTGGGGGGTGGGGTTGGAGGAGAAGGGTCTTTTCTTTGGAGTTCAGCTGAACTCTAAGACAACAGGAAAGTTACATTTAGCAAGTTGCACACATCGTGCCCAGTTCATACAGCTGCTGGGGCAGAGTCACTTGAACCCAGCACTGACTGTTTCCACAAGACACCCTTTTTGTTATGCCGGAACGTATCCAGGACCTCATTTTAATAAGATGACGTGTGGCTCAGGAGCCTACACCAGCACACTGGCAAAAACACGTGGCCGTGGCGGAGGGCGGCCTGACTTCTGCCTGCCTGGCCTTCAATCACTAAGACACAACTGTTCCCACATCTCGTTTGGCGGCTGCTTTATGCCCATTGTCAGACGCTGGCCTCATGGGGGTTGGGCAAGTGCCCCCAAGCTAGTTTGAAAGTTCAGTCAAATGGCTGCGCAGATTACTGGGGACTGTTCCTGTGAATCAGCTGTGCTGTGATCTGTACAATTAGAACAGCTTTCTCGCCTGAGGCCTTCGAAGAACAATTACAAAAACAAATAGCAGCAGCAGTAGCAGCAGTCCTAGCTGCAGAAAAAAAAAAAAGGAGAGAAAAGTCACCCAAAGAGGCCAAGGCCACTCCCTGCCACCCCCACATCCTTCAGTGGAAGGCAGATGCATTTTTTCATCTGAGGCCTCAGAGAATCAGCCTCATCAAGAAAAATAGCAGTTAGCTTCCCATGTAATTAGTACAACAGAGACTAACCCCTTATTTCATAATTCTGCAGAGATGAATATGCCAGTAAGATTCTTTCCCCGGAAATTTTCCCGATTAATGGCTGGATGACCCACTCAAGCCAGTGATTCTGGGGTGCTGGAAGTCAGGCTGCTGGTCCAGCTGATTGGAATTTGGCATCTGTGTTGCTCTCCTGTGCCCTGCCTTAGCTGCTCAAGGCACGTCCAACATATCTTTCCTAACACTGATACCTTCCATTTCTTTTAGTTTCCAGAGTATGATGCCTTGTTGTCCTACTGCCTGAATGAAGACCATTCCAGGAGAGCTGAGTAATAGGAATACCCCAAACCAGTGGATAAAATGTATAATTTACCTAGCGGGAAATCCTGCCATCCTCATTCTGCAGATGAAAGAGAGGAACGGTCAAGAGGCCAAGAATGAAGCTAACAAATGGCAGAATCAAAATCTGAAATCGTGTTGAAGGCAAACACACACACACAAACAAAGAGAGAGAAGTTGGGAAGCAGCGGGTGGGGGGTGTGGGGACAGAAAGAGAGAGAGGGAGAAAGATTAGGAGAGGAGAGAAATTGTGTTTATGATAGAAAAAAATAGGAACACAGGAATAGAACAAAAACCACCCACAGTCCCAGCAGGCAGTGATAGCCCCTGTTAGTATTTTGATTTATTTGCCTGACACCCTTTGTGTCTACATATACATAATTTGAAAATTGGTGTCATACCACAAATGCTGTTTTTAACTTGCTTTTCACTTCATGCTATTTCACACATATCTTTCTCATGTCCATAAATACAGAAATTTCTGTGATTAACTTTTGATTTACAAAGCTCGAAGAATTAAAGAAAGCTGAGCTTGGGGGCTAAAGCATGTCCACTCTGCCTGCCATAATTAGACAGCACTAGGAGTCACTTTCATGGTGTCCATCAGGTTTGTGAACAAGCACGTTTCTCCACAGGTTTTTAGAAATCAATAACTTCATACTTGAAGAACTGTCTCTAGAATGTTCCCCCATCCCTCTATAGACTATGTTTTACTCCTTTTGACGAGTACGTTGTAGTTTGAGTAGTTCCCTGTCGTTGGATATTTTGTTATCATAAATAGTTCTAGAATGGATACACTTTTAAAAAGTATTGACATATAGTTGATTTACAGTGCAGTGTTAATTTCTGCTGGACAGAAAAGTGACTTACATATATATTCTTTATGTATATTTCTTTTCATACTCTTTTCTGTTACAGTTTATCACAGGATACTGAATATAGTTCCCTGTGCTCTAGAGTAGGACTTTGTTTATCCTCATGTGGATACACTTTTTCACATGCCTTTGTCATTGTGTGACTCTTCAAGGTCAGCCTTGTTGGACGGTAGTTCAGGGTAGGGATCAGAAGCCTTTTATTCTAAAGGTGAGAGGCCAGGGGTAGTGAGTACCCACCCTTAAGCTCTAGCTACTAAGGGTCCTCCAGTCCCTACAAAGCTCTGTCCTTGTTGCCAGTCCTGGTGGTTCCACCACTAGACACACATTCCTTCAGGTTAAACCTTTGTTCTTTGTGAAATGCAATTGCCTCAGGAAGAAAGCATCTCCTGAGAGTAGATTTTGATGCAAGGTTATCCTTTTATGTTGACTCATATTGTTCTTTTTAATTGTTCATGAGTCATAAAGGGAAGCAATGGAGAAAAGTTTTTACACATGTGGGCTCTGGAGCCAGCTGGTCTGGATGACTACGAATATTACCGCTTACCAGTTGGGGCAAACATGGTCAAGTTATTTTTTGCCTCTGTACCTCAGTTTTCTTACCCATATAACGGGTATAATGATCTTGGCTAATGTCATAGACTTGTGAAAATCAAATGAAAAATGCCTAATATAGCACCCTAAACAAAGGTGTTTGCCTGGTAAATGTCACTTATTATTATCATCATTCAGATGAGACTATGATCTTGGAAGTCAGTGATTATATATTAGAGTGGAGGCCTTGGGTGCCCTGCCAGAACCTCTCAGCACCTACTGTTCCCCGACATAGTGGCATCTTTTTAGGGAAAACATGAGCCACTCTCTGGTTAGCGGCTTTCTCTGGTCTCTAGAGTGTACTCAGACCACACACAGAGCAGTCTGGGAAGTTGAATCCCTGGGAGCAGCCCTCACCAAATCACAACAGGGAGTGGTAGATGTATAGACACATACATCTTTCTTGCCCCTCAGGTAGGACAAATCTGAGGCATATTCTACCCCATGTCCCAGAGGGTTCCAGCAGGACGGAACCCTTGTTGTCCTGGTAACCTGCTCATCATACCCCCTGCACTGGCCTCCTCTATTTTCCTTCCCACCTGGCCTCTTCCTCATGAATGGAAGAACCAGGACATTGCCTCTCGAGGAAGCTTGAGGAATCCAACCTACACCACGTATCAGGATTCTGTGAAGATGCCACAGGAGCAGAGGGCTCCGTACTTCTCATTCCAGAGTTTACCAATAAACATTTGCTTAATAAATTAATTGTCTCCAAGGAAGCGTGACTTGGATGTGTGGCTTTCTTCTCTTTTATGGGACTTCATTAGTGAGTCCCATAAAGAGAAAGATGATCCTTTCTCCCAAAGATGATATCCTTTCTTGGTAACTATACTTTCTCTTTTTTTGATCCAAACATGAGAAGAGATTGTAATTCAGGAATTGCAAATGTGCCTGCTTGTGGGGCTAGGCAGGTCAGCCTAGTGAGGGACATGAGCCAGTTCAAAACTTCAGTAAACTGACACATGGATGTAATAAAAAGTGTGGCCTCTCAGCTCCAGTTACTCGCCCCATGCAGGAGTAAGGCCTCTGCGCCTAGATCTTCGGTCTTTTATTATTTCTCACTGTGTACTTTTGTGTCAAAGAAACTTATTCTGAGTTATTGACAACTAATTCCATTTTTCCATAAGCATTTCATACACGAGCACAAACTCTCCTCATCAGTGGCCTCCAATATGTTATCTCTGCTCCAAGCGATGACCCCAGTTCATCTTAGTCACCACAGGACTAATGGAAATGCTAAAGGAGGTCACAGCACCTGTCCTGGTTTCCATAAGGTTCAGGGAAGCTTCCTTCTAACCAGGAATCAGCCCTCATTTCAAACCTCAATTCTCTCCACATTATGTGTGGCCAAGTTAATTTGCCTCCCCAAGCAGAGGCTGATCTAGAATTATGTGAGGAGGTTTCATTTCCAGATCTCATGTAAAATTAATTTTCATAATTCTCTCAGTTCCTGCCTGTCTATACATATCTTTCTTCATTAACCACTTTATTTCCATCTGAACTCCCTCTTTTCCACGTCTAGGAGGGAAAGATGGCAGACAACTTTTAAGTATGAATTAGTCAAGTCCATCTTGGAAACCTGATATATCTATCTCAGAGTGTACCTCACTGTGCCCTTTAGAATAATAGTGTACATTGAAACAGCACAACAAAAAAGCATTAGGTTCCATTATGAATAATTAAATCAGACACAATCTTAGAGAATATTGCTCTAATGAGATATGCTTGGGTGTTTGAACCCACAGCACTTCTTTCCCCAAGTTTAGTAAGTTTTTTTGACTGTGTAAAGGGGGCTTTAAATTTGCAGGAAGGGCTTCTCCCAGGCACCTTGCTCCAAAGAGCAAATGTTCTGTGGGACCAGTTCTATTCTGCTATGATTTTGAAACATGCCCTAATTAAGTTGGGGCCCAGCCACCTACAGCTTACATTTGACCAGTTGCTTTCTCCTGAAATTGGCCCGAGGTACCAGCCTACTGAACATTTGTTTTTGTCATTGCTTACACGGGTCAGCTGGAAGGTGCTACAAATGAAACTCATCATTTAGTTGGGGTCTCCGGGGCCATTCCCTATGGGGACTTTTCTTTTCCTGTTCTATGTGTTGGAGAGGGGTTTGTTTTTCCGTTTCTTTTTTAATTAAACTGCAGATCTGGTGCTGCTGCCGTAGGGGTCACACCATGCTATGCCACAAAGCAGGTGATGTGATACTAGGTTACCAGGGAGAGCAGGGCCCTCAGATACCCTCAGTGTGATGGCAGAAGAGTTTGTAAGGAGGATGTGCTTTTGGAGAATTGTTTTCATACTGGAGTGCATTTTTAAATGCCATTTGTTTCTCAGTCACTCAGTTCTGTCCAACTCTTTGTGACCCCATGAACTGCAGCACACCCAGCTTCCCTGTCCTTCACCAACTCCCAGAGCTTGCACAAACTCATGTCCACTGAGTTGGTGATGCCATCCAACCATCTCATCATGTCACCCCCATTCCTCCTGCCTTCAATCTTTCCCAGCATCAGAGTCTTTTCCACTGAATCAGTTCTTCACATCAGGTGGCCAGAGTATTGGAGCTTCAGCTTTAGCATCAGTCCTTCCAATGAATATTCAGGGTTGATTTCCTTTAGGATTGACTGGTTTAATCTCCATGCTGTCCAAGGGACTCTCAAGAGTATTCTCCAACACCACAGTTCGAAATCAGTTCTTCAGTGCTCAGCCTTCTTTATGGTCCAGCTCTCACACCCATACATGACTCCTGGAAGAACGGTAGCTTTGACTGTATGGGCCTTTGTAGACTCAGTAATGTCTCTGCTTTTCAATATGCTGTCTAGGTTTCTCACTGCTTTTCTTCTGAGAAGCAAGCCTCTTTTAATTTCCCAGCTGCAGTCACCGTCCACAGTGATTTTGGAGCCCAAGAAAATAGTCTCTCACTGTTTTCACTTTTTACCCATCTATTTGCCATGAAGTGATGGGACCAGATGCCAAGATCTTAGTTTTTTGAATGTTGAGTTTTAAGCCAGATTTTTCACTCTCCTCTGTCACCTTCATCAAGAGGTTCTTTAATTCCTCTTTGCTTTCTGCCATAAGGGCGGTGTCATCTGCATATCTGAGGTTATTAATGTTTCTCCCAGTAATCTTGATTTCAGCTTGTGAGTCATACAGCCTGGCATTTTGCATAATGTACTCTGCATATAAGTTAAACAAGCAAGGTGACTATATATATATAAAGCCTTGATGTACTCTTTTCCCAGTTTTGAACCAGTCGTTCTTTCATGTCCTATTCTAACTGTTGCTTCTTGACCTGCATAAAGGTTCCTCAGAAGGCGAGTAAGGTGGTCTGGTATTCCCATCTCTTTAAGAATTTTCCAGCTGTGATTTACATAGTCAAACGCTTTAGCTTAGTCAATGAAGCAGAAATAGATGTTTTTTTCTGGAATTCTCTTGCTTTTTCTATGATCCAGCAGATGTTGGCAATTTGATCTCTGGTTCCTCTGCCTTTTCTAAATCCAGCTTGAACCTCTGGAAGTTCCCGGTTTGCATCCTGTTGAGGCCTATCTTGAAGGATTTTGAGCATTACTTTGCTAGCAAGTGAAATGAGTGCAATTATGCAGTAGTTTGAACTTTCTTTGGCACTGCCCTTTTTTGGGATGGGAATGAAAACTGACCTTTCTCAGTTCTGTGGCCACTGCTGAGTTTTCCAAATTTGCTGGCATATTGAGTGCAGCACTTTCACAGCATCATCTTTCAGGATTTGGAATGACTCAGCTGGAATTCCATCACCTAGCTTTGTTCATAGTGATTCTTCCTAAGGCTCACTTGACATCACACTCTAGGATGTCTGGCTCTAGGTGAGTGATCACACCATCGTTGTTATCTGGGTCATGAAGATCTTTTTTGTATAGTTCTGTGTATTCTTGCCACCTCTTCTTAATATCTTCTACTTCTGTTAGGTCTATACCATTTTCTATCCTTTATCATGCCTATCTTTGCATGAAATGTTCCCTTGGTATCTCTAATTTTCTTGAAGAGATTGCTAGTCTTTCCCATTCAATGGTTTTCCTCTATTTCTTTGCATTGTTCACTTAAAAAGGCTTTCTTATCTCTCCTTGCTAGTCTCTGGAACTCTGAATTCAGATGGGTATATCTTTTCTTTTCTCTTTTGCCTTTCACGTCTCTTCTTTTCTCATCTATTTGTAGGGCCTCCTCTGGCAACCATTTGGACTTTTGATGCTATAGTCTTCATTTTTTTTGAAGCAGTGGAATGCATTTTCAAACAAACCCTTATAGTACAGGAGAGAGCTGCCCCTGTGGAAAAGGTGGAGGAGTAAGAGGGAGAGCTCTCCTCTGATCCTCCTCTAAGCCTCATGGGAAACCTCTCAGAAGCTCTGAGCCTTACCACTCAGGGTATGGCCTCTGGGTCCCCTGGGCTCACCCTGGAGCTTGTAAGAGATGCAGAATCTTAGACTTCACCTCTCGGTGCAGTTTACCAAGATCCCCAGGTGATTCTGAGGCTCATTAAGATTTGAGGAACAGCAGGTTAAAGCTTTGCAAAGCACTGTTAGAAAACTCTGGCCCAGGGCTTACCTTAGTGGTCTAATAAAGACAGTGTCAATCACTAGATTCAAAAGTAATTTAGCTTCTCTAAAACCCATTCCAAATTGTGATACTGATGATGTCTACTTTGAAAATGTAAGTTACTTAAATTTCATTTTTCTTTGTTATAGTTTGATATAATGGGAAATAATACATCCAACCTTACATGTTGGTAGCCTTAACTGGGGATATAGTGATATTATTCACTCTTTCAGAGAAGAGTCTATTTCTAATGGGTCCTGGGACCTCTGGGTTCACATGGTTTTGCTTCCTGGATCACTCTCAAGTGATGGGATTACATAGCTTTTTGGAGAGTTTTTGGTTCCAGAATAACTTTCAGCAAATGGGGCCATTATACCAGACAGGGCCATGCCTTGCTCAAGTGAATACACAGTAAATGAGTAGAAACTCAGATAACGCAACCACCAAGTGGATGAGAGATCATCCAGCCTCTCAGCACCTCCGGTACTGTGTCTGTAACAAGGTGACCAACCTGTCTTTTCTGGTTTTAGCACTGAAATCCCCTCATCCCAGGAAGGTCTGCAGTGCTGGGAACTCTGGAACCCCGAGTAAGAGTAGCCTACAAGTGGGGACAGGCATGTTTAATTATCCAAAACTCTGAGAGTCATGCTGGTGAAACTGGCAAAGCAAACTCTGACTTTCTCCTGTGCTCAAGTATGTGAATTTTTAAAAGTGGCTTAATGATATTGTTTCAACACTTATTTCTTAGATAGCAGTTGCAAATGATCCAAGATTTGAAACAGGTGTTTCTGCATGGTCTACTGGCTAAAATGAAGAAAAATGTTCTCACAGATTACCCTACAGCTGATGGACCCAATGGCTCCTACTTTCAAATGAAAAATACGCTCAATCACGTAGTCGACAGGATTCCATCTGGCCTAGCTATAATATCCAGAGCTGAAATGGAAACCTCTGTGTCATTTCCAGATTCAGACAAAAACCTTGCGATGCTTCATGAAGCAATTAAAACAGGTGTGTGTCATCCATATTTGCTGCTTCTCCAAACAGTCAGCGCCCTTTCGTCACGGTTGGGAAAATTACTTTTTGTGTGGGCCTGTGTGAGAGCAAACAAATGCTTGGACAGGGCATATTTCATGGCCACCAGCATCTCAGTAGGGGATTCATCGTTCCCTTTACAGAACTGTCACTTTTTGTACTGTTAAGGAGAAATTTTCCACCCAAAGACCCTCCGGTTTACCAATTTGGGGTCTGGTTCTCTTTTACTTTTAATACAGTCCTGGGTTCTAGTAACATCACAAGAGTCGAACACTCTTGTTTTATGTAGACCAGGGGACTGCCTCAACGCGAGAGGCCAGGCTTTCAAAGAGTCCAGAAGATTTTTTTTTTTTAAATCATAGAGAATAGACCTGTTGGTGGTCAAAAGGGAGGATGAGTGGGAGAAGGGTAGACTGGGAGTTTGGGATACAAGATGCAAACTTTTATATATAGAATGGATAAACAATGAAGTATTACTGTATAGCACAGGGAACTATATTCAATATCCTGTGATAAACCATAATGGAAAAGAACATGAAAAAGTACACAAAGATATGTGTATGTATAACTGGATCACTGCCGTACAGCAGAAATTAACACACAAAAAGTGACACATCATTTACAATTTTACCTCTAAAAAATGCTCTTAAGGGAAGTTTAAGATCTTTTAGGCTAAGGGATACTAAATTTGCTGAGTACCTGAGAAACACCCAAGACCTTTGCAAAAATATTGATGCCTGGATCCTATGCCACAAACTCTAATTTAATTAATCTGAAGGGAGACCTTGGCATGAAATTTTTAAAAGCTTTCCAGTTGGTTCTAATGTGCATTAGGCTCTTAGATAATAAAATTAGTCTCTTTTATTCCCTAATTCAGTCATATTTATTTGTTCCTCCTTTCTTTTGTTCATTCATATCTGCTTATTGCCTCTCTATAAATTAATTGATTCATTGATCCATTCACTCATTTATCCCTCTTGCTGATTTCAACATTGTACTATACCATATAATCTATAATGAAAGGAGAGAAAACCATGAGTCAAAGGTTTAAAAAAAAATTGGATTTTTTTTTAGATGTAGCTATTGCTTTTATTACGAGCTTGAGTAAACTCTGGGAGTTGGTGATGGACAGGGAGGCCTGGCGTGCTGCGATTCATGGGGTCACAAAGAGTTGGACACGACTGAGTGACTGAACTGAACTGAACTGATTGCCTTTATTTGGCCAATTTGTTGTTGTTGTTAACATTTCTTTTTAATGGCATGTTTCAATTTTACTTTAAAAAATCAAAAAATTGAATAATTAACATTTTCCCATTTAAAACAGCATTTTGAGAGCCTCCAGGGGAAAAAAACAAACAAACTTAGAATTCTTTTAAAATTATCCAATGATCTAATCCACAGATAAATCATAGTCAGAAATTTTCCCTCAGTCCAAGTTTAACTACTGATGAGATATTTCAACCTCAGATGTACCTGAGTGGGGGGTATATGATAAAATTTTTTCAAAATCCATAAGTTGTTTAAAAACCAGTTGGTTGGGGTCAACTTTGACTTCTGAATATAAGTTTGTGTTAATTCTCTACTCATATTTATTAAATGTGCAGTTCAATTACTAACACTCAAGCATGTCATCAAACACAGGGTAATTCCTGCTATTTGTAATCATAAAGATGATTCGCAATGCTGTTGAGAAAATTTATTCCTCATTAACAACTCTCATTTTGAAGTCTCAGAAAATCCTTGGACGTGAAACACTGTACTTAGAGATTTGTGTATAATTTGGGGGGTTGCAATGGAATAAGCACTAGACTAGGGGTCTGGTGTTTCCTACTGAGTCATCTTCCAACAAAATTAATCTGATTAGGTTTTTGTTCGACTTTTGTGGGGCTCAAACCTCAGTTCAAATTTCTAGTATCACTTAGAAGAAGTGTGCAGTCACAGAGTGCTGGGCGCCTCCTAGAATTTCTCGCTCAGTAGGTCATGCGGGATGTGGGGAACATACTCTGAGAACTGCTGCCTTGGGTACACACACCTTTGCAGGCTTCCTGTTTGCCTGTGCCTTTATTCTTAAGGTCAGGGCTGAGGCCTTGAAGCACTGCCATCAACTGGGAGCTTGTTAGAGATTCAGATCTTAGTGCCATCCCAGACCTACTGAGTCAGACTCTGATTTTTAACAAGACCCTCGGTGAAAGGGGGAAAGGAGGTGTTGGGAAGAATTGAGAGATTTGGGTCCAACATACATACACGATGGGTATGATGTATAAAATAAATAACTAATGAAAACATACTGCATAATAGGGAACTCTATTCAGTGCTCTTTGTTGACCTAAATGGGAAAGAAATCCAAAAAAGAGCAGATATGAGATTAACTGATTCCCTTTGCTATACAGTAGAAACACAACATTGGAAAGCAACTGTACTCCAATAAAAATTAATAAAAAATAAAGCCTTAAAACAAAACAAGACCCCTTGTAATTTTTATGCTCAGTAAAGTCTGAGGAATAGTAGTCTAAGTCTAAATCTTTAATGCAATAGATGGAATTCTTCAATATCTGAACCCACACCCCTCTTTCTTGAACCATTTTCTGCTAGCCTCCTCATATCTCTAACACACTAGTGGTAGTCCACTCTTCCTTGATTCTTCTTTGCTTCTAAAGTTTCTAGGTTTTATAAATGCTGTTCTTTCTGCCTGGACTGACCTTCCTTCTCCTTTGACTGATAAGATCAATTCATCTTTCAAGTCATGGCTCAGACTTTCTCTTCTGTGAAGTTTATCCTATCTTCTCTAAGCAGACTACTTCTTGCATCCCTGCCTTACCACTTATATCATGGTATTGTACACATTCCTCCCTTTAAACTAAGAGCTCCCAGAGAGTTGGTAATGGGTCTTAATAGCTTCTATATCCACAACTCTGCTCATCAAGCACAGAGTCTGTGCTCAATATTATGTCTTGAATGAATGGGTCAAGTAATTGTGACACTTTGGTTAAGTCACAACTTCTTTGGGACTCTGTTTACTTATCTGTTAAAAGAAGGCAGTGGACTACAGAATCTCTAGCTGCCTTCCTTCCATCATTATTTCCTTCTATATAATTCTAAATTACTTAACATTTTCTAAAATATTTTTCACACAAATACTGAGTAATGGGCATGTGACCATAGATAGGACAATGGTTAGTCACCCCGCACTTGTGGGTTCTTCAGTCTAGTGAGAAAGACAGACCGGAAATACCTCCTTAAATAAGAACAACTTATTTTCAATCAGGTAAGTGCTTATTAAAGGGTAGAAAGATGCTATGGCTTATCTAAGAGAGGACGTTGACTCAGTTGAGGAGCTCAAGCTTTCCTTGTATTATTTGCATTCATATACTATTAATCCATTGCAAGGAAGAAAATTCATTAACTTTCTGAATATGGTCCTTAGAATATATCTTGCTAGATCCAGGAAAATAGCAAGTTAAGAAAATCAGCTAAACTGATAGGCTGTGGAGATGGAACAGACTAGAATCTTCTTTGAAATTCTTAACCCTACCATGCCTTTCTAAGTGAAAAGAGCTTTGAAAGCAGCAAACGATTTAACAGCTATACTAAGTCTGGCAATGATAAAGCTAATGTACACAATTCTATGGGGCAGGGATACGGCCTGTCTCCAAGATGGAGTGTGGCTTAGCCAGAGAGGACTCTGAGGTGGTAGGAGCCCCAGGCTCTAGTTCTGAATCTACTACGAAAAACTATGAGGCCTGAGCTCACTTTCCTAAATTGTGGAATAATAAGGATGAATTGATGCTCTGTAAACTCAAATATCTTCCCAGCAACTCAGAAATCTGCTAGCACCTATGTCAGACAGCGGGGATTTTCAGAGAATACAATTGGATGTCTCCTTGGTGGTACAACTATTCACTCTTGAATCATGAGTAAATTAAATTGTCTCTTCATATTCCCTCACAACTGTCCCTTCTGGCTGATGGGATGAGAAAAGTCTGAATATCTAAGATGGGGGTTGAGCCTTGGAGACAGCTACCTAGGGACAGACCATGGCAAAACTGAATAGGAGGGAGCCCTCCTTTCTCCGATATGTTCTTCATTTTCAGTACAAGCTCAGCTAAGCTGCCATTCAGCGGTTGCAGGAAGAGATAGATCAAGAAGAAGCTGAGCCACATATTTGATTTGGATGATTATGCTGCAGGTGCCTCATCAGAACTGCAGTGCCTGGATTACTAATTATTTTTCCCCAACCCAGTGCCTCTTGCGGGGAACACAGACCACGGCAAGAATCATGAGGGATGGCTCTAATAAATGAGGCCTCGACAGTTGATGCCAGGGGCTGGCTGAAAAAGCAGAGACAGAAAAGACAATGCAATCAGTGGGCAGAGAAGAGGGTGGGCCCCGTCACACAGTTAGACTGGGAAAAGTGGTAATAGGAGCTGCCTAGGGCCACCTTGTTTGGCTCCATGGAAAACAAGCATCATTTATAAAGCTGAGCCAGAGATGGCGACTCGAGACCATGAGCTCCTCAGCCTGGCACTCACACGCCCTTCAGAATACTTCCGGGTTCACACACCTTTCAGTGTCCAGTGGCATGAAAGGGCTGACACAGTTTTCTGAGCTGACCAAGTCTACTACGGCAATAATAAAAGTTCACACCTGTCATCATTTTGCAGCATTTAAAGGGCACTCGTGAGCACTATTTGGTTTCAGCCTCCCAACAAAGTGGTAGATACTTCATTATCTTGATTTAGGCAGAGGAAAATTAAAATGGGTTGGTGAGAGCAAGTGATTTCTGCTAGGTCACGAAGGTAGGAATGTTAGGGGCCTTGGCCAGGTCCTCTGAACTCCAGACCAGGCCCTTCGCAGCCCTTCGCCCTCCCTCAGGCTGTATGAGAATACCCTGGCTCCTCTGTTGAGTGTGTGCTACAAGAGAGGTCAGGGGAGGACGCAGTTCTGTGAGAGCCAGTGGGCTTCCAGCCTCTAGGTCCATAGATGACACCCTTTTTTCGAGACCTCTGTCCTTATGAAATGGCTCTGTCACAAGAACAAACCTGTCACTGCTTTGCAAGTAAATGGTTAAATATAATCTGTACACCATACATCACACACAAGTGATGTACAATTTTATATCTTTAGCCCAGATTTCTTTTCTGAGATTCAAATGCACATATCTAACTAATTCCTGGCCTTGCCTCTTATATAGTCAATAACTCCAAAGCTGCTAGCAATCTTCTACTTCACAGCCCCAGGCTTGTCCTTCTTCTTTTCTCTATGTTAGTGGGGCTGCCACTCACCAGTCTTCTAAAGGCAGAAAACTGGTATCATCCTTATTTTTTCCTGGTCCTTGGCCCACCTTTTACACCTTACCTGAAGGGCCAGCTTCACGGGCATGTGACGGGTGCAATCACGCAAGACCGTGTGCTCAGAAAGGTCTCCTACTTGGGGGGTTCAGTTCAGTTCAGTTCAGTCACTCAGTCGTGTCCGACTCTTTGCAACCCCATGAATCACAGCACGCCTGCCTCCCTGTCCATCAACAACTCCCGGAGTTTACTCAAACTTACGTCCATCAATTGGTGATGCCATCCAGCCATCTCATCCTCTGTCACCCCCTTCTCCTCCTGCCCCCAATCCCTCCCAGCATAAAGGTCTTATCCAATGAGTCAACTCTTCTCATGAGGTGGCCAAAGTATTGGAGTATCTTTCAGCTTCAGCATCAGTCCTTCCAGTGAACACCCAGGACTGATCTCTTTTAGGATGGACTGGTTAGACCTCCTAGCAGTCCAAGAGACTCTCAAGACTCCTCATCAACACCATAGTTCAAAAGCATCAATTTTTTGGCGCTCAGCTTTCTTCACAGTCCAACTCTCACATCCATACATGACCACTGGAAAACCATAGCCGTGACTAGATGGACCTTTGTTGGCAAAGTAATGTCTTTGCTTTTTTTCTTTTTAATTTTATTTTAATTTCATTTTTTTTTTCAGTTTTGAAATTAAACTATTTTATTTTTTATTTATTTTTTTGCTACAGTTTTTTTTTTTTCATTTTTAATATGCTATCTCAGTTGGTCATAACTTTCCTTCCAAGGAGTAAGTGTCTTTTCATTTCATGGCTGCAATCACCATCTGCAGTGATTTTGGAGCACAAAAAAATAAAGTCTGACACTGTTTCCACTGTTTCCCATCCATTTGCCATGAAGTGATTGGACCAGATGCCATGATCTTAGTTTTCTGAATGTTGAGCTTTAAGCCAACTTTTTCACTCTCCTCTTTCAGTTTCATCAGGAGGCTTTTTAGTTCCTCTTCAATTTCTGCCATAAGGGTGGTATCATCTGCATATCTGAGGTTATTGATATTTCTCCCGGCAATCTTGATTCCAGCTTGAGCTTCTTCCAGCCACACGTTTCTCATGATGTACTCTGCATATAAGTTAGATAAGCAGGGTGACAATATACAGCCTTGACATACTCCTTTTCCTATTTGGAACCAATCTGTTGTTCCATGTCTAGTTCTAACTGTTGCTTCCTGACCTGCACATAAGTTTCTCAAGAGGCAGGTCAGGTGGTCTGGTATTCCCATCTCTTTAAGAATTTTCCACAGTTTATTGTGATCCACACAGTCAAAGGCTTTGGTGTAATCAATAAAGCAGAAATAGATGTTTTTCTGGAACTCTTTTGCTTTTTCGATGATCCAGTGGAAGTTGGCAATTTGATCTCTGGTTCCTCTGCCTTTTCTAAAACCAGCTTGAACATCTGGAAGTTCACAGTTCATATACTGTTGAAGCCTGGCCTGGAGAATCTTGAGCGTTACTTTACTAGCAGGTGAGATGAGTGCAATTGTGCAGTAGTTTGAGCATTCTTTGGCATTACCTTTCTTTGGGATTGGAATGAAAACTGACCTTTTCCAGTCCTATGGCCACTACTGAGGTTTCCAAATTTGTTGGCATATTGAGTGTAGCACTTTCACAGCATCATCTTTCAGGATTTGAAATAGCTCAACTGGAATTCCATCACCTCCACTAGCTTTGTTCATAGTGATTCTTCCTAAGGCCCTCTGGACTTCACATTCCAGGATTTCTGGTTCTAGGTGAGTGATCACACCATCGTGATTATCTGGGTCATGAACAACTTTTTGTACAGTTCTTCTGTGTATTCTTGACACCTCTTCTTAATATCTTCTGCTTCTGTTAGGTCCATACCATCTCTGTACTTTATTGAGCCCATCTTTGCATGAAACATTCCCTTGGTATCTCTCATTTTCTTGAAGAGATCTCTAGTCTTTCCCATTCTGTTGTTTTCCTCTATTTCTTTGCACTCATCGCTGAGGAAGGCTTTCTCATCTCCTCTTGCTATTCTGTGGAACTCTGCATTCAAATGGGAATATCTTTCCTTTTCTCCTTTGCTTTTCGCTTCTCTTTTTTTCACAGCCATTTGTAAGGCTTCCTCAGACAGACATTTTGCTTTTTTGCATTTCTTTTCCATGGGAATGGTTTTGATCCCTGTCTCCTGTACAATGTCACGAACTTCCGTCCATAGTTCATCAGGCACTCTGTCTACCAGATCTAGCCCCTTAAATCTATTTCTCACTTCCACTGTATAATCATAAGGGATTTGATTTAGGTCATACCTGAATGGTCTAGTGGTTTTCCCTACTTTCTTCAATTTAAGTCTGAATTTGGCAATAAGGAGTTCATGATCTGAGCCACAGTCAGCTCCCAGTCTTGTTTTTGCTGACTGTATAGAGCTTCTCCATCTTTAGCTGCAAAGAATATAATCAATCTGATTTTCATTTTGACCATCTGGTGATGTCCATGTGTAGAGTCTTCTCTTGTGTTGTTGGAAGAGGGTGTATGCTATGACCAGTGTGTTCTCTTGGCAAAACTCTACTAGCCTTTGCCCTGCTTCATTCTGTACTCCAAGGCCAAATTTGCCTGTTACTCCAGGTGTTTCTTGACTTCCTACTTTTGCATTCCAGTTGCCTATAATGAAAATGACGTATTTTTTGTGTGTTAGTTCTAAAAGGCCTTGTAGGTCTTCATAGAACTGTTCAACTTCAGCTTCTTCAGTGTTACTGGTTGGGGCATAGGCTTGGATTACCATGATATTGAATGGTTTGCCTTGGAAGCGAACAGAGATCATTCTGCTGTCTTTGAGATTGCATCCAAGTACTGTATTTTGGACTCTTTTGTTGACCATGATGGCTACTCCATTTCTTCTAAGGGATTCCTGCCCACAGTAGTAGATGTAATGGTCATCTGAGTTAAATTCATCCATTCCAGTCCATTTTAGTTCACTGATTCCTAAAATGTCGACGTTCACTCTTGCCATCTTTTCTTTGACCACTTCCGATTTGCCTTGACTCAATGACCTAACATTTCAGGTTCCTATGCAATATTGCTCTTTACAGCATCGAACCTTGCTTCTATCACCAGTCACATCCACAACTGGGTGTTGATTTTGCTTTGGCTCCATCCCTTCATTCTTTCTGGAGTTATTTCTCCACTGATCTCCAGTAGCATATTGGGCACCTACCGACCTGGGGAGTTCCTCTTTCTGTGTCCTATCTTTTTGCCTTTTCATACTGTTCATAGGGTTCTCAAGGCAAGAATACTGAAGTGGTTTGCCATTTCCTTCTTCAGTGGACCACATTCTGTTCGACCTCTCCATCATGACCTGTCCCTCCTGAGTGGCCCCACACAGCATGGCTTAGTTTCACTGAGTTAGACAAGACTGTGGTCCTGTGATCAGATTGGCTAGTTTTCTGTGATTATGGTTTTAGTGTGTCTGCCCTCTGATGCCCTCTCGCAACACCTACTGTCTTACTTGGGTTTCTCTTACCTTGGACATGGGACTCTACAATTGCTGTCCTGAAATTCTTAATTTTTTATTTGAATTTGTGTTTTGTAAGAAGGTCTGATAGGATAAACGAAGAGCAGGGGTGGGATTATGGGTGTGGGCATGTGGACCCATCCACTGAGCACTGGGGCCAGGCCTCAGGCCCCTGTGAGCATCACTACCTGCTTCGTGAATATTCCTGCCTCTGAGGGAGACTGCAGAAAAAGGAAAAAGTTTTTCCCTGCTTTTGAAAAAGAAACCTACCATTTTCGTTAAGTACTGGGTCCTACAGATTATGTAGCTGGCTTTGCCAACCAGTTATAAATCTTTCCTCCCTTGAACTGGTGGTGGGAAGATGGGGGTCAGGGATGGGAAGGGAGGGGAGGAATTCAACCTACTGAATATCTTGAATCTTCTTCCTTCCATTCTTGTTGACATTTTTCTAGTTCAGAAAATTACTTCTTTTCACCAAAATTATTATAATAGTTATACTTATTAAAGCAGTAGCCAGAGCTTTCTAGTTTTCTGGTCTTTAGTCTTGGCACCCCTCCTTCAGTGTTCGCTTCCGCTTGGTGTGGCCAGAGCCATCTTCCTAAGCAGCAGCTTTTATTCTGTCAGCACTGTGAGATAACTTCATCCTCATCACAAATAGCCCTCTTTACTGACCTTGCACTCAATATGCCAGCAAATTTGGAAAACTCAGGATTGGAAAAGGTCAGTTTTCATTCCAGTCCCAAAGAAAGGTAATGTCAAAGAATGCTCAAACTATCACACAATTGCACTCATCTCACACGCTAGCAAAGTAATGCTCAAAATTCTCCAAGCCAGGTTTCAACAGTACATGAACCATGAACTTCCAGATGTTCAAGCTGGATTTAGAAAAGGTGGATGAACCAGAGATCAAATTGTCAACATCAGGTGGATCATTGAAAAAGCAAGAGAGTTCCAGAAAAACATCTACTTCTTTATTGACTATGCCAAAGCCTTTGACTGTGTGGATGACAAAAAACTGTGGAAAATTCTGAAAGAGACGGGAATACCAGACCACCTGACCTGCCTCTTGAGATACCTATATGCAGGTCAGGAAGCAACAGTTAGAACTGGATATGGAACAACAGACTGGCTCCAGATCGGGAAAGGGGTACATCAAGGCTGTATATTGTCACCCTGCTTATTTAACTTCTATGCAGAGTACATCATGAGAAACACTGGACTGGATGAAGCACAAGCTGGAATCAAGATTGCTGGGAGAAATATCAGTAACCTCAGATATGCAGATGACACCACCCTTATGGCAGAAAGTGAAGAAGAACTAAAGAACTTCTTGATGAAAGTGAAAGAGGAGAGTGAAAAAGTTGGCTTAAAACTCAACATTCAGAAAACTAAGATCATGGCATCTGGTCCAATCACTTCATGGCAAATGGATGGGGAAACAATGGAAACAGTGACAGACTTCAATTTTTTGTGCTCCAAAATCACTACAGATGGTGACTTCAGCCATGAAATTAAAAGATGCTTGCTCCTTGGAAAAAAAGTTATGACCAACCTAGACAGCATATTAAAAGCTGAGACATTACTTGACCAACAAAGGTCCACCTAGTCAAACTATGGTTTTTCCTGTAGTCATGTATGGATGTGAGAGTTGGACTATAAAGAAAGCTGAGTGCTGAAGAATTGATGCTTTTGAACTGCGGTGTTGGAGAAGACTGTTGAGAGTCCCTTGGACTGAAGGAGATCCAACCAGTCCACCCTAAAGGAGATTTCATCGGAAGGACTGATGTTGAAGCTGAAACTGCAATACTTTGGCCACCTGATGTGAAGAACTGACTCATTTGAAAAGCCCCTGATACTGGGAAAGATTGGAAGTGGGAGGAGAAGGAAACAACAGAGGATGAGATGGTTGGATGGCATCACTGCCTCAATGGCCATGAGTTTGAGTAAGCTCCAGGAGTTGGTGATGGACAAGGAGGCCTGGTGTGCTGCAGTTCATAGGTCGCAAAGAGTCTGACGTGACTGAGTGACTGAACTTAACTGAACTGACTGAAGTGATTGACCTTGGGATAAATGTTAACTCCTAATCAAGGTTTAACATGGTTGTTTATAAGCTGTTTACTACCTCTCATGTTTAATTTATGTGTCAACTTGGCTAGGCCATGATACCTAGACATTTGGTCAAGTGTGAGTCCAGATGTCACTGTAAAGGTATTTGTTATATAAGATTGACATAGAAATCAGTAGATCCCAACTAAGGCAGATAGCACCCTTCAACAGAGTGGGTGGGCCTCATCTTATCAGTTGAAGGTCTTAAAAGGAAAATGCTGCGGTCCCCTGAGGAAGAAGAAAACTTGCCTCCAGATTGCCTCTGGACCCAAGCTGCAACATCAACTCTTCCCTGTATTTTAGCTTGCTGGCCAACCCTGCAAATTTGGACTAGGCAGTTGCTACAACCATATAACCTAATTCCTTAAAATTTCTCTTTTTCTCTCAAATTCTTTCAACATACCATGGTTCTCTAACTTCTAGAATCCTGACATTTTTTAATAAACAAAATATTCTTTCCCATTATTCTCCAACTTCTTATTACTAATCTCCAATTTCAGAGTACAAGCCCCTCCTAAATTTCCCAGTCACTGAATATCACCCTCCTCTTACACACTACATTTGACCATTTTATTTACTACCTCCTTCATGAGGTTCTAAGGGATAGGGACCATGTCTATTTTGTTAAGAATTTTATCCCCAGCAGAATAAAATATTTATCTGGTGGATAATTGAACAAGTTGAATACTTGAATCAATTTAAAAGTGTCATGTCTTTGTGTTGTTAGACAGAATGAAAAATTAACCTAACATATGGGTTTCCCTAAAGAAGTAAAGAATTCACCTGCGTGCAAGAGACACAGAAAACTCGGGTTTGATCCCTGAGCCCGGAAGATCCCCTGATAAAGGGCATGGGAAGCCACTCCAATATTCTTGCACAGAAAATTCCATGGATGGAGGAGCCTGGAAGGCTACAGTCTATGGGGTCACAAAGAGTCCGACACAATTGAAGCAACTGAGCACATATGGAAGTCAATATGGTCCCAGACATTAACCTCTCATAGACCCTCTTTACTGGGTTTTATTTTGAAGAGCTATTACAGGCATGATGATGCTAGTTTAAATATCAACCTGATAAAGAAAAAAATAGATAAATGGATGCCACACTAATTGCCCAATCTTTTTTAAGGCCCAAAAGTAGATGAGATGCAACATTAAAGGTTTAAGTTATATTTGATGGCCTGTGAGGGATATCATTAATGATTAAGAATCAAATCTCCAATGTTTTCTTTTTGCCTAGAGTACTCCATTATGGATCAAAGAAAATTCACAAAACACAAACCAATGATCATATTTTCTGGGAAGATAAAGAGGCCCATAAACATAGTAGGAAAAGGCGAGTCCGAAGCACTAGGTTTAATTCTGTTGTTGATCTTTGACAAGTCTGGAACTCAGTCAGCTATTCTCTTATGATAAAAGAATCATCAATGTTAACAAGACCTGTGGTACATAGCAAGCGTCAGCATGCCAACCACGGCTATTTCACAATCACTTGCAGAAGGTGAAGTGGAAGATGGTACCTCAAATTCTCCTGGATCCAAAGAAGGGACTGGCAACTAGGCATTGTTTCTTTTTGTCCTGGAGCCATTTTTCTGAGAATTACTGACACATGGAACCAGGGCATTGATGAACTTTCATAGTCTCTTTAGAAACAGGGTGTCCCTCTAACATCTCTTCTATCAGCCTGAGGAGCTGGGTTCTAGGCCTCTTAGAGGTTGCCCTTGGACTTGCCTCCCAGTGGAGATGCAGTGTGAAGCTATGTGACTGGTGGCTTGTGGGATGCAAGGTTACATTCAGTTCAACAGCGACACCTTTCCGCCTCCTGTCTGCTGCTGTTGTGTGACTGCCCAACTCTCGCTCTGAAATAAATAGGTTTGTACTTCTGCCTATGGAGCCGCAGAAGCAATTGCCCCCTCTCTGAGACCCGAGCCTCCCTCCCCACCCATACTTCACCCCACAGGCTGCCTGGCAGAGGCAGGGGGCAGGATGCACAGTGTAATAAATTCCATCTACTGCTGAGCTGAGGGATAACAGATGGATAGGTTTCCTCATGCAATTTCCACTTCACTTGGTTTGGGTATAAAATAGCAGAAGGGTGGTTTTTTCTTGTGCAATTTTCAAACAGATGAAACCGGAGGGAGGGTTTGCAAGGCTGGGAGAAAACGGAGGGACTTGACTGTCCTTCAGAGAAAGCCAAATGAACAGGATGCCCCCAAAACCCTGTGAAGAATTCAGACTTGTTTTTGCTGCTAGATGGGAGTCAGATTCTTCATCCAAAACTGCCTGCTCATCCCTACCAGGCATGGCAAAGGCAACGATCAGGGGAGGCCAGACAGTCTGTTGCTCATGTTGTTATAGTGTTATGGTGATTGCAGTACAAATTCTCAGGGTGGAAAAAAAGGTATAATGACAGATTGTGTGATTATACCCATACTTATAATTAAGCTGTTACAATACAGACAAGCGCCTGCTCGCTAATGTCACCAACAGAAACCTCTTTGCTTGGAAAGGAGAGTGACTCACTCTGGCAATTAGAAGGAGTTCCCTACAGGACTTCATTTTCAAACCTTATGAGCCCTGCAACAAGAAGATGTGTTGCTTGTTTGAATTACAGGGCAAAGCACAGAGATCCAGGAGCAACCACTCGATTTCCAGGTACAGGCTGGGGCATTGTTAGAGAAGGAGTGATTCCTATCACAAATACCCTTGTTGCAATGCACGGAGAACTTGGCTCCTGCTGCAAAGCTCTTCATCATAGTGTTTCTATCCAACTCTGTGGGGCAAGCTGGATCTCTGGTTTGCTCTTCAGGGCTGAGAGAGGAAAAAGGAGGGAGGAGAGAAGAGGAGAGAGGAGAAAGAGAAGAAAACCAGCAGGCAACAGAGGAAATTGGTGTACAGCTGGGACTCCTGGCCACCTGCCAACACGGCTACTTCCACTGGCTATCACTTGCCTGGTGGTGAAGTGGATGGTTTCTGCCTGAATAGTTCTTGAAACCCCAGATAGGGCTGTGTGGAGATTTTCTGGGAACATTGAAACTTTTTTCACTTCCAAGGGACTTAGAGGAGCTCATTTATATTTCCCCCCTCTTTGCCCACTTCTCTTTGACTACTGGGTCTCATTTTCTTTCCTCTAGCAGCCATCTTTCCCTTCAGACCCTGCTATAAGGTCGACCACCTCTTCTGTACAGATGTGTGCATGGGATTCTGTTCAGGTAATACGTAATGCAGCTGATGGCTGCATTCTTCTGTGGAGTGGGCAACTGTTGTGAGATTTGCACAAAGAGCCCCTCCTTCCCTAGTGTTCTATGAACCTGAGTTTTCTGCTGGAAAGGACTTTGAGGGAGGAATCATAATGAGGCAATTATTTTGAGTTCATTGGCAGATTTCTTGGAAGTTGTGTAACCTCTCTGTGTACTGTTTCCTTATCTGCAACTCCAGGTAATACCTATTCACCTCCAGAGAGGCATCTTGAAGACTAATTAGTTAATGATGTTTGTGAAGTGTCTTGAAGATGCAAGGCACAACACAAGTGGGAAGATTAATAGTATCATATTCACATAAAAATCATTCTTAGGTGCTCAAGGAACTCACCTTAAATTATTTCCACAAACACACAGAACAAATGACTAATACCAAGTATTTCTTGGTATTAAAAAAAGGAAAACCAATCACTTGGTTGAAATATTGAGGGGGACATGATGCAATAATTATACAACAGAGTAGAGAATTGATGGGGAAAATATCAAAGCAAGAGAGAACCAACAGGGGTCTTCATATCGGTCATTCCCATAAGGTCTTGGAGGGAACACTGTTTTTCCTGCCCAGGTATCTGCTTTCTCTTCTGATGATACTTGACCTCCTTCTGGGAACCCACCCTTTCCATTCTCAGTCTGGTTGGATAGAAATGGCTGGTGACCCACATCAGTCAGGAAATTCTGTCTCCTTGGTCCAAGTGATTTGTGCAGGGACTGCTGTGTGACATGGGGCCTATTAGATAGAGACCATGGGGTTTCTATCCGGGGAGACCTCAGCCCTCCTGTGGAAACTGTTGGTAACAGAACATCATGTAAGGTGGGAGGCAAGAGTAGGGAGACTGTGCTACCAGCAAGGGGAGAATTGCACAAGAGTGAGGCCAACCAATGATAAAGGATATCATAAATCACCAAGTCCTTATGCAAACTCATGGGAGCCCTGCGTTCTGTCATGCTCAGACTTTCAATTGCCTGAGTCAACAGTTTTCTTTATCACAAACAAATGTGATGTTTGGGGTTTGGTTGCTCACACCTGAAAGAATATTAACTAATATAACTCTATCAGTCTTTTATGCAGAAGTTCACTACCAAATTAAAAATAGCTGAAGCTGTTTGATCATGAGTTGCCTTTCTCCCACAACTGTACTGGTGTTTTCCCTGTGAAAGCATCATCTCACAAATCACCCAGTCAGGGAGAAAGTCCTCAGTGCTCATTCACTGTGTACAAGGTGCTGGGAGAGATACAAAGATAAAGAAGATGGGGCTGTCACTTTTAAAAAGTTATAGTCTACAAGTCCATTCTCTACATCTGTGCCTTTACACACAGGGATGGGGGGAAGGAGAGAGGGGATGAATTGAGACAGTAACACTGACATGTATACACGGCCATGTGTAAAACAGATAGCTGGTGGGAAGCTGCTATATATCACAGGGAGCACAACCTGGTGTTCTGTGATGACCTAGACAGGTGGGATGCGGGGTTGGAGGGAGGCTCCAGAGGGAGAGAATATTTGTGTACTTACGGTTGATTAATGATATTGTATAGCAGAAGCTAACACAACATTATGAAAGGATTACATTCCAATAAAATATTATAGTCTAATTTTGGGCCTATGACATCTATTCAAGGCATGATCATGCATATAAAAAGGGAACTCAGTCATTTATTTCAGGATGTTCAGAGGTGGGAATGATTACGAACATTTGGGAAGGGGACTATGAGAGCAGTGGAATCTGAGTAGACTTAAACATTTGGGAGGAAAATAGACTGAGATCAAGCAAGAGGGGTTCCAGCTTGAAGGGACAGTATGAGCAAGCAAGGATTGGGGACACCCTAGAAAGGAATGGCGGATGGACTCTAAGTCTCCTGAAGGCCAATAAGGGGAAATATGGTTGGAAAAATCGATTTAGCTTAGATTGTAGAGGGTCTTTGGGCCTGGCCTGGAGGTTTGATTTTATCTTTGAATAACAGGGATCTATGGAATCTTACTGTCAGAGAAGGATGATTGTAGCTGTGCATGGATTGAAAGGGGGTAGAGATGACAGCAATTGAGTTCTCCTTGGAGATTCCTGCATTAGTTCAGAGAGATAATGAGCCTCAGTTGATTACAAGGATGGTGGGTGCCTAGTGATTGAAAAAGAAGCTGAAATGGATAGAAAAGACATTGCGAGAGTAGAATGAACTGGTCTTAACAGCTGATTGGATGCGGAAACAAGGAAACTTCATGAGAACTTCCCCTTAATCTGGATGATGAGAGGATTTCATACCAGGAACAGAATTAGGAAATATGCGAGGAACAGTCTGGGGGTGAGGTAGCTTTGTCTTCTTAATTTTTCTAGAATTACCCGTATGGTTTTGGGTAGGTGTTGGTCATAAGACACATGTCCCATGAGCTCTGGACATGGAGCTGAAGCAGAGTCATCTGTTTTATGTTCTGAAGTTTGGTGCAGGATTCCAGGAACTGTGGCAGCTTATATGTGTCATCACTGATCTGCCAGCTCCTCTTGTTGATGTGGGGGCCACACCTGGATGTCTTCCTCCTGCTGCCTCCGCCCGATATCCTCCTATAGCTTCTTCAAGATCTAGACCAAGTGCAAATGTAGCTCTGTGGAGGAGGACACTGACTTCTGCTGCAAATGGTCCATGGCAGCAGTGAGAGACTGACGCAGGCTCTAGTTCATCCTGATTATCCTTGTTCTCGACCATGTCAGTGTTCTTTTTCAACATCCCATCTGGCTGATGCCTAGGACTTCAGGCTCAACACCAGGCACAGAAACCACAGCACTGCAGACACTCGTCTACAAGTTCCCATGTTTGTGAAAAGTCTACTCATCATACTACACCCTTTATTGTACTCACATTCAAGGTGGTTCTGTGTCTCTGGGTCAAGAGATAGGAATCCATTCTCTTTACACATGTAGAACTTGAGATTAGTGGCATATTCAGGCGAAAACATATTTCTCAGACAGCTGGAATTATAGGTGTGGGTTTTGAGAATGGGTCAGGACTAGAGAGAGAAATCAGACAGCCTTCCACACTGAGGTGATAATCAAAGTTGAACCATGGATGAAGCCATGGAGACAGAGAGTATAGACAGAGAAGAGAAGGTGTCCATGGAAAGAATTTTGGACACTGCCAGAGGCAGGAACAAGAGACAGAGAAGTAAGCTGAAATTAACAGAAGCCAAATGAGATCAAAAGATCACATTTATAGAACCCAGAAGAAAAGGTCTCTAGAGCAAGTGGTTATACAAAATTATAGTACAAAGGACATGCATTCTCTTTTTTCTATGGATGAACTTCACATTATAGAGAAACACTGGATTTTGTTTAGTTGAAGGGTCTCATTGAACAGCAAAAGAACAGAGGCCCACAAGAAAACTTTCTTGAGGTCATGAGCTAGTTTAGGGTGGAGCAAGAAAGAAAATCCAGTTCTCCTGCTTGAGTTTTAATGGTTTTGCTACTATACTATTCTTCTTTCTCTTGTTTATGATGCTGTGAGAATCAATGAGACAACATGGAAAATATTGAGTCTCTGAGAGAACAGATTTAATGATAATGCTGACATAAAATTCAATGCTACCGTGTCTCGAAGGTACATGAAGCACTTCACATAGATTATTCTTTCTCAAAACAATACCTACCACGGGAGCTGGCCAACAGCTTAATTTTTCTTTTACAGAGAAACTGAGTCATGTTAAAGTAACATTCTTTGTGCTATAACCACAGTGGCCTTTGCAGTGAGGTGCACCTCAGATGCTCTTGACAATAGATTACTGAGCATCACTAATGTTTACATGCTTAACAGTTATTTTTTGAAAGAACAGTTCCCCCGCTGCCTCTCTACAATTACTGCAACAACGGGGTGGCCGGTGGAACTAGTTTCCTTTCCTTGTGCTTTTAGTTCATGAGCAGTGTTCTTACTCTTAAATAATGATACATCCCAGGAGCCTAGTAGGTGTGCAAAATGGGTTTCTGATGTTCTCAGGAGTGTTCCTTCACTTTTGTGATCTACAGAAATGGGGACTAGGAATAAATCCTCAAGATAATTTCTTTACATTTTTGTCCATCAGTATCTCCATCATGTCCCCATGCAAATGCACTGGAATGTTGGCACAGCCGCAGTGGATCAGACTGAGTTTTCATCTCCAGGACAGCCATTTGGCTATTTGATTAAAATCTGCTCACTCATCAGTGGTGAGTCAGACGGAGTGAAACAGGCAAAGAATGAAAATTGGAGATGTGAAGGGGGAGGCTGGAAGTGAAAATGGATGGTGAGGGTTGGGTTACCATATGCACAAGGGTCACACTCATGTGTTCTAATTGGCTTTTCTACTTAGGCTGCCAGAGTTTAGGATAAATAACATTGTTAAAGTTCCTACTATGTGCCAGGTACTTTGTTGTACTCACCAGGTATGACGTGCAAGACACAGGTTTTCCTTCCTTAGTTTCTCTCCGTAGGCCTATTATCCCATCATCTATCGACTTAGTGTGAACTTATCAAGATAGAAGGTGGTTTACAAAAATGCAAAAGTTTAGTAAGCAATGTATATTGCAGACCCCTCAGAAGGTGAATGTGAGGATGGCAAGGTGTTCCTGTCTTGAGGAGGACTCCCTCTCAGCTCTCAGAACCTGAAAGCCTCCGCAGAGGCAGGCCACCCCGTGGCTGCCGTTATCCATTTCCTTTCTCTCTTGCAGAAGGTTTACTGCTGTTCCCCTCTACACCTAGCAGAGCCGTCCCGCGGGTGTTGCTGGGAGGGGAGGATTGTAATCACCCCTGACGGGTCTCGTCCCTTCCTCTCTCTCCCATCCTTTGTGTTTGCAGTTCAGACTGCCTTTTGTTATTCTTGCCAGTGGAGTTTTCAAAAGCAAGAATCTTGCTTCCTTTGGCCACTCAGAGCGCGTACAGTATATTTGATGTCTGGAACATCAAACAAATTCTTGTGCTCACAGTGCAGAAATAATCCCAGACAAAAGAAGACCATGGCCATGCGGAGAATACGAAAGAGATGGGGTTGGGAAATTACCAGTGGAGTCAAAGAAGAGGCTGTTTCCCCAACTCTGTTCACTGGAGAGAAATAGGAAGCCGGAGGCAGTGAAGAATCTGCTCAGAGCCCTCTGCCCCCAGCTGCCCTGGGGTGGCGATCATGCCAAGGAAGGTTGCCTCTTCTCCTCAATTTCTCCTACATCCCTGACTGCATCAGCTTAATTCTTTGCAAGCAGGCTCTTGAACAACCTCCTACATTCCGAAACTTGGGCAAGGCTGTGTAATTGTATATATGGGCACAGTCTGTCTGCACATGCATAACTCCCCAGGAAAGAAAGTGATCCTGGTCTAGTTTTCTGCTATAAAAAGCCGGCTGCTCAGCATCTGGGGAACAGAGTTTGGTGTTCTTAGTCTCCTCCTTCCCAAGTACTGCTGGGCTCCCAGAAAAAGCCCAGGAATCGTGGGAATTCCTCTTTAGCATCTGGCTTCTGGCCAACCTCTCCCACCCCCATCTGCTCCTCCTTCCCCCAGCAGCTGGTTCAGTGACACAGCCACAAGAGTTAAGGGGTGAATTAATTGGAGGAGGAGGGCGGAAAAGCCAAGGCCGGGAAAACCAGACAAATCAAAGGGGTTGATCTCCCCGGAGGGCGGACTGTGGGACCGAGGCTTGCTCACAATAGCAGTTCAAGTTCACCTTGTGTGAAGGCAAAGAGGTGTTTTAATGGCTCTGTAGGAAGAGGGGAGACGAGAGAAAGAGGGATAGAAAATCAAAAGAGAGAGAGAAAAAGAGAGAGAGAGGTGCAAATCCAAATGTCGATGTGTAGACAGAGTGAGGAGAGCCTGCTGGCTGACAGGGTGATTTATTGGATTCTTCCAGTTAATCACTGCCGGCCTGTGGCCAAACGGATCTCCAGCAAAGCTGAAAGGCAGCCGAGGGAAACAGGCTTATAAGCATAAAGCCGCATAATGGTGTTCAATGAAGTGTGAGCCTTTTAGTTCAGTCTCGCTGAGCCGGCCGCACCGCCGGAATGTCAAAGAGGGATTGTGGGTGGAAAAATTATGGATTTAAACTGCTAGCTGTAAATGAGGTCAATATGTCTGGTTCATAAACAGTCCGAGCCTATTCCAAGAATGCAGTGAGGGGGAAAATTAGCGTGAAGCCAACACTGTAGACAAACCTCATTGAGATATAATTGCAGCTATAAATACAAGCGAAAAGCTTACCGAGCGCAATAAAATACAGACACGCTTTTTTATTCTCCCTTCTTCTTCCTCCTTTGAATCTCTGCATTTGTTAAGGGCTGTGCATCCCTAATGCTCCCCTTCATCTCTCCCTCCCTCTCAGAGTGACACCCAGTGTTGCAATTAATTGAGTGTTCTTGATCTCCCATTCCATTTTATTTCAGTGAGATTGGAAAAAATCAAAAGAGCACATCTAAAGCATTTTCTTCCCTTTTGCTTTTCTATTTGAATCAGTTTGAAATGTGTGGGGGAAAAAAACAGCGCTTATTTTTTACAAAGGGGGAGAAAATCCAAGTAGAAAGCCCTTTTAAACTAATACATCTGTTAGATCATTTGAATCTCAATTTAATGAAAGAACATCAAAGGTGCCCAAAGGATCCTAGGGTGGGGATTTTTTTCAAGGGCTACCTGGTCTTGGCTCATGAGACATTGACTCAAAATTAATATTTTTTCCTCCTTTTTCTCCCCTTCCTGAAACTCCAAGGATTCTCATTACTGTATTTCATACTGTAGCTCAAAGGACAGAAGATAGACATTAGCAAACTTGCTTCACCCAGTTTAAAAGCCGATACAGTAATAAATTGAAGTCTAATAGCTCTGGTCAGGCTGTCTTTGCCCCTAAACCAATTGATTTAAATGGCAGTAATTTGGCCAGTGAGGCTAGTCCTGTTTAAATTAAACCCATTAATATAATAGCACAAATCCTGAATGAAATCCATCTGCAGAAAAGGCTCCACTGGTCAGTAGTTTCATAACAGCCAGGGGATGTCCTGAAACACCAAAAATCATACAAACAGAAATTAAAGATTACAGTCAGGACCTTGGAAGGCTCCTGACATAAGAGATGATAGGGTGAGAGAGAGAGAGAGACAGAGAAAGAGAGGGGGTAGGATATGAACAAAATAGCATGAACACATATATTCAAAGCCAGTGAAAAACCGATCTGATGTTTTTAAGGGAAATGACCTTAGCTGGTTATTAGTAACAGTGAAAAGTTAATTATATGAATAACAGCTAGCTGGGCTCTGTGGAAAATGCCCTCAACATCCTCTTCTTTTCCCCCCTCCTATCTCACTGAGGAGGCATTTTTCGTCTTTAAACGTTCTGCCTAGACCTCATGGCCCAAAGGACAAAAAACTTTTGAAGGTGTATGTGTGCATGTACGTCAGCACCCGCTCCCAAGACCTGCCACGTCCGCATTTGGTTCAGTCAGTTTCCATCAAGGTGGTCCAGTGAGTGGGGTTTGGGCTGGGGAATCAGGAATGCAGCTGCCGTTTTCATCACTGATTCTGAATCAGTGTTTAAACCTGAGCAAATTGTCTGCCATCTGTTCAAAGGGAGGAGATGCTTCCTAAACAGACCAGAGAGAATCTGAGCTAAGGAGCTATGGAATCGTCAACATTTAAGTGTATCTGAAGGATGGTAGTGTTAAAAAAAAAAAAAAAAAAGCCACACATGTTTACAGGTGGCTGATGCAAGAAGTTTAATTACTTTATAGGCACACTCCGAGTCCAACATCTCAAAAGCCAGTAGGAAGGGGCAAGAATCTGACAGCAGGACTAGGAGTTAGGGATCAGGAGCTCCAGGTTCTGATATGTCTCTGTCATTTATCAGTTGTGCAGTCATAGGCAAGGACCTCAATCTGAGTTTGTGTCCTCACTAAAAAGTGGGGAGGGGATACTTGTTCTATATTCCTTACAGACAGTCGCTAGAAGTAAATGAGTGTATAGAAAAGTACTTGGTAATGTAAAAAACATTAAATATGTGAAGATTTAATAGTAGTTGTCATAGGGCCATTATTAGGTCTACCAATAAGACAGGAACTTATAACTATACTAAATCATAAAGGAAGGCTGTATAGATTCATGCACTCTTTACTGGGTGCCTGCCATGTTTGGGACACAGTGATAGGGTCTCTCAAAGGCGCTATCTCATTTACTTCTTATGTGAAGCAAATATTACTATCCTTCATCTTATAGGTGAGGGAATTTAAGTTTAGAAAATTTGGGTAATTGCTCTATGCTGTTAATAATCAACAGTGGAGGAACTTTCCTGGAGGTCCAGTGGTTGAGAGTTCATCTGCCTCTGCAGGGGACAGAGGTTTGAGCCCTGGTCTGGGAGGACTCCACTAGCCCTGGGGCAACTGGGCACGTGCCCTGCAGCTAATGCAGAGTGCATACCCGAGAGCCCATGCTCCGCAACAAGAGAAGCCCCCGCAAGGAGAAGCCCACACACCGCGACTAGAGACAGTCTGCACACAGCGACGAAGACCCAGAGCGGGCGAAAATAAATTCATTAATTGATTACATTTAAAAAATCAGTAGTGGAAACTGAATTTGAATCCAATTCTTCTACATTCAGTTACAGTGTTCTTTGAGGATATATGGTGTTTCCGCCATCAGCGCATGGTCCTATTTCTTTACTCAAATATTTGTGCTTAATGTACAACCCTAAATGTACATGCAAGTCACAAGTATATTTATTTGTTTGTTTTTTAATAGTGCTGTTCAGGGCCCACTCCAGAGTTTCTGATTGTGCATTTGGCCCAGGGTGAGAATCCTGGTTTAGCCTATCCAGAGAGAGAGAGAGAGAATTATAATGAGTATCCCGCTGCTCCTTCCAAACTTTGTGTGTTGTTCTGCATAATTAAGACACACAGGCAGAGTTTACAAAACCGGAAAGTGAAGGTTTCTTTGACTGCTTCCATAACTCAGCCCTTAAACAGCAGAACAGCAGGATGACTCTAGTCTTCCCTACAAATGCCTGCCTTCCTTAGGCACTGCTCAGCGAAGAAGACAATATGGCTTTTCCTCTTAATCTGGATAACATGAGACTCTAGGACAAAGCGTCAGGGGCCACCCTCTGAGTGACAGACCCTCACAGCCACCAAATGCAGATGGTGCTTTGCTAGTGGTGACGGGCGGGGCCCCCAACCCGGGAGAGGCCAGGAGCAAGAGGAGGAGCACACCAATTTCCACATCAAGCTGCCGTGTGGGGACATTTCTTTACTGCCTCTTCTTCCACAGCGTGATACACACAGTTCTTGTCTTACTTGGTCAGCACCACAGATCTCCCAGTGTTATTATGTAGAATCGATCTTTCCCTAAGAAATATCAGTCAAAGGACATGAGGCATCTACATGGCTGGTCCCTCAGAGGTTCTAGCAGGTGGGTGGAATACATATTTTAAATTCATATTTCACTGGTAATGAAATAGAAGATGATGTGATACCCATTCACAGGGCAAAAATACACCATGGATTATAGATGGGACATGCTCATTACCAAACAAGTATTTATTGAGTGCTTACTATATGCCAGGCAATGTTCTCAGTCTTGGGAAATCCACTCTCTGAACTCACTTTTGTAGGAGAAAGGACAGGTTATAAGGCAACAACTAACAAACATGAAATTAAAAGACCCTTACTCCTTGGAAGGAAAGTGATGACCAACCTAGAGAGCATATTAAAAAGCAGAGACATTACTTTGCCAATAAAGGTCCGTCTGGTCAAGGTCATGGTTTTTCCAGTGGTCATGTATGGATGTGAGAGTTGGACTATGAGGAAAGCTGAGCGCCGAAAAATTGATGCTTTTGAACTGTGGTGTTGGAGAAGACTCTTGAGAGTTCCTTGGACTGCAAGGAGATCCAACCAGTCCATCCTAAAGGAGATCAGTCCTGGGTGTTCATTGGAAGGACTGATGCTGAAGCTGAAACTTCTATACTTTGGCCACCTGATGTGAAGAGTTGACTCATTGGAAAAGACCCTGATGCTGGGAGGGATTGGGGGAAGGAAGAGAAGGGGACGACAGGGGATGAGATGGCTGGATGGCATCACCGACTTGTTGGACATGAGTTTGAGCAAACTCCAGGAGTTGGTGATGGACAGGGAGGCCTGGCGTGCTGCGATTCATGAGGTCGCAAAGAGTCGGACATGACTGAACGACTGAACTGAACTGAACTGAACAAACATATAATGTGAAAATGGTGAAAACTGCTTTGAAGACAACTAAGGCGAGTCTGGAGATAGGAGATGATGATACAGGATGGTTAGGGTGTCCTTTCTGATGGGGTGGCATTTGAACAGACTTGATGGAGTTAGGGAGGTAGCTGAGAGAATAGACTTTTAAGCAGAAGGCTCAGTAAGTACAAAATCTCTGAGGCATGATTGGGCTTGTCTGTTTGGAGGGTTTCAAATTAAGTTTCTTAATCCAAGTCCTGTATTCTTTTAGTTATTCAGTACGGTCAATGTGAATATGTCATACATCCTGGTACATATTTTTTTTCCTGTCATCTCAATCTGTGTCCATAATCCAAGTATGTAAGTGGATCTTCTAAGGGAAGAGACAGAGAAATGCTTCCTTCTCCCTACTCCTGAAGATTCCATGGGAAGGAAAAAAGATGGTGGAAAACAGCTCACATGTCCTGGACTAGCCATGGTTCAGTAGGGAACGGAGCCATTTCACTCCTGCCTGCCTTATTCTCTGCCCCTAGTAACATTCAGCTCATTATAGAGCCAGAAGATTTTGCTTCTTTTTATGAGCTTTTCTCATGGGTAGATTGGTTTGCTATGGAGCCAGGACAGCGGTTCAAAAGCCACTGAGAGCCTTAGTTCACAGCCAAGACTTGGTCACTGCCAAGATTTGGGCTCTGCCATTTGAAGAGTCACAGAAATGTCATCTAAATAGCACTGGAAATATAGAAAGTTTCACAGTGCTTCTGGGACAGTTCCCACTGCCCACAAACTGCCATCTCCATTAGGGAAATCTTCTTATTTTAGGAACCATTGCCCTACTCTCTTTTTTAACTTCCCAACCTCAGCCACCATTTAAGCCAAAATGCTAAACCAAAAGTTTGGAAATGCAGAGCTTGTGGGATGACTAAAAAACTGCAAAGATGTAGTTGGATTATGGGCCAACTTTCCGTTTTCAATTAACAGAACTATAGACATATCTTTATGCCTGCTACTGAGTCTTTTTTAAGAAGTCTGTTATGCTCCACCTTCAACATCTAACATTAGGGTTATAATCAACAGTTATGAACATTTGCTTGGAAAATCAAGCTTACCAGTAAACACGAGCCTACACATGCCTACCAGGAAATGACAGTTTCAGATGCTGTACTCCGTTTGCTATTGCTCAGGAGTCGTGAAATATAATCTACAGGTTTTTGTCTTGAAGGACATACAGATACGTTGTCCTATCACCCAGGAGATTTTTACTGGCTTGCAAAGGCTTGAGAAATTGTTCCTTTTACAGCATCTGATATTAAAGAACTTATTTGTTTAAGAAAATTCATCCTAAGCAGACCAACTGTAACCTGCTTCACAGATTTTTGGTTGTTTAAAGCTCTGCATCTCCTGGATCTCAGCTTTCCTGAGAAATTGATGAAGAAGAAATTGATCAGGAAAGAGTGTTCCTAGATTTGCAAACCTCTGCCTTCGCCTGTTCTTACACTCCACAACTTTGGCCGCCACTGAAGTCAATAGCCCCATGGCACACAGCCAGACTTCACCTTTTCCCTTCCCTCCGGTTCCTCAGCCGTATATTTGTTTAATTTTACCGCAGGTACAGAAGCTGGCTCCATTTCATTCCCAGTTCACAGCGTATTCTCATGACTTGTACCTGTAGCCTCCTTATTCTCTTCCTTCTGTTCCTCTTACCCACAACCTACACACCTTCTCTTCCCCCTCTCATTAGGCAATTCATCTCTTGGTCATCAGATGAATGCACATGTTGTTTTTTTGTAAGAGATGTACTGTTTTCTGCACATTTTAAAATTTATGTAAATAATGTCTGTTGTATCACAACCTATTGTATTTTTAAACTCAGCACCATGTTTTTAAATTAATATTTTGATAATTATTTTATAATAACTATCTTTTCTAGCACTTTCAGGTCACAGAAAAATTGAGTGGAAAGTAAAGTTCCTCAGTTCCTCTTTGCTCCTGCTCCATCTCCTCCCATGGTGCTTACGGATTCCTCGATTATTAACTCCCATCAGTGTGGTGCACTTTTTATAATTGATAAGTCAGTATCAATACATTATTATTGACTAAAGCCAATAGTTTACACTAAGGTTCACTCTTGGAGTTGTACGTTCTATGGGTTTTGACAAATATATAATAACATATATTCATCATTATTCATAGTCATCATACAGAGCAGTTTCACTGCCCTAAAAGTCTTCTGTGCTCTTCCTGTTATCCCTCCACTCCACATCCCCCTGGCCCGCTGCAAACCACTGATCTTTTTGCTGTCTTCGTAGATTTACCTTTCCAGAATGTCATATCCTTAGAATCACACAGCCTTTTCAGATTGGCTCCTTTAACTGTCATGTGCATTGAAGTTTCCTCCATGTCTTTTGTGGCTTGATGTCTCATTTCTTTTGAACACTGAATAATATTTCATTGTGTGCATGTACCACCATTTGTTTATCCCTTCTCCTATTTGAGGATATCAGGTGCTTTCAAGTTTTGGCAAATATGAATAAAATCCATGTTTTATGTGGAGGATTTTGTGTGGACCTTGCATTTTAAGGTCCCTCCTTGTGGTTTCTGTACAGACACAAATGTAGCTGTCTGATGCTCCCTACTGCTCTCCTGGGCGTGCCCGCCACATTGCATTATCCTCTTTTCCAGGGATGAGCACCCATCTTGCTTCCAAGTCTCTGTCACCATGAATTGCCATGTCTCCTTATGGTTCTGTGTAAGAATTCATTTGGGAGCAGAATGTATACCTGGGTATGCATAGGCTTAATTTAACTAGGTAATATCAGCTTGCTTTCCAGAAGAAAGGACTTTCAAACCCAATTTTCAAGACCTATACAACTTCACCAATACTTGCATTGGTCACCTGGAATGCATCATTCTAATGGGTATAAAGATCAGGAGATAATTCAGAGTCATTTCTCTGATGACTAAGTTTGAACTCATTAACTTTTTGCACTCTCTCTTCCCTAAATGGCACATTATGTCCCATTAAGTTCTATCTTCTCTCTGGACATCGGGTCCTTGTGATCATTAGGTGAGTCCATGCTCTCTGGAATACCTCACACTCTGGGACGGGGTAACAAACTCTCCGCAATTCCTTTTCTCCCACCACACAGTGAAGCCTTTCACATTTTCCCAGTTCCTAACTGTTCCATGGCAAGAAGATGAATGCTAACTGTGCGCTAACATGGCAGACCCAAGTTACTCAAATTCCAGGGTTGTAAAAACACACAGGGACAGTATACAGAGTTTTGTACATTTTAGCATCAATTTTATAGAAAAAGGGCTTATCGTGGTTGGTAAGAGAAAAAATCTGTACTGAATTCTCATTAATTAGAAATGACAAGCTCAGCAAGAGTTGCAAGAAGAATCCAAGTTGCCAATGGATTATGTATAAGTGCCTTTGTTGAATGAAAAACTGAAACCTATTACATTGCACATCATCACGTGTAATATTCATGCCTTGTTTGAGGGGCTTGTTTGCAGAGTAAATACACTTTTAGTTTTACCTAGCTGCTTAGTTATTAATATGGCTGAAGGAAAAAAAAAAGAATTTTGCAGCTGGTTTTTACTACTCACGATTCAGTTAAAAACTATATTAATTTAGTGAGATTATACCTGCCATTCATTGACACTGTGATATTTGTTGTGTGTACTTTTTACTCTAAGGATCTCTTTCCCCTGAAGACTTTCTATTTTGAAAATGGGAATTCAAGTATTCTAAACTTAGCGCTTTAGTCTCCCATTTAATAGTCAATAGCTGCTTGTTTCTTTTCTCCCTAAACTAATGGTTAATTTCTCCAGTGTTTCTGGCATAAACTAATGGAAGGATCACTTCATATTTTTAAAGAGAGGCAAAGGGGAATTTTAAATTTTTTTCTTACATTGAATCATAAGTTTTTACCTGGGAGGAGGAGATGTAGTACTGTGGTATAAAGCAGTCTTTTTGTATAAAATGATCGTTGAATTGTTTTTGTTTTTGTTTTATAATTTCAGAGAATAAAAGTCTACTCTGTGTAATTGTGATCTCTATTTTAATGTCATTTTAATGTCTCCTAGTTTCTGGTAACTTCCAAACTCCCTACAACTTGTACTATACTCTGAATGTGTTGTTCCCATTCTGCAGAAGTTTCCTCCTGGCCAAAAATTTGACCAAGGGGTGGGGTCACTTAGTAGGAAATCTAAAATGTACATTAAGCAAACAAATGAGTGAATGTGGTAAAAATTTAATGCTTGATTATCTCACCCTAGGAAGATTTGAATTTTAATAGAAATATCTTGAAAAATTAAAACAAACAAACCTTGAAAACCTAAAGCCACTAGCCTTTAAAAAAGGATTTGGGGGTGGCTAGAGGTTAATGGAGATCTTTTGAGCAAGAGGAATTAGTTAGACAGCATCAAATGACACTTCATAGGCAACTATCAAAACTACTCACTCATAATTCAATTTTATTTCTACTCAGAAAAGTCATTAGGGCCCACTATGTCTGGGTTTGGCCTGAGATGGATATGTAAATACCCATTCTCACAGTTTAATAAGGAAAACAGACCACATTGACATAACATGAAATGATTTGACAGGTTTTGTTCTTGAAGGGTATAGTGAAGCCAGAGGTAGAAAATAACTAGACTTAGGAAAAGCCAGGGGCCTTCCTGGAGGAAGTCGTATTTGAATTGCTTTCTGTAGATCTAAGAGAATGAGAAGGCACACAGCAAGTGACTAGTGATAAAGAGGATGGGAGTCTAAAATATCATGGCCTACTCTCAGTATTACGTGTGACCAGTAGAGACAGAAATGACCTGTAACAGTCCTCAAGGCCACATGCTTTGGAACACCTTGCTAAAACAGGTAAAAGATGTGATGGGGACATACCATTCAACCACACTTACTCCTCTTACATTCACGTCACCTTTTTCAAAGGCAGCTTTTCTCTTTTCATCCTTAGGTTGCTTGGGTACATGTCTGTGCTGTGACAATCAAGGTTGATTGTCTTGGATTAGTTATACTGTTGAGCTTAATTTTCCTTTTGAGCTGTTAACTATTCCAAATGTGCTTGAGTCTGTGATTAGTTTTGCTGAGAGTTCTGTGTTTGGGAACGTGGGTAGCTTTTCAACCTTGCTTTTCTGTCAGCATTCTGCAGATTTAATAACTCTGGTTATAGGAAATTTGGAAAGACAAAGAGATGTTAAACCAATATTATGTTAGTATTTATTACCACTGAGCATATTCCGAGCAATGAAGAAGAAATGGCTTCTACCTAAGAGGTCAGAGTTAACAAAGAAATGACCAGATCTGTTTAATTATGAAGCCTGACTTTCCTCCTTCTGCACCCTGCCCCCCTCCCACCTTAATCTTCTCTAAGGCAATAAGGCAGCTGATAGGGAAAAGCTGATCTCTGCCTTCTGTGTCTTATCCGAGATGGCAGTACCAGTCCATCATTCTCTTAAATAAATGAATACTGCATGTAAAATACTTGTTGACATTTCCATAGCAAAGGTGAGGGTTCCAATTACTGGGTTCTAAAAAAGGGATTTGGGCAGGGGCACAATGGATTTCTGTTATTTACTGCAGGATAGGGATGTGCATTTGCAAAGAATCATAAGAAAATACTAAGATAGAGGGGAAGTATTTAAGCATAGTAGCCAGGAAAGGTGGTTCCTAGTCTTGGGTGGAAAAGTGGCTTCTGAGCGTGAACCTCCTAAGACCTCAGTTTTCTTATCTATAAAATGAAAGTGGACCGGATGACTGCTCAGACCCTTCCCCCTTTTTTGAAGCTTCACATGACAGTTTGTTGTGAACTATGTTGTGCAATTCAATTTTTTTGAGAATGCGGGTAGAATTGTCATCAGTGATATTATCATTTACCCAGTGTATCTCCTCTTGCGGTTTGGCTAACAAAAGGCTGATGTTTAGTTTTTGGAAGAGGCTGTGTGGTACAACATTGCAGCTAGCATCAAGAGAAATCATTACTCTTTTCCAACATCTTTTGCACACAGGTTTGGCTGCATGATACAGTTTTGGCCAAAGGAGCCTAAGAAGTTGGGAGCTCTAAGAAAACTTTTGCTTTTCCTGATAAAATTAATGATCATTCTCCTTCTTGATTTGAATAAGGATGGGAACTTCAGTACCCATATTGTGGTTATAAGGTCAAATTATATTGTAGCAGCAATAAATGATACACCAAGTAGCCCATATCTCAAGAACTATTATGTAAATAAACCCCTCCCTATTTGTTTAGGCCACAGTAGAGTTCATTCTATCATTTGCAACACTGTCCTTTTCTTTCAGGCTTTACAAGCCAATGTATGTGATCCTAGTAAGTTGAAATTGGCCTGCCTGTTTAGAATGAAGATGTTCATTTAAAATGTTAAATGTTTAGATTCTCATCCTGCTTGCTGTATGAGCTTTAAAGTAGCTATTCTGTTTAAATATATAAATATAAATAAATATATATGGAAAAAGTCAGAATATTTCCAGGCATCTACAACTGGACCCCCATGGATTGTACAGCCAAGGTCAACTTAAAGCACCGGTTGTTATAAAGATGTCAGGGCAAAACATGAATAAAAAAGTTATCTTGACAGAGTTTCAGTTCTCTCTTTCCTACCATTACCCTTTGGAGCTCTTATTTTCCCATAGGAAGATAAGTACTCTAAATCATAACAAAATACTAGATACAGATCTTCCCAACCCAGGAATCGAACTGGGGTCTCCTGCATTACAGGTAGATTCTTTACCAGCTGAGTTACAAGGGAAGCCCTTTCAATAATTACCCTCCAGAAAATGCTTAATCCATAAGAGCATATAGATTAATTGTGGATTCACAGGCATCTGCAAAGGAAGGTATTTCTTTTGTTTGGGTTTTTTTGTTGTTGTTTGTCTGTTGTTTTAATGGCTAAAGAAGAGTTTTAAGATCTTTTAAAATAATGTCTTGGGAGTGAAAACTCACCCTACATCTACATTAGGCCAGCTGGCATCTCTAGTATGAGCTGATAAAGACCTGTTTTATTCTCACTGAGAGTAAAACTTGAGGATGCAGAGCTAGAGATAACCCCAAATCATTTGTACTTGCTTTTTGGAAGCAGTTAAGAATATTCACTCTGAGACTTCCCTGGCAGTCCAGTGGTTAAGAATCCTTCTGCCAATGTAAGAGATATGGGTTCGATCCTTGGGCCAGGAAGACTCCATATGCCGTGAAGCAACTAAGCCCATTTGCCACAACTACTGAGCCCATGAGCCCCAACTTCTGAAGCCCATGTGCCTAGAGACCATGTTCTACACCAAGAAAGGCCACGCAAATGAGAAGCCTGTGTACCGCATCTAGGGAGTAGCTCCTGCTCACTGCGACTAGAGAAAGCCTGCAGACAGCAACAAAGACCCAGTGCAGCCAAAGGTTAATTAATTAATTTTTAAAAAGACATCTCGATACGTATCTACTCACATGGTGTACACACACACACACATTCTACATGAAGTTGCCCATACATTCCTTTTCAGTTTACTTTTAACACAGACACTGCTGTATCGAAGATGGCACGAGGGAGGACCGATAACCACTTCTTCACTATAATAAAAATCCAGCAGGAAATAGTTTCACGTCAAAGAAGTCAGCATACAAGGCTTCACGTGCGTAGGAAGCTATGGTTCATCGCCTCATGTTTCATCACAGCCCCTGCTGGGTTGACAGAAAGCCACACCCGGGGTCTAGTAGTGCAGTGTGAGGAACACACTGCTCCTGCTTCGAAGCACTCCATGGCTGAGATATGCATCTTGGCTCCCCCGTGTACTCAGCCGCTCACATGGGCGATCAGTACTCACTGTGTTTACGGAGAGATCCCCAACTGGGCGCTCCTGCTGGAAGAAATACTGGTTATGGTAGAGCACACAGTACATTTCAATTAAAGCAGAAAGGAGTTGCTACTTCATAGAATGTGATAAGAAGAAGAAGATGTATATTGAATGTAGCATGTGAAGACAAAAGTCTTGGTAATATTATTAGATGGTAGCTTTCTGGGCTTGTAACTTGGAACAGGTCACACTGCGTTCCTCCTCAACATTTTATTCTAAACCTGGGGGAAACCAGGTGAAAATAATTGGCTGCTTTGTCAGGACAAAATAAAGAAGGACAAGGATGGACCTGGAGTCTGTCATACAGAGTGAAGTCAGAGAAAAACAAATATTGTATGTTAATACATATCCATAGAATATAGAAAAACAGTACAGATAAACCTATTCGCAAAACTGAAATAGAGAAACAGACATAGAGAATGGACACATGGATACCAGGGTGGGAAGGAGGGGGCGGGATGAATTGGGAGATAGGGATTGACATTTTAAATAGATATACTACTATGCATAAAATGGATATCCAATGAGAACCTACTGTACAGCCAGGGAACTCTACCTAATGCTCTGTGGTGATCTAGATGGAAAGGAAATCCAAAAAAGAGAGGATATGTGTACACGTATGGCTAGTTCACTTTGCTTTCAGAAGAAAGTAACACAGTACTGTAAAGCAATTTTTGTTGTTTAGTTGCTAAGTCGTGTCTGACTCTTTTGAGATCCCATGGACCATAGCCTGCCAGGCTCCTCTGTCCCAGGGATTTCCCAGACAAGAATACTGGAATGGGTTGTCATTTCCTTTTCCAGGGATCTCTCCAACCCAGCAACTGAACCCACATCTTCTACATTGGCAGTTGAGTTCTTTATCACTGAGCAACCAGGGAAGCCCCCAAAGCAACTATATTTCAATAAAAATTTTGAAAGAAAGAAAGAAATATGGACTTAACTTGAAGAGGTAATGTGTACAGATTAGAGGGGCAAGGTAGAAAGAGAGCAGATCACTTGTTTTGCCTTGGTGATATTCCAAGCAGAGTGGTGGTTGTTATGCATGAATGTTATGGCAATTTTTAAGTGCATAGTTTCTTTTACAAACTAATTCAAAATCACCTCTTGAATTGAACTCAGGAAGGAGACTCTCCAAGTAGGGGATGGGTTAATTAGACGGGTTAATTAGACCCTGGGTTGCAATTGTCCCTCTAGGAGTTTCTAAGGCTGTGTGATTCCTGCCGTCATCATCATGCTCACTGCCAGGGGTCCGTGGCTCCTCTTTCAGATTCTACTCTAGCATAAACTAAACCCTCTTTTTGTTTTCCCTCAACATGGTTAACATTTTCAAGAGAAACTTCACCAAAGGAGACAAAAATAATGGTATAATCAAAGGCTATAGCAACAGAAAAATCCATGTTAAAAAATGTAGACAATACAAGGTGTTTTCCCTTACAAATATAATACTATTGATACATCATGACCTTCGGAAGGGTTGGAATTACTATATTGGCCTTGGTTTCTTGACCACTTGCTTCCTGACCCCCACTGGTTATGTAAATCTTTAGTTTTTACTATTAGAACAGTTCCCTAGACCATTCCAATTATAGAGAAGGGAGGGGGGAAGAGATTCTTGTCCTTTACCCTTATGGGGCTATTTGGCTGGGGCACTGTAAATTAGACTGGCAAAAGGTAGATTAACAAGAGAAAAACAAACACAAGTCTATTAATAAATGCATTGTGCATACACAGGAGGGCACCCAGCAATGAAAAACCAAAAGAGGTGATTGGAACTTGGGCTTATATACTGTCTTAGGTTAAACAAAGAAAAAAAGGTATTTGGGGCTTCTGAGGAGAAAGTTATTCATTGGTAATGGATGAAATGTCTACTTGGTTACACTGATGCATTAATACCAACTGATGGAAAATAAATGACAATGTCTTGACCATATCATATACATACAATCTTGTTAGATTCTTATCTACTGTCTTGAGGCATATTTCATCCAAGAAACTCAGATCATCAAAGAAAATGTAATTTAAAATTAATTCAAGTATTTTCCTTGTCATTTCTTAAAAACAGTGAAGGACATGTGTAGCTCACATTTCAACATTTCTTTTTTTTCGCTGTCTCTCTCTTTTAATAATTTCCTTCTTAGCACTCTTGACTGATTTACTTGCAAACTCCTTGCAAAAAGTCTAGCCCTCCTCCCCACATAAAAGCTTTCATCTAACCCAAGTCAGTGCATCCCTTCTTTTTCTGCCTCTTTCTTTTATTCCTCGCCTCATCTCTCCCTTCTTTTATTCTATTCATCTCCCATCTTTTATTCTGCATTACAAAGGCCTGAATTACTACCCTGGGGATGCTGGCAATGAAGCTTCCTCAGCAAGCTGGTGGAGGTGGGGGGGAAACTGAGAAAGTGAAGCCAGAATCTTTTTTACTGAGCAGGGGAAAGTTTGCAAACTCTCATGCTAGAATTTTTTGTTCTTCCACACTTGGAATAGAATTATATACTGTTGGACCAGGATATTTATCGTGTTAGGCACCTTTAAAGAGGAAAATGGACAGATCTCCTACTTCAGCCCTTTTCTATTGACTGTCGCTGTTTTTGGGCTTCATAGGGGACTCTGGTGGTAAAGAACCTGCCTACCAGTGAAAGAGACATAAGAGATGCAGGTTCGATCTCTGGGCTGGAAAGATCCCCTGGAGGAGAGCATGACAACCCACTCTAGTATTGTTGCTGGAAGAATCCCGCAGACAGAATCACTGGTGAGCTACAGTCCATGGGATTGACTGAAGTGACTTAGCACGCGTACATGCACACATCCCTCTTTCTACATGCAGTCCTTCATTTAGAACGTTGGGACTAGGTCCATTTCTGATCATGGGATGATCTATTTTTATTTTTGTGTTTGTAAAGCAAAACTGTGGCTCTGACATTTGGACTTATATCAATCAAAAGCCTTGAAAGTATCAAGAGCAATCTTTATTTTTTTCCAAGTCCATCAAATCTCTTTTTCTCCATTATGAAAGAGAAAACTTCTTGTTGCCAATATTTTTTGAGATGGTATACTTATCCTCCTAGGTATAGTTAACGTTGACCTCAGATATGTGAATTTTACTTTAACGTGGCTTTTAAGAAAATAATATAGAGCTCAAAATAGTAAAAGCACATTTGAAATAGTTGCGGGAATTGAGAAGATATAATATTGGGAAGGTTGGAAGTAAATTCTTCTTTTGAAATTTTCAATATACTTTCTGGATTGTCAGTCCCCCCTCCCCCGCTTGACAAGAAACTATGGTTTGCAGGAACACAGTGGTTTAATAAAATTGGCCTTCTTCCTTCTACTAAAAGTTTACCTGCGAGAGCCCCGAACATAATAAAATCAGATTATGAAGGCAATCATATTTACTTGTAATAAATCAAATCTTGCAGACATCAGTTAAGTCTCCCTACTGCACTGGGACAATATCATGCGTGCATACATCAATACCTGAGGTGTCAGAAATATATTTCATAAGTTCAGAAAAATTGCACATACACTCCCAGCACCATTATGAGCAGTGAATTTGTAATGTGAACATTATGATGTATAAAGTGGCTTTGTTCCTACATTTAATAAGCACCGCATGTCAAGCCCACAAACATAACGGAATTTGCTGGTGATTTCTTACCATTAAATGTAGGTTATTGTTTTCAGAAAAAAAAAAAAAAAAAGAACTTTTTCATGCTTTGCTAACATTATCCATTTCTAAGCACACACAGTCTCCTTCAACAAAGTAGCCACCTCTTTAAATCAGTAAATAAAACCAGACCTACCACTGTGACATTAAATTAGGTTAGACTGAAATAACCATTGGCCAAAATCTTTGTCTAGAATTAGCTGCTGTGAAAATCTATGCTATTCCTTTTCCAAGACATCTTTTAAAATTATAGTAGTCCAAAAAGGCACTGTCTTCTGTAGAAAGGTCCCAATACAATATGGCATTTTCAGGATGGATTCATTGAAACTTTATGACTCTTGCCTCCAACCTAATACTTCAAATTATTTGCTTATCTATAAAGGTTTATAAAATGGAGTTTGAATTTGAAGGGTCACATTGGTGATTTGAGACAAGTAAAAATAAATCTTATAGACTTATTTTGAGTGTACATTCTAAGAAACTGGTGATTAAATTAGTCTTCTTTCTTAAAAATTGTTTCTTTTCCTTCTGAAAAATTAAGTTTATCTTTTCTTTCTTAAAAATATTTCTCATTAAATGATTCTCTTAGTGGAAGGGGCATAGTTTGAAAAGTTTGATGACTAGTAAGGGCAGCAGTAAATTTGATCAGTCTAGGGGAACTGATGCTAGATGCAGGAGACAAAGTGCATTTCAGACCTGATGATGCTGGAAACTTGAGTCCTACTGGGCCACAGTGAAATCTACCAGACAAGTTCATTGCATTATACTTGTCTCAAGCACTAACATCTGGAAAACTTTCACAGATTCCCCATGAACTACCTTTTCATTCTTTTCTACTCTATTCCACATCTTCCCGTCTATTCTGTCCTTTTCCAGTTCTTTCTCTTCCATTCCACTTCATTTAGTATTAGAGTAAATCCCACGTGCCTTAATTGCTTCATGCATTTAGTAAGTTGAAATCTTGGATGAAGTCTCTACGGGGTTTATGAGATGAGGAGATGAGACAGGGACAGCACACAAGGGGTTCCTAGTTCATGATCAGAAGAGTGCTGACTGACAGCTGATGGGACTGATGAAAGGAGAGAAAGACAGCCCTGAACTGAGTGCTGGGTTGGAGTGGGGATTGTGAACAGGGGATGGTTTTGAATTTCTGAAGACTACAGAAAGAGGGATGAATGGCCTGGAAACATACTTTCCACTTTCTGGGAGGAAGGAAATTTATTGCTGTTTAATTTTTCTCTTTAAATTCTGCCCAAAGAAATTTAAAGGCTTCTGAAGAGAAAGTTCAGCCTGTTTCCTTATCAAAGAGGATTTTCAAGGCAACATTTCCCCCTCTTTGATGCCTTAGAAATAAGCATTTCCATTTACAACTGTTCTCAAAGATGCTACTTGAAAAACCACCCACTCTGGGTCTGAACAGATTGGTATTTAAAGAATCCTATGGCTTAATGTTCATAACGCTTAGATCAGGTACACATAGTAGAAATGCAAAGTTCAGCACTGCAGGGAATTTAAAACACCCATTTTGTTGTTCTCAAAGTTAAGGGGAAAAAAAACAGAATGGAAGGAAGAGGAGAAGCAGACCAAAGAAGAGGAGGAAAATATACAAGTCAACATTGCTTTAACATGTACTGCATGCCTGGCTCTGTGCCAAGTTCCTTTCATACATTTCTTCATTTCAACCACACTGTGACCCTTCGAAGCAACTGTTAAGCTTATCCCTATAGTTATGGACCAGGAATCCAATTGGCAGAGAGATTAAGACATGCTAAGGGGCAGGATTGTGTTTGAAACTTGAGTCCAGCCTGTGGGATTATCCATGTATTTACTTCCTTGCTAATAAGACTATCAAGAAGAGCAATTGACTTTGGTTGTTTGTTTCCAAATTCACCTAATACAACTGAACAAAACCTTAAGAACATCAGCCTTAAGGCTTGAGGGGCTTCAGATCTTTTATTTCTTGCTATACAGCTGATGGCACAAAAGCAAATTAAACTATTACCAGTTGAAACTTTTAAAGTTATTGATATATATATATTTTTATTCATAGTAAAGATGAAAACCTCATTAGGAGATAAAATGCCTTTCCCATGTCTGAATTAGGGGTGGGGAGGCGTATGGCATACAAGCTTGAGAATAGCTTGTTTTCTTAATTATCTTTATTAGGATAATCAAACATCCAATATTTGTATGTAAAGTCTTCAGTGTGGTGGCTTCCTTATGTGTCAACCTGGCTAAATGAACTACAATTTCCAGAATTCCCTATCTTGTAGGTTTCTGGCCAAGGTAGGCCATCAGAGAGATTCTTGTATGAGATTTGGTGGGCAGAAGCAAAGCCACAGCTATTTTGGAGCTCACACATTCTTGTTTAGTTGAGTAAACCCACTTTATTGGTATGGTGTAGCAGGCAGGTTCTACCAGGTGAGGTTTTGCTCCATGATGAAGCATACCATCTTTTCCTGCAGGATTTCCACACCGTCAAAGTCAGAGTCAGTGAGAAATGGCATGGTTTTAGACCAACTCTGTGGGTTCCACCTCATGCTTGTGGATCCCAGTTTGTCCTTGCTTCACCCTACTCTTATGGGTTGAATTGTATGTAACGTCTCCCAAGAAGGAGACGTTAAAGTCCTTCTCCTGAATACCTCTCATTGTGACCCTATTTGGAAAAGGGGTCTTTGCAGAGATAGATAATCAAGTGAAAAGGAAGTGGTTATGGTAAACGCTAACCTAATAGGACTGGTGTCCTTATACAGAGGGGGGATTTGGACACGGAGACATGCTCAGAAGGAAGACTGTGTAGAGACTCACAGGGAGGACACCGTGTGAAGGTGGAGGATTGAAGTGATACATCTATTGAGCTGGCCAACAAACTTCTCGGCCAACCCAGTATAAGCCAAGGGATGCCAAAGTTCACTATACCAACTCCCGGAAACCTCTGAAAAGGAATCAAACATGCCAACAGCTTGATTTCAGACTTCTAGCCTCTAGAACCATGGGCTGATAACATTTTTATTTTAAGCCACCTACTTTGTGCTACTTTGTTAAGGCAGCCCTGTAGACCTCAACCTCTGGTATCAGAAGCAAGGACAACTGACTTACAGAGACAGCTTAATCAGTTGCCACAGTCGTGTAAGATCTAGCCCAGGCAACAAATCACTAAGTGGTTCTGCTTCTCTGATTGAACCCTAACTGATAGGCAGAAAAGAAATTAGTTTAAAAAGGACCACAAAGCTCCAAGCACAGTTGCACAGTAGGTAATTTAGAAATAACAAGAAGAGGGATGCCCCTGTGATGTTAATGAACAGAATAAACCTGAATCTTAACCACTGCAAAGTTTACAGCTTATAACAAAAGTTCTTTTCCTCAAACACAGGCTGTGCTATTAAATTTATTAGTTTATTGATGTTACTAAACACATTAGTGACAGTTGCCCATATTTTCACTGTTTAAGAGAAATAATTTTTTATTTTTTCCAAGTCACCAAACAAGCCTTGAAAAATTTATGTTCTTAAAATAAGTCGAATACAAATTCAGGGAATACTGTCCCACATATTGCTGAATACAACTTAATTATCACTTATTAATATCAGAACTTTCTTTGGGAAAAAACTCAATATTTGGAAGATACTACTTTGTTAAAACCCTACCCATGTGCTTCTGAGTTAAGACATAGCACAATTAATTATCACCACTTTTTTAGCATAATCAGCGTACAGAGCACAGATTTATTGGTCATCCTTTCAACTGCTTTAATCAGGTTATCAGTTCAGCTATAAACTCCTAGAGTAAACCAGCCTATCTCCAAGTAGATTTGTGATTTAATATCTTTTCCAAGGGGAACACAAGCACGAATCTAATCAGCACAAGCTCAAGGTACCTAATGACTTTCAGGTGGTTCTGATGTTGCTTCTTCACTTGATACCATATATCTTGTTTACAATAGAATGAAGAACTTCAATATAGAATGCTCATCATTTTGTCAAATTCTTTATCCTTTTCTCATGCTACAATCAATATAATTACTTAGTACCTCCATTTAAACACATGACAACTCTCTTGTAAAGAGGATCCTATGTAAAAGGTGGCTTTTAAAAATGGCCTGTTATGTTTTAACTGTCTTCTTAAAATATTAAAAATGGGGGAGGGAAGTAATAGAAGTGATATTTCTACCAAAGATCTTTGACAGAGTAGCAATTAGTTATTTGGATTATTTTAACTCCATTATGCAAATCAACTTATTTGCTTAGATAGTCAAAATTGTGAGCTTAAAATTAGCTGCAGGGGGTGACATAATTATGGTTGTTAAAACATTTCATGTTGATGTATGGCAGAAGCCATCACAATATTATAATTATCCTCCAATTAAAAATAAAATAAAATTTTGAAAAAGAGTAAAACATTTCTAGTTTAAAGAATCATAGACATTTTTGCAGAGAAAGTGAGCAGGAAATGATCTTACATCCTTTTGTCGTGTTGTTCTGTCCATGAAAGGAAGACCCGAATACATTAAGCAGAGAGCAGCTGGGAGCAAAGGCAGTTGTTTAGAGGAGAGAAGGGAGAAGAAAAGGAGAAAGAAGGAATAGAAGCAGTCTGAGGTCTTCCCTGACAGTAGAGTGGTTAGAATTCCATGCTTCCACTGCAGGGAACACAGGTTCCATCCCTCATTGGGGAATTATGATCCTGCAAGCCTCATTGTACGATAAGTATGAAAGAGCCAATGCTTTACTTGTATGAATCAGCAAGCTGTAGCATTTGCAACCAAGTAATGAACTATCTTATTTAACAGAGCAGCTCACAGAGTAGACAGATAAAATGGAATGACATAACAAAAAAATAAAAGTTAAAACCCAAATTAGATGTTGCATAGTATTTGAATAGAGTTCCATTTGGGGTGCTCACTTGTAGGGGTTCATAGGTATCTTAATTATGTTCTGCATTATATATTAAGACTTGTTAGACAATGTAGTAATTAACATATCACTTAATAAAATACATTTACTTTAACAGAAAGGAAACTTTGCTAGGATCATTGGTGTAGGAGAAAGCAAATTAGTTAGCTTTTAGGAAGCCGGCTCCTGGTTCTAATTCTTCCAACAGAATTTTTTTTTTTTACTTTGGGTAATTGACTACTTACAAGGCCCTTATTTCCATATTTGTAAAATAAAAGATCTGGGGAGGTGAGTACTTTTCAAACTTTATTTCCAGCCTTGCAACAATTTGTTCAAGCAGAACTCTTATCTGGAAACAAATTGAGAGGGGCCCTGCTTGAAGTTAAGGTGGGGATAAGAGCCTTCCCTGCCAGGCCCATACTCTGTTAGACCTGCGTCACAAGTCAAACTTAACACCTCTCCAGAGGCTGCTGTCTGAATGGTCCGACATCATACTTTCCTGGAGTACTTGGTGTGTTTATTTTCCCTTACAAATCAGTCTGAAATTACTAGTTTAAGGTTATCTAATTAGGGCACCTGTCATTTATACTCCTGATTTCCTTTCCCTTTTGTTTCTCACTTTGGTTACGTTTTGAATTTCCTTTTCTCTTGTCATTGCCCCCAGTCATTACTAAAACCATTTTTTATGCCCCATTAACACGTTTGCTCCTCTTGTGTCTACTTCCTTTCTCAGGGAATTCTGAGATTTGGATTACAATTCCGGAGCCAGGAGGAAATCTTCCTTCACCAGTTTAGATCCACCTGTCACTTTGGTATCCTAAAATATTCAGGCTATCCCCCTTCTGAGAATATGCTGATGTTTTACAATGTCAAATGCTTTATACGTAGTTGTGCTAAAGATTTATTTATGAAATGAAATAATTAATGATGAATTCATTTAGTCATAGCGTTTTTGTTTATGCTGCCAACTAGAATAATCTATTTGTGTCTCTTGAGGTTGCCATTATTTTAGTCATTACTACTAGTTAGGGATTAACTAAGAATTATAATAGTATTTTGCAAGTATATGTGAATCAGATTTATGCTTTTCATTTATTTTTTTTGAATGAGAAAATACATGAGCATAGTCTGAAATGTCTGTGACTTTACAAAGGTTCATAACAAAAATAGCACTTTTAACTCCTCTTCACCCTGATTCTTGTCTCTTGCAGGTGACCATTAATCTTTTAGCATTTTTTTAATTGCTTAATGGACTTCCCTGGTGGCTCAGACGGTAAAGTGTCTGCCTACAATGCAGAAAACCCGGGTTCAGTCCCTGGGTCAGGAAGATCTCCTGGAGAAGGAAATGGCAACCTACTCCAGTATTCTTGCTTGGAAAATCCCATAGATGGAGGAGCCTGGTAGGCTACAGTCCATGAGTTCGCAGAGTCAGACACGACTGAGCGACTTCACTTTCACTTTTAATCCCTTAGCATATTTCTAAGTAGTGTTTTAATTTTTAAATTTCATTTCAGATATTACCTATTGACACTGACCAGTTCCCCCACCACACCCACCACCTTGAAAAGAACACATAAATTCCTATCACACTCCTAATGTATTTACATTACAATTTACATAAATAAATAGTCTATGCTAATATGGTTGTGGCTCTATGGATGTTATTTACGGCTGAGCCAAGTAAAGTACAATGAATCTATTTCTAGGTACACTAATTTTTGTTTTTCCTGGAGTTACTGACTTGCTCTTTCATTTTCTCTGTTATCTAAGCACTTGTAATTCATAAATTCTCTTTAGAAATGTAATACTTAATGTAATATATTCCCAAACATCAGATAACCTCTTTTTTTAACATTTTATTACTTTTCCTTGAAATATATCCATATTTTTGCTTCAGTTTGATCCTTTTGCTCTTTTATCCTGGTTCACAGTCAAAGTTGAAGGATTTTACCTTATCGTTTTGTGTTTTGGGTTTTACTTCATTGTCTCAAATTATATGTTTTGTTCCTTGAATGTTTCCTCTTTGATTTATTATCTCATTTTGTTTAGTAAATTTTCCAGTGGGTTACTAATAAATGGTGCATAAGAACAACGCTTCTTAAGAATCTACATATCTGAAAAAATGTAGTTTTTATACCCCTAAATTAGGTTGATAGTTTGACTCCATGAGGATTCTAGGCTAAAAACCACTTTCCCTTAGAATTCAAAGGCATTTAATCACTACATTCTATCTTTCCATTTTACTTTTGAGAAATCCAGTGTCCAACTGATTCTCAATATTTTGTGACATGTTTCAATTTTCTCCTCTTTGGATATATTTAGCCTTTTATCTTTAGTTATTGTATTCTGAAAATTTTAAATGATGCTGACTGAATGGACATTTTCATCTCAGAATTTATGGCTTTTGATTTTGGACTGTTTTAGTATGAGTATTATTTTTTTTCTTCTTTATTTCTGTTTCTATTATTTAGATTTTGAAACTTCTGCACATATCTGTTCATTTACTTTTATTTTATGTCTCCTTTCCCATTCCTTTTATTTGGTTGACTTTTTGGTTGAACAAATAGTCTAGTATCTTCCATAGGTTTTGATGAATTTTTAGTTATCCTATAGATATTTAATTTCAATAGTTCCTTTTTATTTTCTGAGCACTCTTTAAAAAAAACAAACAAACAACTAGTACTCTTTTTTATTACCATAATAACTTATTGTATCTCTCTATAGATAGTACCAATATTTTATAATATAATTTTATCTTTTGGTATATTAGTGTTGTGATTCCTCAGAGTTCTGTCTTGCTTTTTGTTATCTTTAATTCTTGTGTTTCTGATAGGGGCTTCCCTGACAGCTCAGTTGGTAAAGAATCCACCTGCAATGCAGGAGACCCTGGTTCAATTCCTGGGTCCGGGAGGTCCACTGGAGAAGGGATAGGCTACCCACTCCAGTATTCTTGGGCTTAGAGGCTTTCCTCAAATCTCTGGTGATCCTCAGCTCTCCTATTTATATTTGAAGCACTAAAGGGTTGATTAGAAGCTCCGTGTCTATGGTCAGGACTTACCAGGTGATCCAACAAGAGCTGTTTATTTAACTGAGAAATTTCAAACTGTTCTCTCAGTTTCCTCTGAGAAGAGTCTAGCAAACGTCTGCTTTGGAGTTTAACCTTGGCTGCTGCATTTTCTGCGCCTAGTGGAAGAAGCGAGCTGGTAATATCACTGTTTTCTATGTAACATTTACTAAGTCTTCTGTTTTCGGTTGTGCCCCATGTTCCCAAACAGATCCTCTGGTTCAGGCTTCTGCTGGGGCGGAGGAGGGAGATGTGCTTGGCTGTGTGAGATTAGGAAAGGGGATTTAGACTGTACTGTTACTTAATTTGCAGGACTGATGCAAAATGAAAACGTGAGGTCAATTGTTCAAAAATTATTAAGAATTTCAAGATGGCAACAGAAGAGGATTAAGCTGTTTCTTAATCCTGTGCAAGTGTGGGAACCTGTGCAAGTGCAGAGGTTGCAGATCCAAGAAGCCATCCTGGTTTAGGTGTCTAACTACTTCTGATATCTTTTTCAAACTAATTTCTCTATTTATAGTCTTACCTGCACTCCTATTCTTCCAAGGCACTTAGGGGGTTGATGTCTGAGCTCCCATACTTCTGTGGCACAAACGAGTTTGTTGGTTTTCTGCTCTTTGGCTAAGGCTCCCTCTCCATAGCACCTGATCTTCATGTGGCTTCAGTTATCCTTCTGTCTTTGAGCTTTCAAAATTGTGTTGACATCTTTCATATGCAGTTCTCTCATTTTATTCTATTTGTCCTTATGGGTTTCTGTTTTCTTTTTGCAAATCTATTTTCTCTTGTTAACTACTGTTTTGGGAAAAAAGTTGAAATAAGCACTTGTCATATCTTTAATACTTAATAGGAAATCTGAATTTTCATTTTGCACTTCTCACAAAGTCATATCCCATTTACTCTACTGATTTTTTAAAAATAGATTTACACTTTCTGTGAAGGATCTAAGTCTTTACTAAGTTAATAATTTATTATTAAAAATATTTAAACAAAAAGCCTTAATCTTTATGAGCAGTGATAAAGGGACTTAATAATAACCGTTCACTTGTTTTGATCATTAATCCAAGTTAGTTTTTAGGAGATACTTCCTATATTAAGCTACCTATATTAGTCATTCAACATTCAACAAATATTTATTAAGTACTACCTATGGGACAGGTTCTACTCTGACTGCTTTACTATATAGCAGCTTTAACATGTAACTGTACTATGTAGTCTTGGAATCAGAAAAGATCTGAGAGAAATTGGCTTCAATTTCCTTTTCTTTTTGATAACTTATTTATTTATTTGACATACCATGTGCATGTGGGATCCTAGTTCCCCAATCAGGGATCGGACCTGTACCCCCTGCATTGCAAGTGTGGAGTTGTAATCATTGGATTGCCAAAGTCCCTCCATTTCCTTGTTTTAAATAGGAAGAAAATAAAGTCTAAAGAGATTACTAGATTATGAACTTCTTTAAGAAATTGACGATATATAGATTTGTTTATTAAGTATTCTTAAAAGAATCAAGATTTAAAACATTAAACAACAGATGACATACATCTTTATTTGTTATAAATACTCAAATATGGTAAAACATATGAATATGTACAGAGTTCTCAGACATTTTGAACATTAAATAAGCAAATAATTTTAAGCAATTATAATCTATTCTATGCAAATGAATTCAATAAAGGCTGTTCACCAAAAATCCAAGGATCCTTGCTTTACACCATCTCAGTGTAACTCACTTGGGGTAACACTGATACCCTAAATGTGACCTGGGTCAGGAGGTCTAGGAAAGACTTCAGAAGAAAAAAACCAGGAAGAAGCTAAAGTAAAATCCTACTAATGAAGGGTAGGAGCTTTCAAAGCAACATTACCAGTGTCACAAGAACCTTAATTTGTGATGACCACAGTACCCAAGGGTCAGCTGCAGCGCCTGGTCATGGGGTGGCCTCAGGAGGAAAGCCAGAAATAAATTTCCAGTTTGTCTTCTGTCAGTGCCTATTATTGCTAACAGATAAAATGGTTCTAAAAGGCATAAATTAAGATGCTAAGAGTCTTTTGAAAGCAAACAGGATTAACAATTTTCAGAATTACTTGCCATCTTTTTGTACTTGTTATTCCACTAAACAATAACAATAAAATGGCTAGAATTTATTGAATATCTGTGTTGCACCATGAACTAAACCACATGCTTTTCCTACAGTGTTCTATGTGAATCTCACAGTAAAATGGAGGTGTTTATAGATGGAGAAATTAAGCCTCAAATACATTAAATAACTTGTTCAAAATAAGTGTAAAAAAGAGAGACTTTTTAACTCACTTTTTTCTTACTCCAAAGTCCACATTCCAACCAAACATACAGAGACTGAGCTTAAGATGCAGTGGATTATCCTATTTTGCTCTATATTCATGATTCTTTTTTGCTGGTTCTGTTAATAACTAATTTATTGCCCGATTATGGAGAAGAGTGGGGTGAAGGAATTATATTATCAATAAGGTGGTTTTATCAAGCAGAGCTTCATGAACCCAACTGAGAACTATGAAGACATCCACAGAGTCCTCTAATTCTAGTGGCTTATCTCTGCCTTCTGACAGTAGCTCATCAAATATGATTTGATGAAGCCTTAAGACTGATTTAACATGCAATGAGAACTGTGTCACAGACCACTCTTAATTTCCTCTATTTGCTAGTTGTCCTCCTCAAAGCTAAATTAAACTAATCTCTGGATTCGTACTCCAGGAAGTTATCATTATCTCCAGAAAAGCGTCATATATTCAATAAAACACAACTACTGAAAGAAAACACTGAATATGCATTTTAGGACTGCTTTGTTTATCCAAATGCATATAAAGTTTTTAGAAGATTAAAAATATCTTGCCTCTCAGTAGAAATGTGACAAGAAAACTGTCCTCCATTTTGCAACCAGCACAAATTGCAAAATTTATCAAGGCAACTGCTCGACAATAAGAAGGTCACTGATAAGAATTGAACATGAATTAGTCTCCTCTACTGTTTCTAACTCCTCCAAAGAACAGTCTTTTGTTTAGAAAAAATTTAAAGTTGAGCCATGAGCAAACTTAGTTTGTTAGATCTCTGTGTGTTTATTTGTATAGAATATGTGTACATTTGTGACTTGATTATTTGTTTTTTTTCCACTAACAATAAGAAATAATAACATACGAATTTCATGGAATACTTTTCATGGAAAAGTACATGGAATATAGTTAACATATTAAAATATTCTGAACAGTAATGAATTCCTAGGGAGAGCCAAGATTAGAAATTTGGCAACTTGTCAGCTGGGCCTGCTCAACTGTTCTTTCACATGAGAGTGATGGGCAAGATGATGACCAGAGTAGGAAAGACTTTCCCCTGCCCTGCCTCCAAGTATCTGTCTCATGTGACTTAATAATTAGTAATCCAATTAGTAACAGTATTCTTTCTCCAGAGAAGACACACAGATGGCCAACAGGCACATGAAAAAATGTTCAACATTGCTAACAGAGAAATGCAAATCAAAACTACAATGAGGTATCACCTTACTCCAGTCAGAAAGGCCATCAACAAAAAGTCTACAAAAAATAAATTTTGGAGAAGATGTGATGAAAAAGAAATCATTCTACACTATTGGTGGGCATGTAAATTGGTACAGCCACTAAGGACAACAATATGCTGAGGGTCCTCAAAAAACTAAAAATTGAATTACCATATGATCCTGAAACTCCACTTCTGGGTATGAACTATAACTCAAAAAGATACATGCACTCCAATGTTTATAGCAGCTCTATTTACAGTAGCCAAAATATGGAAGCAACCTAAATGTCCATCAACAGATGAATGAATAAAGAAGATCTGGTATATATATATAATGGAATATTACTCAGCCAAAAAAAATGATGAAATAATGCCATCTGCAGCAACATGGATAGACCTAGAGATTTTCATACTAAATGAATTAAGTCAGAGAAAGAAATATATGATACCACTTATATGTGGAATTGAAAGAAAAAAAGATACAAATGAATTTATTTATAACATAGAAAGAGATTAACAGACATAGAAAACAAACTTATACTTGCCAAAGAGCAGAAGAGTAGGGAGAAATAAATTAGGAAGTTGGGATTAACATATACACAGTACTGTGTATAAGATAGATTACCAACAATGACCTACTATACAGCACAGGGAAGTATACTCAGTATTTTGTAATAACCTATAAGAGAGAAGATTCCAAAAGTATACACACATACATACATACACACACACAAATATATAAACACATACACATATATGTATATAGGTAACTAAATCATATACATGTATATAGCTTTGAATCACTGTTAGTCACACTGTGTCATGAGACTAACATAACATTGTAAATCAACTATACTTCAATTAAAAATGAAATAAAAATAAAGCATAAAAACCTCAAATTAAACAAATTACTTTGGACTTCAGTTTATCTCAAGGTTGACTGAAGTTCACTTCCCTATATTTCAGATATTATATGAATAACGGGGGATTTGATGGGAAGATCCTGAAAGTCTTTTCTGATTGTTATAATATATATAACATATATATGTTATATGATTTCACTTATCAAAGATTATAAAGCCAAATGTCTACAAGGGTGGTGGGCAGATAACCTACGTGAAGTGGACCAAATAGGGACTATGGCAGTGTTTCTCAAACTCAATATCCTTGATATTTGGAGCTGGTAATTCTCTGTTCTTGGAGGCTGTCCTGTACATTGCAGGATGTTTAATGGTATCTTTATCTTCCACTCACTAGCGCCAGTAGCATACCCCACCCCGAGCTGCAACAGTCAAAAAGCCTCAGACATTGCCAGATACCCCCAAGAACAAGACTGAGAGTCACTGACTACCAAAAAACCAGGAGCGCTCAGCTTAAAAGATGCAGGCTTCATTTCCTTCCTGATTATTGTTGCAAGATGGAAATACAAGCCCATTATCAACAAACCATAAACGTATTAAACAGAAGCCGGAAATACAGGTATTTTAAAATCTCAAAAGCACTCAGTTTTAAAATACTGGTATATAAGTGTCTTTCCTCCATTATTTCTAGAATATGACTATAAGGATTGGATATTTGAGAGTTTTCAGGACCTTCTGTGCTGGGTCATCTCCAACATGGAAACACAAGTTTCCATTAAGTGTGCATCTGGGATAGGTCATTTCTGAATACCGGCCAGTAAGGAAAGAGTGGTGGTACTGGACGTTAGAAGGATGCAGGGCAGCTTGAAGTCATGGGGAAAAGCTGTTGCTCAGAGAAGGAATGACATGAGAAACTTGATGATTTTAGATTGATATGTGTGTCCTTTATTAGGAGAAGGCAATGGCAACCCACTCCAGTACTCTTGTCTGGAAAATCCCGTGGATGGAGGAGCCTGGTAGGCTGCAGTCCATGGGGTCGCTAAGAGTCAGACAGGACTGAGTGACTTCACCTTTGCTTTCACTTTCACTTTATTAGTTCTTTCTGGTATTCCTTTTCCTTATCTTGGCTGCTCAAAGCCTGTATCTATAGTAAGTTTGGGGGATCACGACAATGGCATTGCCAGGGACTGTCCCTACCACATCTTGGCTCTCAAGGAGAAAATCTGACTCATAAGAGGAAGATGTATTATCATTTCTCATTCACCAACCATACGCACCATTTGCTGGTTTATCTACCTGAGAGATTCTGTGCACAATCTGCTGGAAATAAACATCTTTATCAAACCTGCAATTTTCAAAATATTTAATTCATTTGTACTAAGACTTTGCTCTTTCTCATACACTTGGAAATAAATGACTCTGAGTCAATCCTCCAAAAATAATATTTTTCATTAAAAAAACCTTAAATAGTAATATTATGTTTTTGAAAAATAGAATAATATAAAAGCAATTCTTAAGACAATATTTGCCCTTTTTTAACTGAAAAGCATTCTGCTTGTGTCAGATCTCCTAGGAGTATAATAACCAAGAATTAGTTATTTTTATCATGTATTAATAGTATATGAATTGTACTAGAATAGTAATTAAGAATAACAGTATTTTTCACTATACAAAAAAAGGATTCATAGTGATTCAAAGAAAACAATGCCATGTTGCAATAAAAAGAACTGGTCAGAGGAAAGCCAACACTTTGGATTTCAGAGACTGATTAAAATTAAACTTTCACCGATCATTCACATCTGGCCATTTATGCCAGAAATCATTTCACTGACTTGAAATCCCTAAAGTCCAGTTTTGACAAGACTCTAAAGTGTGAGAAGATAGTGATAGCAGAGTCTAGCAGTTTAAAAGTTAGATGCTTGGGAAATATTTCAAAGGGTGTTAGACTGAATAAAGAAGTCTACCATCTTTATGATGCCAAAGAATCTAAACTTCACAACATGGTATCTTTGGTTGCCAAAGTATGTACTTTGTAATTCAGTGACCAAAAATGATAAAAGCGTCTGCAAGCTTCACCCTCACAGTTCTCCTCAGACACAGATGGAGTACGAAGCCAAAGTGAGACGAAGAGGAAGTTTTGCTCAGTTTTCCTCAGGCCAGTATTTCTTTTTCTACCCACAGCACTTTTTTGATTATCTCACAATTATTCCCAGGTCTATTCTTAGGAAATGTTCTGATATTTACAATTTAGAGTGTCTTTGTGTCAACATGGCGACATATCAAGTAAACCTTGTCTCTAACCATAGAATAAATGACTATTCCTTGTCATGGAAATGTCAAGTTTCAGCATGAGATAAAAAGATAATCTGTCACGTAAGAAATCCTATCTTTTGGCCCTTGTAGTCACATTATATGGATGGCATGGGAAAGAAACAATAAACAATAGTACCAATTGTACCAATAGTACTATTGAAGAAACAGTGGTACCAATATGTCAAACTCTTATGTAGTCTGGCTCAGCCTAGGAAGCATTCTGGATTTATCAGTAATGTGATTTACTCTGAAACCTTGGATCTCAATGAAAGGAGGTGTATGCATAAAGCCAAGATAGCAATGGAGCACCCCAGAAGGTGTTCTGGCACATGACCAATGACTCATGGAAACTTTGAGTCCTATTAGCTAGCTACTATGCTTCATTCATCCGTCTTCCTCACGCTTATCTAAAGTTCTCAAATACTTCATGGAAAATTTCACCAGCATTAAAAGTCCTTCCAAAACTCTGCAGAAAAAGGGGTGGGGTGTAATCTCCCTGTTAGACTTGGATAAACAGGGCATGTTCTCCTTCCAGAGCTGATGCAGACCTTGCCACGGTGGATGGTAAATGAATCCAAACACTATCACCTTGATTTGAGTAAAGTGTAATCCATATGATGTAATCCTCAAGGAGTCTTTGTTTTTGCTCCTATTGTCTTCCTAACTGCTCTGTGGGATTAGTGATTTTTACTCCTGAATAAAAATTCAGACACTCCCTAACTAGTCACTCTTGGGTAATCCAGCGTTCTCCAGTCTCTTTCTGTTATCAGACACAGTCTCAGTTGAGTAACTGTCTTGTTCTGTTTGAGCTGCTATACTAAAGATACCGTAGATTGGGTAGCTTTAAACAGGACGCATTTAATTCTCACAGTTCTGGAAACTGGGAAGGCCAGGATCAAGATGCCAGCAGATTAGGTGTTTGGTGAAGTCACTCTTCTTGGTTTGCAGAAGGTTATCTCCTTGTATCCTCATATGGCAAAGAGCAGAGGTAAGGATCAAGCTGTCTGCTGTCTCTTCTTCTTAGGGCACTAATTCCATTATGAAGGCTCCACCCTTTCAAAGGCCCATCTCCAAATACTATCACATTGGGAATTAGGATGTCAACATATGAATTTGGGGAGGGCTACAACATTCAGTCCATATTGGTATCATAAAATCCATCTTGATTTAAAGTTAATAGTTCAACCATGACTTGAAATTGAAAACTTTTCTCCCCTCCTCCAATCTTGTCTGTTTATACTAGAAGCTTCTCGTCCACCAAGAATGTGGTCAGCTTCTCTCCTTTCAATCTAGTGTACCAACTTTTCCTTTTCTATGTTGCTAATGAGGATTAGAGCATCAGGTAGGAAAAGATTTAAGAAGTCAGAACTATAACACTATAATGAGGCAGTACTATCGCTTTAACCCTGGGTCAACAATTTCTAAGCTCAACAGATATTAAAATGTGACTCTTGAAAGACACATATCATATGATATCACTTACATGTTTAATCTAAAATATTATGCAAATGAACTTATCTATGAAACAGAATCAGGCTTACAGACATAGAGAACAGGCTTGTGTTTGACAACGGGAGAGGGGCGGGGTGGGGGGCGTTGAAATGGGAGTTTGGGATTAGCAGATGCAAACAAATATATATATAGAGTGGATAAACAACAAGATCCTACTGTATAACACAGGGAACTGTATTCAGTATCCTGAGATAAACCATAATGGAAAAGAAAATGAAAAAGAATGTATGTATATATAACTGAATCACTCTGTTGTACAGCAGAAATTAATACATTGTAAATTAACTATACTTCAAGGAAATAAATTTAAAAAATAAAATGTGACTTTTGCTCTAATGAAATATGTTGTGAGTTCTTCAGAGACCACCCCCTCATTCCTCTCATTGCTGAGGAGTTCTTATATAAAAGTCACTTGCTGATGACCAATACATCTTGAATTCTGGCTTACTCCTTTCTCAGCTGCTAAGAACAGAGTGATCCCCTAGTCCCCTCTCTGAGGTACAGTGGACCTTTTGGACAGACTCTGAGATGTCCCGATGCCAGTCTAGGGCTAGATCATATTTCCAAGAAGCTATCTGTAAGAAAATTGCCTTTGAGTACAAGGGCAACTTTTCAGGTAACTTAAGGCATTAACAAAATACATTTCAATCTTCATTTTCATTGGTTAGTCCATGAAGAGCATGAATCCTGATGGAGGCTATCATTAAGGCCAGAAGTTAGTTAGAAAGAAGAATCTTCCTTTTATGTAAAATTATGGACACCAAATCGGACAAGGCCACAAATCACATTGTATAGTCAATGTGTATGGTCTTATATGGCATTTCTGTAATGGGTGTTTACATTTTTTGGCAAGAGCAAAAGAAACATTTCTTTACAACAGTCACAAAGAGTATAGTGTGTGTGTGTGCTGGCACATGTATGTTTCGTGTTGATTAGAGGTTCTGAAGAGGCCCAAAAAAGACAGCATCTGGCTACTCACTAGATATAAGCTCCATGATGGCAAGAGTATTTGTCTTTTGTAGTCACTGATGATTCTTAAGGACTTGGACTAATTCCTAGCACATAATAAGCTCTCAACAAATGTTTGTTGAGTGCCTCGTTCTTCCCCATAATAGAGAACCAAAAGTGATACCCCTCAGTTCTCATGTGAGTCCTGAAAATTGTATATTTTATTCCAACAATTAAAAACACTTTGGAAAAATAAATTTAATGTTTATAATAACTTATGAGACTTATAACATGTGCTAGCTATAGCCCTAGGTGCTTTCACATACATTATTTAATTTGATAAACTTTTAAATCTGCAACAGAGGTACGGTTGAGCATAATTTTACAGATGCTTTTAAAGATTTCCTTGAAACAGATAAGGAGACAATACTGAAGAGTCTTAGTTACTTGTTTAACATAACATATAATAAATAGCTATATAGAGCTCTAAATATAGGTCCCTTGACTTCAAGTCCAGTGGTTTATTCACTCTTCTGAAACATATGTTTTAATTTTTTAAAGAAACACTGGAGTTTTATTATGTTTTACATATTCAGAATCCACATAAGGTTCCATCTGGAAAAAAGGTTGGAAATACTCACACACTCACACACATTTACACACATGCACACACACACACACTGTTTTAATTTTTATAGTAGGAGTTCGCTTGTTTTATTCAGTGACATGCTCCATCACATTTTACATTTTCTGTGTTGTAGTAAGAGGAACACTTTATACCAGAGGAAAGATGACACTAGAAAACCTTTAGTCTTGGCTCTAAAATTTTCTCCCTAATCCTTCTATTCAATTGGAGTGTATTTGTAGTCTGGACTGATGCTGGTCCAGATCTGCAGTTCCTATGAGTATATGAGAGATGCAGGGCATGGGTGGGTGGTAGAGCGGGACAGGGCTAATGACAGGGGCATTGGTTAACTTATGAGTGCCTGGTTGTCAAAACATCTTTCAGGTCTAGAACTACTTTGAAACAAACCTGTTTAATTACAGCAGGTATTGTAATGAAAGATTCTCTCATGATTAAAAACCTTGAAACTCAGTCTCTACGCTACAACACTTTTCTACTTGGCTTGGCTCCTGGTTGTATTCAAACAACATGACCAACAATGGGGAGTAGACCAATTCTGAGATGGAACGTAGAAAGGCAACACTGATTTTGAAATGATCATCTACATGCTTCCAATTCAAGATGTCAAAGTTTTTTGAGTCATTTGACAAAGTCTAATGGTTTATCCAAAAACACAATTAAAATGGGAAATATTACGCTTTACTTCCAATCATTTATGACAGTTATTAAGATAAAACAGACAAGGACTACTTGGAATTCTTTGATTCTGGCAAAGCTACAAAGTAAATATGAGTGGTGGACCTCAATGCAAATGTTCCTTCCCCGTGAAGGATTTCTTAAAAAACAGAGGCAAACTTAGATGGTTTACCACTCATATTCCCTCTGTATTCCCTTTTATCACTTACTTCTCTGTAATGACTGGTTTATTTCTCTGTCTTCCACCATTAAATGTATGTTTAAGGCATTAATGAATAAGCACAAGGCAATAATGTAGTTGGAATATGTTGCTTTCTTGTAGAACTTTGAGTTAATATTTGCCTAACCCATGCTGTATCAAATAGTCTTTGTCTCATGGTTTAAAAACAAATATTGTCCTTTATGTTTCTTTCCATTTGTAAGTGTTAACAGTGGTGATATTCTTTCCCCAAGCCGAACTCAAGGGTGCAGATTAGACTTTGCAACAATATCAAGTGGAGGATGAGTAACAACTTTTTTCTTCTAGACTAGTGGTACCAAACTTCAGTGTGTATCATCCTTATCTTGAGAGATAAGGAAGAACACAGAGGAGGAGGCTGGTTGAAGGAGGTGGGTCTGAACTTTTAAGTTTTACCAAATACCCAGGTGATTTTAGTCATCAAAGTTGGAGAACAATTTTTCTGGTGGAAATAACTGGATTATCACTTGATTTTTCTCTCCATTTCTGATATACTAAACCAGTAGAGACCCACACAGGAATAAAATGGATAAACACAAAGGAATAAATAGCGCCAATAGATAACTGTGCTCCCTAAGACATGTATCTCGGGTATTTTACAGGTGCTATGTCAACAGTTAATTCAAATCCTTTTGAGTTTAAAATACAAATTGTTTAAAGGGCTTTCATTTTAAGTTCAGTGTGTGTGTGCACGTGCACATGTGTGTAAATATGTGAGAATGTGTGTATTTCCAATTAAATTCAGTGTGTGTGTGTGCATGTGTGTAAATGTGTGTGTATTTCCAATTTTCTTTTTTCCCAGATGAAACCTTATGTGGATTCTGAATATGCAAAACATAATAAAACTCCAGTGCTTCTTTTTGAAATGATTATGGTCAAGGGTAAGCTGCAGCCTGGCCCCTTAACCACTATGCTGCCTTTTTGCCTTTTAGAGTGCCTTTCAAGGACTTTCCATGGAATTCGTGGGTTTGCAGGAACATCATTTGAAAACCACCAATATAGTTTAACATCTACCGATCATATTCTTTTTGGTATATGAAGCCTATGCTGATGTGATAAATCATGAAAATCCAACTTACACCTGATTCTCACATTTAAGAAAGCCCCTAAAACCCAGGAAACATGCCAGATCTACTGAAAGAAAAGGCAAGACGAAGTTCTTGGCTTATGTTTGACTCTGGACAGAAAGAAAAGCATGGAAAACAACACTGAACGTACCAGGCAGATGAGTTTTCATCCTGCACTTGCCAGTTTGGCTACCCATTCTTTCTCCTTCTACTTTTTTTTTTTCTCTAAAGGAGAACAGGATGGAAAAAAGGTCTCTTCTGCTATTCCATTTGCTCCCTGACCCTCAGAAAATGATAACTTGACTTTCTAATTAATTGTTGATATCGGCTTATTATTGCTTTCTTTACTGCAGTCATTTTGACCAGAATTTCACTTTTTCTTTATACATGGATATTGAAAAAACTTTTCTTAAAATTTTAATTTAATAATTTAAATTCCTTACAAACTGACTTGTGACTTTTAGAGGGGCAAGAGAATACCTAATATTAATTATTAATCAAACTACCTTATCTCTGAAGACTGGCAACAGAAGCACATTTCATAGAGCTCCATCTACTTTGTTTTAAAAGGAACCTCTCTGAAACAAAAAATGGAGTGATGATTTTTTTTTTTTAATGTAAAAACCAATATTTGCCCATGTTGCAAAGGAATCTGGATGGGAAGAACAAGCACAAAAACAAAATAGAATGCTTCTTTAGTAAACCTGCCAATACTCCTTTCATATCTGACATGACAATCTCCCTCTTACAATTATCTCATAGGATTAAGTCTCTAGAGGATAAGCTCCTTAAATCTACTTTCCAGAAAACAATTGTTAGAAGGTTCTAAAACTGATTCTGAATTCTTTTACTAGGGAGGCAGCAAGAAATTTTACTTTTCCTTTATCAGAAGAACCTCAGAATACTTCCGGGAGAAAGACATTTGGATGATGTATTAAGATTTTTACTCCAAGCTCTGTACTGTTTTACTGACATTCTAAAAGAAAAATTTGTTCAACTGACTGAATTTAGAGATATTTATGGGAGAAAATTTGCGTTCTTTCCAAGAAGAACAGAGAAAAGGAAAGAGGTAAGTGTCTTATTTGTATTAAAATATGCATCTGCAATAGTAGAGTAAAATTTAGTATTTGTGGGTTTAGAAATTGGTGGGAACAGGCAACAAGATGTACAGTTAGCTCTTCTCTGCGTCTCTCTCTGTATTTATGTACATGGACCGTGTACCTGCATGTCTGTGCTATTTGAAATATGCAGTTTATTGTCCATGTGCAGGCACAGATTTTATGCTGGCAAGTATATGTATGAGCCAACATCAAGTTTTCACTTTCAGAGCAGCATCACCGAAAATTTGGTCTTTCAATTCCTAAGTGTCACATACTTTCTGAAATTTTGTCTTTGCTGGTTGCTATACCTAGACTCACACATTTAAAAGGAGCTTAGAACTGAAGTTGATTTTTCCACAAAGTTTGCCTTATTCTGATTTTTGCCTTTAAAAAGGCAGGCACAATATATATATATATATATACATACAGAAAGTAATGGGAAAGATATGCAGAGTAAATGTCATTCAGTTCCATATTAGCCCACACTATCTTTAATGTAAAAAGTAAGAGAATAAAAAATGAACTCAACTAAGTAAAAGTTTTACTTCCAGCATGAGGATATGGATAAGAAAAAAAGATTTACGGTCAGCATAAAGAAATAAAAATAATCAAATTTTCCTTATCTTTGACACAGTTCTAAGTTTTTAATGATCTGGACATACCTAATGCAAAAGAGATCCTCATGGTTCATTATAGGTTAAATCTAGTCAATCCAGAATGTTAAATATAACTGAGTGTCTTAGCAGTGATGGGGAAAGAGGATCATTCCCTGCTTGAAATTCTACGGATAAGTCCTAAAAAAATCAGTTGAGGAAACTATAAGCCTCATCTATAGTTGTCAGTATTTACTACCTTCTAATAGGGAAGAAAATGAAGCTAACTCTATTAGAGACTCTGTGTTGGTACCAATTTCTTTTCAAGGTGAGAAAACTAAACTGTTATTTATTGCCCTGTGACAAGATCTTAAGAATCTAAAAATATTTCTGCTTCTACTGAGATAAGTTATAGGAGTTTTCTAAATGCCAACCTCTATTTGATGCAGCATTAGGAGAGAATGCCATATTCAAATGAAAATCACCAATCCCTATGGGAACAGAGAAAGACTTCTTTAGATGGAGCTGACTGGAATCTCCTCAGTTGGAAAAAGAGGTACCTTGGTCCTGGATAGGTCCTTCTTGTAGCTGAGTCGCTTCTGCCATGACAGCTCAGCTCAAATCCCAAATGATGACTATGATTATTCTATTTCCCTCTCTTTCTTTCACTCTCATTCTCTCCTCTCTCTTTTTCTTCTTTCCTCCTAGCAAAGATGACTTTAGAAAAATGTGAAAGTTAATTTTATGTGTCAACTCAAATGGGCCATAGCATGCCCAGGAATTTGGTCGAACATTCTGGATGCTTTTGGATGAGATTAACATTTAAACTGGTGGACTCATCTGAATAAAGAAGCTTGCTCTCTGTGATGTAGGTGGGCCCTGTTCAATGTTTGGAAGGCCTGAGTAGAACAAAAAGAACTAGCCTCCCTTGAGCAAAACAGACTTCTCCAGCAGCCTGCCTCAGACTTCATCTGCAATATCAGCTCTTGTAGGTCTCCTGCCCACTGGTCCACTCTGCAGATTTTGGACTTTCCAGCCTTCATGATGACATAAGCCAATTCCCTATGCTGAAGCTCCAATACTTAGGCCACCTGATACAAAGAGTCAACTCATTGGAAAAGGCCCTGATGCTAGGAAAGATTGAGGGCAAAAGAAGAAGAGGCAGCAGAAGATGAGATGGTCATCACCAACTCAATGGACATGAATTTGAGCAAACTCTGGGAGATAGTGCAGGACAGGGAAGCCTGGCGTGCTGCAGTCCATGGGGTCACAAAGAGTCAGACATGACTTAGTGACAGGGCAACAACGACAGACCACTAAATAGGCAGTTATTCAACAGTATAGGACACATATTGTGACAAGTGTGGAATTCTAAGAGAAGACACGAGAAAGGCACCTAATCTGATCTTGCCACCGTGGAGGATGGATGAGCCACAAGCCCTCTCTTCAATATGGTTCTATCTGGTCACGGACTCATCAGGAATCTTCAGTCTCCCCAGTGTGTCTCCTTTACTTACAAAATTACTTACAAAAATGGTGTTAAAATTATCCTCTGATAGCATTGTCAACAAACTGCTTAGGAAGGCCTCATGATATCTTCGTCTCCTCCTTCACTGACTGCAGTCCACATATTACAATTCTTAAATTATTTCCATTACCTGATCTGCATCAGATGTGTTTAGGTTTTTTGAATTTTAAAGTAAGGCAAGCAAAGTAATAAAAAGACAGTTTAAATCATGAGTCATTTTTGTAAGGCGAGGGCAGGAAAGCTTCCCCAGACGACGCACAAACACAGTCCAAGAACACCAACATTTCCATGGGACAACACCCCCACACTAAGCTACAGCACTCTGTCAATGGAAACGTGATTTCTCTTTCATTTGTCTCAAAAGAACCAAGTTCTTGCTAAAAGCTTCTTCAGTCAGTGAACACTCAGCACCCCCTTAATATAGAGCTTATGCTAGACATTATTATATCAAACGGCATAACATTGCAGAAGGTATAAGGAACCAGATCAAGGTTGTTGTGATTGCTTAAGATCATTGACCTTTAGATTGGAAGACGTTGCTGAAAAGACCAATAGGGGCTACGGCCATGTTAGACCTCTTCTTTCATTCCAGTCACATTTCCTTCTCAAATTTGTTCCTTTTTCGCTTTTCACTTCCTGGGCTCCTGAAGCCAGCCCTGCTCTCTCAGCCAGCCCATCCAGCTGTAAGCATTGTCTTTTTTTGTCAGGACAGCCAGGGGGTCAGAGGTCAGGGTGGCAATCAAAGTTTTGTGGGTTAGATGAATCATTCCTTGCCATTCAAGACTCACAGATGATAGAAAAAATCAAAAAGCACAGGAAGGATCCTATCCAGAAGAGAACCCAAAATCACAATGAGGAAAAAAAAAATGTTGGGGTTGCTTAGGATTACTTTTTCATCCTAAAATAAGCATATTTCTCTGTTCTTCTCTTAATATAGAAGTGATGGGAAAAGACAATGCTTTTCTGAGAGTGATTATTTTAGCTCATCAAGAATCAGGTGGTTTCTGATGGTCTGAGGCACTTCTTAGAAGGGATTTGGCAGTTGATTGTGGAAATGCGTCCTTATCACTGAAATGACAGCCAGCTCCTGCCTTTTGCCTTCAACACTAGAAGAAGCTGAGAAAGTTTTGAAAGATTATATCTGCCCATACTGCAGGGGAACATTCTCCAGAAATGAAGAACTATCTCTTTCTGCAAGTCCTATGGACTCCTGCATTTCTTACAAGCCTGCTAACAGGCACCTTGCTCTCTCTTACCCTAGTTGACCACATGAACTAGGCAGATAATAAGTTACGATTACTTTTTTTTTTAAGGAAAAGGGGGAAAAAAACCCTGATTTGTTATTGTCCATCTCCCTTGATAGGACAATAAGCTAGAAAATATGCATAAACTGTTTCACTGTAAAATAGCATCCCCTCTGAAACCTCCTTTAGGAAAAGCTACATTCATTGATGGCAGAAACTAGCATTATATCACATTGCTTTGTTTTCTTTCAATTTTTTCCTTTGAGGGAAGAAAGGGCTAATTTCTTCCGAACAGGACAAAGAAAGGTGTCTTGTGTCTCCTGCTTGGTGCTTTCCCAAGTATTAATGAAATGCTCATAAGTGAACACTCAGTCAAACCAAGTATTTGAGTCCAGCCTTTACATTAAGATATAGATAAAATATAAAGTGTTAGTTACACAGAAGGGAATGTGCCAGATTTCTCAATAAAAAAGCCCCCATGTCATAAAAATATCCTTTCTCTAATCAAAATATCACCTGAATGAAGTCATCATGTTTAGCCTGATTGCATTTCCCTCATATATGTGCAGCTGCATTTGCCTCTCCATAAATGTCATTTGATTATGAGAAAATAAACAGGAAGGGACTCAAAGGGAGTCAGTACAGGGCCTGCTTGTTTACCTGCGGCAGCTTTCTTAGCTGAAGAACAAATGTCATGCAAATGGTGCACCAGCAATGAGCTGCCAATCACCCTGGCTTGGCATTCATGATGATTTGCTAAATCATTTAAAGAGACATGCTTTACTAAATGAAAAAATATCAGCGGCAAGGGCCTGTGTTTAAACACGGGGCTGAGTTATTATCCCAGTAGGCTGGAATGAAATGAAGATATCTTCCAATTAAAGCTTGCAGATGAATCCAGACAAACCCCCCTTTTTTCATAAAGACAGGCAGATTATGATTGGGGAGGAACAGCGACAGAGGCTTTCATTACACGCTGATTATGGTGATAAAATTCCCAGCGCTGTGTGTCTGCCGGCCCAACTTCACATTTGAAGGTTTTTAATATAATTTCCTTAGGGTGAAATGCTGAAGATTTATTAAACTTTATGAAGGGCTTACAGATCCAATTTAAGAGGACATATCATAGGGCAAAACTGACAGACGATAAAATACATTCCAACTATAAGAGAGAAAAAAAAAGCAAGGAGAAAGTTGAGCCATGAAACTGTTTTTAAACATTTTTTGTTGGTGGTGGTGTTCAAGTGAAATCAATCATTTCTCCCAGTGTTACAGCCTTGTTGCTCCACTGAAGTTTTCTTCGTGCTTTTTACAGGAGGTGGATATGGAGGCCACAGAAGGGAGGCTTGGAAAGCTTACCACATTTTACTTTTTAAAAAATAAAATTACCAAAATAACGATGAGGTCATTGCTCCATAAAAATCCTCAACATTTACATTTTTTTCTGCAGTGAAATCTGCATGGTGTCCTTTTCCCAGCATACCACAATTAAGAGCTGATGTAGATGCAGACTGTTTCCTGGGATCATTTTTGTACAAAGAGACACTTGTCAGAAGGACAAATTTGGCAACTTCTATTAGCTCTCTTTTTATTCAAAAGTTCAAAGCATGTGTGGAGACTACTCCTCTTTAATTTTTGTCATGGCATCATGAGCCTGTACTCACAAATTCAGGTATGATTTTTTATATTGAGAAAAAATAGTACAGGATCTCTCTTCCACTTGCCAAAGAGGAAATGCTTTCTAGGTATCACAAAGGTTAGATAACTCACAAGCTTTGACCATTACTTAAACCAGGCTTCAGGTAAGAAAGCAGCCACAGAAAATTGTTGTTCTCTATTGCCTTTCTCTGAGAGGCCCAACTCCCTGATACCTGCCTAAGTTGTTCTATGGATAAGACTTCCATTGCCCAGGTCTTCTTGTTTTGAGTCCTTCTCTCCCTCCCTCCCTCCCTCCTTCCTTTCAATAGATTTTTAGAGGTATAAATTACATAGCACAAAATATATGATCCAAAATTTTTCAGTAAATTTAGAGTTGTACAACCTTCTTTACAATTCAATTTTTAAACTTCTTTTTATCCTGCATAAGATCCTCCGTGCCTGTTTTCAAAGAGTACCAGCTCCTGCCTCCCAACCTCAGGCAACTTCTAATCTGCTTTACTTCATATAAATTGAATGATACAATATACATAGTTCTGCCCAAATCTTTTAAACATTTCAGGATTAGAACTAGAACTCACACTTGCACTTAGTAGGACTTGATTTATATTCAAATCATCCTGGAAAACAGGTTAAATCAAAGCAGGATCAGCCTTGTGATTTTTTTCATGGTAAAAGACTTTTCTGGATAATCTTGGTGAAAGTAACCTCAGAGGTAAGAATAAAGCCCCTCTGATATTTTTGGATTTTTGGTAGAATCAAATAAAATTCATATTACTTATAAAAATCTATTATATTTTATAAATATATGTTGCTTCTCCTTAAGAAAGAAAAGTTTTTTCTTCACTGATTTTTGCACTGCATTGTCACGAAGCTCCTGGAACAGGAGGTAAACCCTAGTTAGCAGGCAAATGAGATAGGAAATGAAACGTGATACATGAGCCTAGCTTGGAAACTGAATCAGGGAAAATAAATACTACAGTGATATATTTTGGGATAAGTGGTGACATTTTAATACAGACAGTCTATAGGAAAAAGTATTATATTGGTTTTGCATTTTATAATTATACTGAGAATGTCTTTGTTCTTAAGAAAAATATGCCAAAATATTTAGGGTAAAGGAGTGTGATGTCTATAATAATATATATACATACACACACACACACACAGTGAGAGAGAGAGATGAAATGCTTGTAACAATTGGTGAATCTGGATGAAGGGTTTATTGGAATATTCTTTGTACTATTCTTAAGACTCTTCTGCAAATTTTACATTATTTCAAGAAAAGAGGGTTAAAGATGTGGTAATAGTGCAGTTGTGGTAGCAGTAGTCATAATTTAAAAAATTTAAGCCTATTTCTGTGCCTGTGCTTTCTTCAGGATTGTGTTTAGAATTCAGGCCATCAAAAGAGATGACGATGATATTTACTGAGAGCTGGTTGCTGCTGCTGCTAAGTCACTTCAGTCATGTCGGACTCTGTGCGACCCCACAGACGGCAGCCCACCAGGCTCCTCCGTCCCTGGGATTCTCCAGGCAAGAACACTGGAGTGTGTTGCCATTTCCTTTTCCAATGCATGAAAGTGAAAAGTGAAAGTGAAGTCGCTCCGTCGTGTCCGACTCTTAGCGACCCCATGGAGTGCAGCCCACCAGGCTCCTCCACCCATGGGATTTTCCAGGCAAGAGTACTGGAGTGGGTGCCATTGCCTTCTCCATGAGAGCTAGTTACATGTCAGGAATTGCATGTTTTGATTTATTTCCCACCAAAACAAAAGATAAGAAAATGGCCTAACTGTTAAACTGCTAAATTTTGTGTTTAAATACAATGTCAAGAACAAAGAGGCTTCATAGCTTTCATTATGACATCTTGACCACAGTACACACAAACACATCTCGAATAGTGAGAGGTTGAAGGTAGGCCATAGTCCAGTTTTCCAAGGCAGGCTAGGAGGGTGCTGGAGCCCAGCAGTTAACTCCAGACATCCAGAAGGATGCATTGGAACAGTGTGGTTGCATTATTGAAAAACTAAGAATAATTAAGTGCTTCATGATAATAAAAATCTTAACCACATTTAATGAATGCTTACCATGTACCAGCTATTACAAAAAATCTACATACACAGTGGATGCTTGTGTGTGTTTGTATGCATGTTTGTGTGTGTTTATATGCATGTTTATGTGTATAGATGCATATTCTCATTGATCCTCACAACAATCTTTTCAGATAGATATACTAAGTGTATTTTCAGGTCCAGGATGAAGAGATCTCATGGTGAGGCAAAGACAATAATGGAAGACTCAAAGCCAGGTCTGTTTGACTTTATGAATGACTCTCCACCTCCTACCTGCAGCGCCTTCATGAACCAATCCAACCAGGTAGGAGAAATAAATGTATCCCCTATTTGCTTTGGAAGGATGGTAAGAGGATTTATGAAGCATATATAATGATATGCTCCATGGAAGAAAGAAAATAAAGTTCCTGTTGCAGAGCAACTGAAGCACAGGGGACATGACTGTATATCAAAGGAAACCCAGATTCTGGTCTGCTTGCTGTGTCCTTCTTATGTACACTAATTGCACATCCCACAGATTAATAACGGGCGAGAGGTATAAAGAAAGGAGATATTACTTGTAACCTACATTATTGCTTAGAGATTTACTTACCAGTGGAACTACTCATGACTCACATATGGATTCCCAAGAGCAGGATAATTTGACTAATAGTAGTGATGTAACTATGTATTTTATTATATAAAATAAATATTTATAATTATAAGATATAATAATGACTGACAGCAATGGAGATATCTCCTTCAACTATTTTTTATTTTTTATATTTTTTATATCTGGTAAATATTCTATGTGGTTTTTTTTTCCCTTCAGTTTTTTTATTTTCATTTTTTAACCCTAATTTCTGCCATGTATTTTCTCTGGATGAATGTGGCTCAAATCACTGTTGCTCTTATCATTTCCTTACTCACTTCTAATTATATCTGGAATGTGCTTCAAAGAGATTTCCTTGGGAATCAGTATTAACTTTTATGCTCGCTCCACACACTTTGCTTATTCCTCTGTCATCTTCCAGAACTAAAGACTAGGCAAAAGTTGAATTTTGCAATACACACTTCTTTCAAAATTAAGTTCCATTTAATCATATTCTTGGAACATTACACTGATATACAATCCCTTAAGGTATCTTTGGAACTGGCAACACTGTTATTGCAAAATTGATGAAAATACGAAGCATGCCCCAAAGGCATGCTGGAAATAAGGAGACAGGACAGCATGCCTTCCCTTGAACATCCAGGCAATGGAGTGTCCAAGTTTGCAATTCTGCTATCAGCTAGTATTGATCTCCACTTTTGGCTTGGATCCCTTCCCAGGATGGAGGCTTCACTGGCTAGTGAATCCTGAATTCTCCCTTCCCAAGATTCCAAAGACTTCTAGACTCCTTTATTAGAAGGAAATTAAAAATAAGAAAAAGTAATAGGAACACAAGTGTTAAGTTTGTAATAACTTGGATTCTCAACATATGTAACTTGTCAAATCATTGATTAATGAAAATGAAAGAAATCTTTGAGATCACCTGAACCGATGCCCAATGTTTCTAGAATGATGAGTTCTTTTACTTAGAGCTGTGGGTATAACTGAAGGAAAGAGTGGAAGAGAAGTGAAAGAAAATGTTAAATGGCTGCAAAAGGAGGTGATGCTATAGAGCAAAGGGACAAAAAAGTGGAAGTTCATTTTCTTTAGGAAATTGCAAAATGACATTTAACTACTGAGAGAAATAAAATGGAATAGAAAGATGATGTTGAGAATTAAAGAAGTCCCAAATAGAATCTTTTGCCCTTTATGGAATAACATGAATGAGTTTAAAGAGACTCAACTCAAACTAATATTTATCGAAACCTAATATGTGCCAGGCATTCTGCCAGGTGCCATAGGTTATACCAAGATGAAACAAACATAATTCCTGAATAAAAAATAATTCAAATGATGGTGAAACAGAGAAATCTCCACCAAAGAAGAGTTCATCTCATTTAAGGGTGCAGAGAAAAATTAGGAAAGATATAATGGAAGATTGTATCTGTTAAACATAATGGATTTGTCTTTGTATAAAAAGACGAGTAAGATTACAATAGCTACAGGTGGCCATCTAGAGGTGTGGCCATCCCAGGTCAACTGAATAGCATGAGTAAAAGGATATGGATAGGAGGGTTTAGAAATCTTTCAAAAGCGGTGAAAAGTCCAGTTAGGCTAGTGTACATTTTTTGTGTCAGCCAATACCGTGAAATAAGGTGGACGTATGTCAGAGGACTTTGTAATATGGTGGGTGGTAATGAACACTGGATAGTGACTTTCAGGGTATCTGCTTTGTTTGTTTTACTCGATACAGTTGAGTGTACATGAAGAAGAGTAAAGTATGGAGTAGGAAGAAAGGGGTAGAAGGAGGGTGAGGAGTCAAAAGAGACTAGAGGCCGAAAGCTACCCCAGGTGAACCAAACTGACAATGGTCAAAGGCAGAGAATGAAAGACTCAAGAAATATTAGAAAAGAAGACTGACCACTGACAAATGATTGAGGAAGAGAAGGGAAGATTAGGAAAATGTTCAGTGTGCAGATTTTCCTGTAGGGCAACATAAATTTGGGAATCAAAATTTCCTTTGATTCACTTAACACCTAGATATTTAGTTTCTATTATGGACCAGACCCTATGCTCACTGCTCTAAATTATATAACTTTGCCTCCTAGGAATGTAGTCAAGGTAAAACAAAACACGAGTGAGTGTCACACAAAATAGAATACAATAGGTTTTGTTACAAAGGTGAAAGTCAAGTTCTATGGAACTTTTTATTATAAAGAGAAGCCATTGGTTTTAAGTAGGTGGACAGCGCTAAGAACAGACTTAGGAAGAAAGGGGTCTTTGGACAAAGCCAAGGGAAGAAGAAAATAATTTTACTTAATCGGAGGATAATTGCTTTGCAATGTTGTGTTAATTTCTGCTACACAACAACAGGAATCAGCTGTACGTATTCATATATCCTCTGCCTCTTGAGCCTCCCTCCCGCCCACCCCTCATCCCAGACCTCTAGGTCATCACAGAGTACCAGGTTGAGCTTCCTGTTCTATATAGCAACTTCCCACCAGCTATCTATTTTACATAGTAGTGTATATAATCAATGCTACTCTCTGAATGGGTCCCACCTTTTCTTCTTCCCCTGCGTGTCCATGAGTCTGCTCGCTATGTCCACATTTCCACTGCTGCCCTGCAAACAGGTTCATGAGAACCATTTTTCTAGATTCCATGTGCGTGTGCGTGTGCGTGTGTGTATGTGTGTGTGCTTGTGTGTTAGTCTCTCAGTTTTGTCTAACTCTTTGCTACCCCATGGACTGTAGCCCCCAGAGGCTCCTCTTTCCAAGGAATTCTCCAGATGAGAATACTGGAGTAGGTTGCCATTTCCTCCCCCAGAGAATCTTCCCGACCCAGGGATTGAACCTGCATCTCCCACACTGGCAGGTGGATTCTTTACCATATAAGCCACCAGGGAAGCCGTCTAGATTCCATACATATGCATTAATATATAGTATTTGTTTTTCTCTTTCAGACTTAATTCACTCTGTAAAACAGGCTCTAGGTTAATCACTAAACTGACTCAATTTCATTCTTTTTATGGCTAAGTAAAAATGAAAACAATTTTGACAGACTAAAAACTTGTGTGAGCAGCAAGAGGAAGGATAAAAGAAGGAGATAAAGACCTGGAAAATTTTCAGTAAGGGCTTAGACTGGTAGGAAACACCCCCTCTCCCTCTCACTCTATTTCTTCTTCCTGATTATGACTATGGTTATGTGGTTACAAGCAGAGAGGTCCATTCCCCCTCATCATAATCTTTATCCACATGTCTCATATGGATAGTGTTAGGATTAGCTAAAATATGTAAAGGCCTTCCATAGATTCAGAACAAAAGCACCAGAGAAATATGTATAAAGTATAAATATAAATGAATACAACTGGCTTTCATTATCAACTTACAAATACTTTGAATATAGGCACACAGTAGATGGTTCAAGACAGTCACTATCAGAAGGCTTCTCACGCTCCCAAAAGACAGAAGAGACATTTTATTCCAATTTTAAACAACAAAAATTCTATGAACTCATTCAGCTATTGAGATTGCTTTATTATTTGGGATCTCTAGAAAATTTGAGAATCTGGTAGGTAAAAACTGATGCTTAGCCTTCAAAATAAAACAAAATGAAACCTCACAGTGGGCTTTTGTAAATAATGTCTGCTCCTGAGGTCATGAATTGAAAAGCCACAATTTGAAGTTCAAATCAGAACCAGCTCAGGTTTAAGGTCAAGCTTGTGTTATAATGAATCTGAGTCATCTGGAAGACTAAATTATCAAGAAGCTACCTTCAGTCCTGGGCAAAGATTTTAGACTAAATAAAACAATAGCGTGTATATCTTGTAACAGAGTATTATTAGGTTTGTGTGCTGTTTCTGACTTGATTTCTCAGTGACTCAATTCAAAGGGAGGAAAAACACTGGAGTGAGCAGCAAGAGGAAGGAGAAAAGGAGACATAGATCTGGACAATTTTCAGTAAGGGTTTAGACTGGTAGGAAACCCCCCCTCCCTCTCCCTCTATTCCTTCCTCCTGGTTATGACTATGGTTATGTGGTTATAAGCAGAGAGGTCCCTTCCCCTCAGTGATTGAGGAAAAAGGGCTGGAATTAAGCAATGTTTACTTATTCATCTTCAAAGAATGTTGAATGGCTCTTTATGAAGCATGGTGGGAAGACTCAGAAGAAAGAGTGGCATTGATGTTTCTGTGCTGAGAACAACTCAAGCTGCATTCTTGGGGAATGGCCTCCAGAAGGCCAAGTGCTTGGGGTTAAACTGCGTCCTGTGCTCTGGGAAATGTTCTCTTTTTTCTCCAACTGTGAAAAATATTAGCAACTTATGTTTTCCTCTCTCAAGGAATACTACTGGATTCTTTATTAAGTAGTATCTTCATTTGCAATGTAGGTCAAGAAACAGAATATATAGCAATCTTGGTCCCAAGGGCAGAGGTTTGTTAAGAGAACAGTGGCTAGGAGTAGAGACTGTCAGCGCTTATCCAAGTCTACTGTTCACTCCCTGACATCAACTGCCCATTGCTCCCCGCACATCAAGCTAGAGAACTCAGTCACTTGCCTGGGTGCCAGGATGTCCCCCCGAGCTATGCTATCTAACAGAGATAGGTGCTATATGCACAGGGAGAGACTCTCATCAGACAGAACCATCAATGTCTTTACTTTCATTCTATTTAAATAGTTGGAGAGGCTTCTTATCATCAGATTAAAATATTTGTGGGACTTCCCTGGTGGTCCAGTGGTTAACAGTCCACCTGAAAATGTAGGGGACATGGGCTCATCCCTGGTCTGGGAAGATTCCACATGCCTTGAAGTAACCAAACCCAAGCACTACCACTACATAGCCTGTGTTCTGCAGCTACTGAAGCCCACCAGCCCTAGAGCCCATGCTCTGTAACAAGAGAAGCCGCTGCAATGAGAAGCCCATGTACCACAACTAGAGAGTATCCCCTGCTCGCCACAACTAGAGTAAAACCCGTGAGCAAGCAGTTGTGACCCAGTGCAGCCAAAAATAAATTTAAAAATTACAAAAGCTAAAATTAAAAGAAAATTGCATAGTACTCAATCACAGAAGGTAATAGAATAAATTGCTAGGACAATCAGGGTAGTCATTCTTCTCTAATGTATTGTCCAGTACCATCCTGGCATGTATGCAATACACACAGCTTTGACAGTAAACAGTATCAATCTTGATTCACACAGGTAGTTTCCCGATTAGTAAATTCACTAGGCACTCCTTAGTATATAATTCCTATTAATAGTCCTCATAGTTGCTGCAGGGGGATGCAGGAGAAACCAGATCCAAACAAACCACACAACTTATGTTCATACTCTGCAATGGAGAATTCTTGGCCGTGGCTGGGCCATGTGATGGACCAGCCTGTTTTTACTTAGATATTGAGTATCAGAATGATACTCAGGGCCTAGGGAACAATATGCCAAATGTCTAGTTGACAGCTAGAAGTAGCAGATAAACCTGTAATATTTCAAACCAGAAAAACGAAAAGTCACCATGCTTTATAAATTATTCCACCAGCAGCTATTCCTTAAGGAAGACTTATCGTGATACCACCCCCTAGCCCTCCTTTCTACATTCCCATTTTTCTTTTGGTCTTTAGGCTTGGTCAACAAGTCTGCCATTAGCCCTTGATTGACTGCCTTCTGCACTTTTCATCTTCCATCCTGTGTTAGTGGTATTGATTTTCAGTATTGGATCTGTCCCTCCATGTCCCGTATCAGGCACTACTAAGTCTGTAATATATTCTTTCTGCAATATAACACTTTCAGTTAGTTGAGTGTAAGCAGAAGCACAGAGTCACAGAATCTCAGAGATAAAAGGAATCTTAGAATTCATACAGGTCAACTCCATCATTTTACAAATGATGACACTGAAGCCTAGGGAGGTTAAGAGCTGAGCATAAGATCAAGGTCACTCAAGCACTAAAAGTGAAGGATCAAGAACTTAAACCTCTGGGTTCTGTTTGCAAGTCCAGCCTATATGTCACATCCTAGTGCGATATTTATTTCTCAGAATTCTGAGGTTTCCTAATGAAGTGAACCTGTCACTCTACGGGCTTGGCTGTAACAAAGGGACATACTAGAGAGGCAATCCATAATAGAGTGCTACATATTAGAGGAAAAGAAATCACTTAAGATTTTTGAATGCTGGTAGAATCATAAAAGATTTAAAATATTATTACTATTACCCAAGAGACATCCTTGTGGCACCCTTGGGAGAAGGTAGGGAATTAATGTTGTTTCAAAATTTCAGGTAAGTCAGTTTCCTATGGTTGGCTAATCATTCTCCTACACTTGTCCGATGACTTAGCAAATTCAATTGCTTATTAATTTGTTCTCTTTCACTTGGAAAGCATAGAAGCCTGCAGAAGAGAGTTAGAGAGAGGTATATGGTTGGTTGGATATAGGAGACAGGAGGATATGGACAATTGATTCATATTGTGGCTCATCTGCTGGCCATTTTCCCTTAGCCCATTCTTGTCCACCTGTTTACCCATTCTCTGCACTGTTATCTGCCCAGGCTGGGGAGAAAGGGGAGACTTCTATGATCTCTACTAACTGCACTGGCCAGACTCCCTTGACCTCTGGCTTCCGGTTGCAAGGGGCTCACAGGAAGCTCTGGCAGGACATGAGACAGGACAGGGCACTTTCCCCACAGCTTTTTCCCTGCTTTACTCTGTCGTTCTGACAATGCCTCTGCCCCTCTAGGACAGCTTCTGTGAGGTGGCCCTTCTCCACGGCTCCGCTTTTGCTAGAACCCTCTAGGACCGTCCCCGCCCTTCCTTCCTCTGGTGATGAGATGGTAATAGCTTCTGTCTGCTGCTGGCCTCTGGGTGCCTCAGTGTCCCCTGGAGGTCCCCTTACTGCTGCTCTGAGAAGAGTGCCTTCACACTCCATAAATTGTCTCCTCACACTTTCATCGGAGCAGGCTTTCCTTGCCTGCCCAGGCACTGACGGAAACAGTTCATTTGGGGTTAATCATAGTCTGAAGTCATCATTTATCTTCTTTGCTGCAGCAGCAAAGCCATCACCATAAAGGATAGGATCAATTCTTGTTCATTTTATATCTCACAGATCCGTTAATCCATGAGAAATGCAGCTGAGCTGAGCAGAAGACTGACTCTTACCTCCACTGGCATTTTTCCCTTTGGGGTTTGGTGGACACTAAATGTGAGAAAGATCCTTAGCAGACAGGAGGACACTAGAGAAAAGGTTATATTTGGTTTACGTCCATGTATCCGAACACTTTCTCCTGAATTATGGAGACCAATGTAAGAACTTTGTCCTTTGTTTTTAGGTCAGAAGTAGATTTATTAATGTCCTCGGTAAAGAGGATGATCATGTCCCAGGTCTTGGGTGAGTTCCTGGGACAGGCCACCAAGTGAGGGTCCTTGGTTTCATGAAGGAAAGCAAGAGTGAGTCATTATAACGTGAAAACAGAGATACACATTTCATAGGCAAAATGCGGTCTATTTCCAGAACTTTGTCTTTTTATATAGAACTTGGTAACATCCAGTAGACAAAAACGTGCCTGGTTTTGTTAACTACTACCGGGTGAGCAGCTATACCTGGGAAAAAGAAATCTCACTCACTTTCTTTATAAAAGGGCACAATTGCTTGGTAGGTTTGAAACCAGTCCCAATTTTCCTCCATAACAGAGTTATTGATGGGCTTGTTTTAAACTTTTTTACCCCTCTTCCTTCAGTCACTCTGGAACAGATGATTATCGAATATTGATTAATGAGAATTCATTTACTAATGCTTCTAAATATCATCAACTGCTTTTAGGCTGTGTGTCTCAATCCTGATAGTAGAAAAATGTTTCACATTTTTTTCTTTTTTTTTTTTTTTTCAGGGAGAGGATGCTGTGTGTTTAGTCTTTTCCATAATCTCTGTGAGTTCAAGGAACTCTGTAGAAGGGCACAAACACTGTTTCAATAGACAGGAAATGGGACAAGAGGCAGAACATGGGACTTCTATGTCTGTCCTAGATGTTGATTGGACTTACAGTGTAAGTGGTTTATTCTTTCAGTCCATTAACATTAAGTTAATAGATATTAAGTTCTAATGAAGTGGGAGGGACTTGGGGCAGAAAGACTGATAAGGCATGCTTATGTCACAAGAGGTTCACAATCTAATAGGAAAGGGAATTTCTGGGGAGGTGATTGCCCTTCACTTTTAGGGAGACGGCATCAGCAGCTATGCGCTCTCACTCATCTGTTTAGATTGGTTTAAAAGAGAAACAGACAGGTCCTGCCTCCTTGGTTTCACCATTTTGAGACTGAGCTTTTGGGCAAGCTTCTGGCTTCACTTTGGGGAGCCAAATGTGGCAGAATCTTGAATGGGATGTTCCAATTCCCCACTAAAGAGTTTTCTAAAAGAAATGTTTAATTGCTAAAAGAAAGAAGGAAGGAAGGGAAGGAGGGAGGGAGGAAGAAAGGGAGGAAGGAAGAAAACTCACTGAGTCAGCAAATACTTTCTGGAACGAGCCAGATAAAAACAAGCAACTTTATGGGCCATATGGTATCTGTGACAACTATCCTGATCTGCTCTCTAGCACAGAAGCAGCCAGACAAAAGTAAATGAATGGACATGGTTGTGTTCCAATAAAACTTTAATTACAGAATGCTAACATTTGAATTCCATATAATTTTTCATGAGTCATGAAATATTACTCTTCGTTTGATTTTTTTCAACCATTTAGGAATGTAAAAATCATTCTTAACTTGTGGGCCATACATAAAAAGGCCACAGTGCAGATCTGGCCCTTGAGTCATAGGTTGCTGGCTCCTGGCCTAGAGTAAGAAGCCTAAACAAGCATGAGAGGCATTCTGTCTCATGGATTCTGTGCCGTGGATGTGCTAGAATACCTAACAACAGGGTCTCTAACCCGCTCTGTGGCCATTCAGCACGTCTGCTGATGGACACAGGTGGTTACGCGTTGCAGCTTATGTTCCCTGCGACCATGGGCATATCAGCTGGCCTCTGTGAACCTCTCTTTCTTGCCTATAAAACAGACAGCTTTCACTGGCCTTTTAAAACTCACTTTGATGAGGATAAATGAAATAAAAAAATCCATGAAAAGTACTTGGTGCTTTTAGGAAGAAAAGGGTTCTACAAATCCAATGTATTATTAAAGAAAAAGCAAATCTATCAGAAGGACTGGGAAAGCCCGAGTACAATACAACATGACTGAAAAATGCCACCCAAGACGGAGCTCTTCCCGCCAAGATAAACAGTGTGGCTTTCCCGCCCCAGCATGGTCTCCCTGTACTTTCTTATGTGCCAATGAAATGACTTGACTGCCTGTTCTTTTTCTTCTCTTTTTCCCCCTACCTCATGAATACGTCAAGAGAACCAAACTGTTCCTCAAATGGAAATGTTCTGTGGCACTTTGCTGGCTCCTTTATCTGATGAAGCTTATGGGGCCGTACTTATCTGGCTAAGACCTGTGTATGTGTCCCAAGTTTAATAATGATTTAACAGATTACCCCTGTGTATAACACTGTACAAAGGCTTTCTTTATGGAGCCCAGGTAAAATATGCCCATGGTGTTTCTAGAGTCAACTCATTTAGTTATTTAATCAAATTGTTTCTTCAAGGGTGGTAGAATGTGATTATTTTTGTGAATTAGACCTTCCTTAGTCATGGTAAGTGAAGCATTTCTTAGCAGTTTATGTATGTTTTTTTCAGCATGAATTCTTCCAGCATCTTCCCCTTTAAAAGCAACTCGAATGGTCTGTGCTTCTCTTATTGTTCTCATTTCCCCCCTAGTAAGACTGGACTAGTTGTATTGGACTATGTTTTGTTCACCAAAGTGTCTGGCTCACACTTATGCCAGAAAGTTTTGAGAGTCTTGTCTTGAAATGTTATGATTTCCAGATTTTGCTCTGTAAAGTACAGCTGTAATTTCTAAGAAAGACCAGAATAAAATTCCATAATATCTTCTTTGTCATGAGGGAATTTCTTCTTTCCAAAGGAAGATGCTTAGGCCTCCAATTCTTGGTATATTTGTCTTGGAAATTATTTATTTCAATTTTCTGCACATTGCCTTTTTAATGTTCCAAAGCTTATTGGTCAGAATACAATTAGGCATGGACACACTCAAGTGGGAGACATTGGAAAGAATTTTGCATAGTGAAATGAAGAGTTAACCATGACTTTGGTTAAGGTTAAATTTTAGTCACTTAGTTTTTAGAGATGGTAGGGTTAAGTGATCTTTTCTGTAATATCATCATTCATCTGACATACCTTTTCTTCCTAACCTTTCAGGTTCTCTTCCTTGTCCTGGTTTATTCCTCTGTGTTCTCGTTCTAATTACACCTACAATATTTTCCTATGTATTGAATATAAGTGAAGTGAATTAGCCCCATATTATTCTGTAGTTCTATTCTTCCCTTTATTTCTTCCAAATCTTCTTTTGTACAGTGTGACTGTAATATTCCATAACAACCATCCTCACTGTACGTGGTTTGATGCAAACTTATAATGTTGGTGCTGGCAGAGTAAAAGATATCTTTCTAGAGCCTTGTTTCATGAGACTTAAACCATAATTTATAGCAGACGGAAAAAGGTTGCTCCTAGTAGAGGGGTAGAGAGAACAAAGGCACTTCTTTCCTTTAAAAGGAAGTTTGAGTAGTTTTAATAACAAGCCATTCTTGGCCATTGCTATTGTGTGTAAGAGGTACCAATGTCCCTCACTGCTGCTGTTTGTGCTTAAAACAGTGTCACTTGAATTCAATCTAGTATAGTCCTCTGATTACTTTTATTTCAGGGATAGCTTTTCAAGAGCAACTTCTAATTTGAGGTATTGTAGCTGAGGTCCTTCTCATTCCCTGCTCTCCACTGATGTTCTCTGGGCATCAGCGTTACAGTGAATGCAACAATCATCGGCACTTCGTAGATGAAGCAGAAAGCTTGTGTGGGTGGAGGTGAATGAGGGCAGAGGGGAAGATAGGTATCTTTTTGCATGTTTGTGTCTCTGTGTTTAATTTCACAGGACCATTTTTACACATAAGCCACTTTTCAAAATGTATATTAGTTATTGTAATCCTAGAGACGAGAATACAATCTGAAGCCACTCTAATGATTTAGTATAAAGTGTAATATCTCTTTCTGTTCTTTTGTGTACGAATCTCAGTTCACATTCTCACTGTCCTTGCAATATCTACATCACAAACTGCATACTCCTGAATATTGTAAACGTGCACATGACTCTCAACAATTTTCCCTTTCTGCTATCATTGCAAAAACCAGGGCAGATGAGCTGCAGAGGAGTCAGAATGGGTGCCTAGGTTAGGAAGCTTTGAAGTTTAATTCTGAAGTATGCTTACCTCTGAGGTGTGGTGCTCACCTGGATAAATGCAACTATCCTGAATGCAAGTCCTCTCAAGCTAATTTCCTCATCGTTCTGAATTGTCTAGAACTCCAGGTTCTAATTCATTTCGATGCAAAGACCTAAATGTGGACAAGTATTAGTTTCAATACAGGAACACAAGAGACATTGGTTAGAAAGAATATGGGTGTCATAAGTGCTGAAGAGGTAAAGCAAGTGTGGAAAGATTAAGGAATCTGTCATCTTTCTGCTTTAAGAATATGGAGATGTAATTTACATGTCATACTTCAGAGTCTGACAATCGGCCCTGTAAGTCGGTGTGGTTTCCATTACTTCCTTAATTAATCTCCCTGAAGTCAGACGGGTATTTGCAACTCCTCCTGTGAGTCAGGGTCTCAGCCAGAACTAGAGGGCATTTTCCTGAGCATTTCATCAAGTGACCACTTACAAAGAGGTAAGCATGAGTTGAGGGAAACAAATCAGAGATGATGGCCTCCCTCTGGTCTAGCACGGGTGGGATGCTATGACCAAGCACAGCCTGGCGGGTAAGAGCCGCGGGAGGTGGTGAGGGCTGCCGCTGCTGCAGTGGAAATGGAAGGAGTACTGAGACCCAGAAGACAGAACCAGGGAAGAAGCAAACCTTTCCCTATGCTGGTCCTCCGATTCTCTCCAAGTGCCTCCCATTGGATGAAACCAACTATCTGCCGAGGGCGCGGGAGCCTCCAGCAGGTGGTACTCGGAATCCAGCTTCCTTGCCCGAGACCAGGGCAGAGGAGCCTGGAGGTGGGCTAGCGGGCGCCTTCTCCTCACATAACCCTGCTTCTGCATCCTGCTCAAGTTCTTAGCTTGCCTTCTGGATCCTCTCGTTCCGTCCTTATGCTCTCAGTTTCCCCGCTTAGCAGTGTTTCCTCACTCCCTGCTCACTGTCTGTGCCATCCCATCGTGCGATTGGCACCCAGGGCCTCCTCCATCTGCCCGCGCCTGCGTCTCCCACCCGCTTGCACAGCTTCACTTCCACATCCAGCGGGCTCCAAGCTCTTCTCCCCCGCCATCACCCTCACCTGCCGGGGCTCTGCGAGCTGTGTCTCTACCGCCTTCCGGAACTGGAAGTCTTTCCGGCACCAATATTTTGAAGTCACGCCTTGAGGTTGCAAATCTGTCACTTCCATCTCCTTTAACACTGCACCATTTGTATTTTGAGTGTTGCGTAGTAAATCGTAATTGCCACCAACTAAAATAGATATAGCAACTGGGAAGTGTGGGCATTTCCTAGAATTTACCATTCACATCGATTTCTCTCCTCCATGTGATCGCAGTAACAGTTCTGGCATAAAATACTAAGTAGCACGTTCTCAACAGAACAAAACTGCTTATTCTCTTCAAATTGAATTAAACTTCGAGTTTCAGGCCCAGTGGGTTTTCTTTCTGCAGGAATTTTGAAGATGCCCGTTGCTGATAATATGTCTACTTGCCAAAGCCCAGTTGAGTCATTTGAATGATTGGTTGCGTGGTCACTGGAAGTGTACAGATGGGGTAAGAAGGGAATGATATTTACGCTGTGGTCACCCTTGTTATGAGCACCCAGAGGAACAACTGTGCATCTCTCAGCACTGAGAACTGCCCTGCTACTTCTGACACAGCCGGGATCTTGTATCCTCTGGATAGTGTGAATCTTGTGTCTGTGAAACATGCTTTTCTATTAGCTTCCGTAGTTAAATGTCTCCGTGAAATCTGAGATTCACCCCAGCATGAGTTTTGTGTATTGCATCACCTCCATCATTATTTTATTTTTTCACTTTCATTTTCTCACATTCAATCTAGGAAAAAGCTATTGATTCTACCTCCAAAATATATTTGAATCCATCTAGTTCACTTCCAGCTTTAAACACCCAGTGCAATAACCAAGGCAGAGCATCAGCCCTTCTCTCCTGGGTCACCGCGATAACCCTCTGAGTGTTTTGTGCATTTCTGCTCATCCCTTCCCAATTTCCTTCCCACAGAGGACCTTGAATAATTAAAAAAAAAAAAAAAAACACATGAATCTAATAATTTCTCCAACTTTTAATTTTGAAAGACAAACAAAATTTGTGGGAATAATATAATAAACATCAATGTACCATCACTAAGGACCACATTTTATTCCTGAACTCTTCATCATATATTTCCTAACATAAGGGCATCCTCTGTAACCATGAGACCTCCATCACACTCAGGAAATTTAACATTGATACAATAATATTATCTAATAATCATAGTCAGACTTCCACAACTGTCTCAATAAGGTTCTTTCTAGCTGTTGTTTCTTGTGGTTGTTGCATGTTTTATCCATATTTTCATCTCATTTAGCTGTTTAGCTGCCTTGTCTCTTTACCCTCAATGTGAAGAGTACAGGTCCACAGTATTGAAGTTATGTCTCACAGTTTGGAGCTGGTTGACTGTTTTCTCATGATTAGCTTCAGGTCAGAACTTTTAATGTTTATTTTTTCAAGAACCCCATGGAATTGACGGTGTGTCTTCAGCCTATCATGGCAGGGACACAGACTGCTAATTTACTCCATTGCAGATGAAGTTTGATCACTTGGTCAAGGTATTGCCTAGATATTCTGGAACATTTTCCATTGCATATATTCCCTTTATTATTGGTAACTGTATGTAATCTGCAAAGCAATACATCTAATCATTCTAAAGACATAAATCTTATCTTTAGAAAAATCATATGAGTCTTCACATAAGCTCTTCACATATAAGCTCTTCACTCTTTTCCACATAAAGGCCTTTGTATGTGTTGTTTTCCCTGATGTGTCCATTGTAGAGTTAGCTCCTTCTCACAGTTTGGCTCTAGGATCAAATGTCTGTTGCCAGAGAGGCTTTTTTCTGATTGTCTAATCAAAGCTGGCCTCTCACCAGCCATCAGTGTCACAGAGCTCTGTTGGTTCCCTTGTGATTATTTGCTGGCTACTTATTTATTATACCGCACAATTGCATTCATCTCACATGCCAGTAAAGTAATGCTCAAAATTCTCCAAGCCAGGCTTCAGCAATACGTGAACCATGAACTTCCAGATGTTCAAGCTGGATTTAGAAAAGGCAGAGGAACCAGAGATCAAATTGCCAACATCTGCTGGATCACTGAAAAAGCAAGAGAGTTCTATAAAAACATCTATTTCTGCTTTATTGACTATGCCAACGCCTTTGACTGTGTGGATCACAATAAACTGTGGAAGAGTCTGACAGAGATGGGAATATCAGACCACCTGACCTGCCTCTTGAGAAACCTGTATGCAGATCAGGAAGCAACAGTTAGAACTGGACATGGAACAACAAACTGGTTCCAAATAGGAAAAGGAGTATGTCAAGGCTGTGTATTGTCACCCTGCTTATTTAACGTATATGCAGAGTACATCATGAGAAACGCTGGGCTGGAATCAAGATTGCCGGGAGAAATATCAATAACCTCAGATATGCAGATGACACCACCCTTATGGCAGAAAGTGAAGAGGAACTAAAAAGTCTCTTGATGAAAGTGAAAGAGGAGAGTGGAAAAGGTCAGCTTAAAACTCAGCATTCAGAAAACTAAGCTCATGGCATCTGGTCCCATCACTTCATGGCAAATAGATGGGGAAACAGTGGCTGACTTTATTTTTTGGGGCTCCAAAATCATCACAGATGGTGATTGTAGCCATGAAATTAAAAGACCCTTACTCCTTGGAAGGAAAGTTATGATCAACCTAGACAGCATATTGAAAAGCAGAGACATCACTTTGTCAACAAAGGTCCATCTAGTCAAGGTTATGGTTTTTCCAGTAGTCATGTATGGATGTGAGAGTTGGACTATAAAGAAAGCTGAGTGCCAAAGAATTGATGCTTTTGAACTGTGGTGTTGGAGAAGACTCTTGAGAGTCCCTTGAACTGCAAGGAGATCCAGCCAGTCCATCCTAAAGGAGATCAGTCCTGGGTGTTCATTGGAAGGACTGTTGTTGAAGCTGAAACTCCAATACTTTGGCCACCTGATGCAAAGAGCTGACTCATTTGAAAAGACCCTGAGGCTGGGAAAGATTGAAGGCAGGAGGAGAAGGGGACAACAGAGAATGAGATGGTTGGATGGCATCACCGACTCAATGGACATGAGTTTGGGTAAACTCCGGGAGTTGGTGATGGACAGGGAGGCCTGGCGTGCTGCAGTTCGTGGGGTCACAAAGAGGTGGACACAACTGAGCGACTGAACTGAACTGAACTGAACAATAACAAGACAGTTAACTCTTGAGGCTAGAAATACCAAGAATGTCTTTTTCACTATTGTAACCCCAAGGCTAGAATATATAGGGTCATATACACGGTCATATACAACAAACAAACATTGTTGAATGAGAAAATCAGTGCGTGTATGAACCTATGTTATATCTTGGTAAAATTTGCATATTCATATACCATTTTAAAAGTGGCTTTTACAACAAGAAGGCCATAGCATTGACACCATCATACGTAAAGCAGTTAACTAGTGGGAAGCTGCTATATAATGCAGGGAGCCTAACCTGGTGCTCGGTGATGACCTAGAGGGATGGGATGGGAGGAGGGTGGAGGCTCAAGAGAGGGGAGATATACATATTATCAAGGCTGATTTGCATTGTTTTACAGCAGAAACCAATACAACATTGTAAAGCAATTATCTTCCAATTGAAAAAAAAAGGAAAAAAACAAACAAGAAGGCCAAGGAAATGGAGCAGAGATGTGAGGTTCTGTACTAAAATCTGTGCTCCTCCTTCCCTCGTGTGGAACCATCCCTGGGAAGCAGCTGCCCAAGCAGGAACTACATTTCCCAGCACGCCTAGCATCCACACGGCTATGTGACTGATTGTGCCCACCAGTGTCGGAAGTGCTGCGTGTTTCACTCTTGCTCCTCGCTTTATAAAGTGGATGGGATGTCTTCAGAAGCCTCCTGCCAGGTGGAAGTCAAGAACTCCAAGATATTAAGGCTTAGCATAGCCACAGATAGATCCTAGAGCTCACAGTCAGACTGTGAGGAGGATTGGAAAAAATTCTTTTATTGTATGGCCATACAAAATTTGTGATTATTTATAATAGCATATAGCATTACTCTGAATAACACAGAAATGAAAGCTGGAAGAGGAGTAGTCAGAAAATTAAGGGGAAAACAGTGAAATTTGTGATGACTTAAAATTCACTGCATTTTACTCTTTTGGCAGTGTGTGTTTGCTAGAGTCCTCTAGACATACAGAGTAGTATTAGGTCTAGAAACACTCAAGCAGGAGACTTTGAAAAGAATTTTACTTAGAGTGAAAACAAGAGCCACCCTTGTTTCTGAAAAAGGTGAAAATGCAGTTGGTTAGCTTTAAGAGATGGCATGCTTAAACCTCATCATTTCTGAGATGCTACAACCACTGCCAAACTAATCTGGGGAAATTCCAGTATGATTTAAGGGGCAATCCATCAAACCCTTTCTTTGTTGCCTCCGGTGAATTGTGTTTGCTGTGGGTAACATTCCTAGTAGCTGGAGCAGCCACCTATTTAGTAATTATTACCAAACTAGTGAATAAAAAGATTCACTAAATTTTAGAGATGAAAGAGATCTTAAGCTTATTTTACCACTGGCCCAGCTAATGTTAAGTGCTTGCCTTTTAGAGTATAGTATAGCTGACTCTAGAAACTGGAGCTCCTTACCAGATTAATTAGATACCTATTAGATCCAACGTTCTATGATGCTCAGACCATGGCTCAATAGCTGTGATTTTAAAGTCATTACCTATGTGTGTAAGAGGAAAAGTTGGTGGTGCTTTACAAACATGTATTGTATATTTGCACAATTCTGCCTTAAATTAATATGACTATTTCTAAACAAAAATAACCCAGATGAACTGAAATATGGATGAACCCTTAAAGGTTATGCATTTATTCTAGTGATGGTGTCATCAATCACAGCATTTTAAATATTTATATTTAGAGCTATCTTTATGAGCCCAAGCTATATTTTTTCTCTTCTTTGATTACAAAAGTAATTGTATATACTCTGTAAATTAGAAAAAGAAGGAAACCACTCATAATTTCGTCACTTAGAAGTAACCATTTTAAACACTGTAATTTCTTTTATATAAATGTATGGAGGGGTATGTTTTGGTGTGTGTCATACAATGCTGTATGAATGATTTTGCACTTAAAGTTTTATTATGTATATTTACCTATAAAATTCATTTCTTAATTTTAGCTATCATATTGCATTGAACAGCATATCTAGATTTTTGTTTGATATTCCAGCTATTGCCAATCAATCACTGGATAAAAGTTTAAAAACATTTGATCTTTGCAGTTCAGTTCAGTCGCTCGGTCGTGTCCGACTCTGTGACCCCATGAATCGCAGCACGCCAGGCCTCCCTATGCATCACAAACTCCTGGAGTTTACTCAAACTCATGTCCATCGAGTTGGTGATGCCATCCTGCCATCTCATCCTCTGTCATCCCCTTCTCCTCCTGCCCCCAATCCGTCCCAGCATCAGGGTCTTTTCCAATGAGTCCACTCATCGCGTGAGGTGGCCAAAGCTTTGGAGTTTCAGCTTCAGCATCAGTCCTTCCAATGAACACCCAGGACTTTAAGTGGGTGCATTCTTTTGATTGTCCTTGGTGTTGGTAAACATTCATCCTTGGAGTTGTCATTTGAAAATAAGCAAAAGGCATTGAACTTATGTCTGGTACAAAAAGTAAATGATTAATACAAGGAATGCATTTTGAATCAAACAAAGGGTGGTTAAAATGTAGTGAGACACTCAGACTGTCACAGAAGGCAGATTCAAAAGAGGAGTTTCAAAATACTTTGAGTAATGGAAGCACTCACTAAATAAATACCTATATCGTATAAGGCTATTTTGAAGAAAAATAATCACTTCACTGCTTAAGTTCTTGTGTGGCTGCCAAAAAATCAGACCCTTGACTTCACAGATGTTTTTAGACTTTTGTGCACACCATCACTTCAAAGTGGAGAACAAGGAATCAGAACCTACCATCATATGTGTGTAGAGGAGACAACTGGATGTGGTCATTTCCTGTATTCTGTCCCATTACAAAAGACAGAGAATGAAAGAAGGAAGAGAGGCAGGAAGAACAGGGAAAAAAAATAGAAAAAGAACAAAGAAAAGAAAGAGAGGTGGAGGAAGAAAGAGACTGAGAAGGAAGTAAAGAAGCAAAGGAGTAAGAGGAAAGAAGAAAAATAGGAAGGCAATTGCTGCCCCAATATTCTTGTAAAGTAGTTTATCAAGAGTAATGCTAGCACTGCTTAATAATTTATGAAACTAGACTTCAACTTCATGCAGACTGATGGTTTTCAAATGTTTAGGGATAATGATACTCTTCTGTAATCTTTTCAATAAGCTGGAACTCCAGTGACATCAGAGTGAGATTTAATTGGAAATGATGACACACACATGGAGATATTCATTAGACATTGTCTTCACAATCACATAGGTTGCAGAGAACAACTTTTGAAAACCAGTTTTAAGTTGATGAGATCCTTTAATGTAAGTTAAAGTATATACCCAGGGCTGGGGGGAAAAAAAAATGGGGAGACACTCATGCATTCCAGATAAAGCCAGCTGGGCAAAGTTTTCTGAATGCAAGATCCTTAGAGATGAAGCATCCTGACCAGAAATGGAATGTTAGTGCCTTTATTAACTGAGTATCCTGCTTGTCCTTAAAAAGTGTACCATGGTGCAGGATGCTCCAATTAAAACCCACCACACTCAAGGATAAAATGCCGTCCAGAATCACAGCCTATCTTAATCATATTTTAATATAAAGTTCAAAAGAAAACTTGGCTTTAGAGATGTTTATTTTTTCTCAGATCTGGAAAATCCAGTCAGTACATTCAATAAATTTAAATTTACTATCACTTGAGTGAATGTCTTAAACTTTATACACACACACATACATACACACACACACAAGTTCAGAAACAAAAATTGCTTTTCTGTTTCCATCTGAATGTATGCTTCTGGAATTAAGTCATAGCATGTGAAATTCTTAGACTAGTGATTGAGTTGTTACATAGAAATAGATCCTACACATGTAACAATTAGAATGTTAGATGTTGGAAGGAATGCTCATCTCTCTGTCTCCATATTATATAGTAAAATACTTTTCTGTGATAGCAAAACATAGAAACAACAGCTTAAAAACTAAAAGAGGAACCACTATAAATCTGCCATTTTCTTAATTATGCCTTTCAATAAAAATTAAGGAAAAGAAGGCAAATAATATAGTTATTATATAGGATTTGTTTTGTGATATGTCCAGGGTTGAGCAAATTCTTTTATAAAATGCCACAATAATCAAGATCTGCTTTCTGGGAGCTTACACTTTGAGAGCACCTAAGCCAGAAACAGACCAACACAAAAGAAGTACAGCAGTTAAACATTATCTATAAACAGAAAAGGGAATAGGGGTTATAAGCAGGAAAGTAGTATCAGCAAGTCATTGATTATTGCATTTTTATTTTTTAAAAAGCATAAGATTATCTACCTTTTAAGATTTCAGTAACTGAAAATATCAGTAAGGATATTAAAGGATATAAAACTAATGAATGAAAAATGGGATTTCAACTCAAAGAGGAGACCTTCAAAAATCAAACTATTAGCTGGGGCAGGGAGCATATTGGCCTCCCAAAGATGTCCATGCCCAGAACTCATGTATGTTACTTTATGTTGCAAAGGGGACATTGCCTAAATGAAGTTTAAGGATCTTGACATGGGGAAATTATACTGTGTTATCTCCTTGGGTGCAGTGTAATCACAAGAGTCCTTATAAGAAGAAAAAAAAGGGGCAGGGGAGGAGGAAGGAGGAGAGTCTGATAAGGAGTTGTGACAACTGAAACAGAAGAGGGAGGGACAAGGCCATGAGCCAAGGAATGTGGGAAGCCTCTGGAAACTGGAAAAGACAAGCAAAGAGATTCCCTCCAGAGCCTCCAGGAGGAATGCAGCCCTGCCAGCGCATTATGGACTTCTGACCTCCAAATTTATAATAAATCTGTGTTGTTTCAAGCCACTAAATATGTGCCATTTGCTATGAAAGTGGTAGGAAACAGTACATCGAATCTGGGGTTAGGAGGGAGTTACTTCTTAGAGAAAATTCACAGAATCAGACTCAATTCTCCAGGTAAATGAGTTCTCAGTTCAGAAAAGGTTATTCTAGATGAATCTGTAATTTCATTATTTTTTTCTAATAGCTTTGTGGCCCAGTGCCACCTTCATACTAAGAGAAAGAGGAGAAGAACAATCCTTTCTCATACTTCTACTAGGTACCGGTCAGAATGATATTATTTCTTATTGTTTCAATTAATCCTTATAAAGACTCTAAAATGGAAGTACAGAGTCCTATTTTCAAGTGAGGTAACTGATTCTTAGAGAAAATAAACTCAACACATTTTAAGTCAGTGATAGAAAAATTCACTCATGAGACAGAGATCAGAATGTTGGTAACTTCTATTCTCTTCGGAGAGGAAATAGAGAAGGGACAGGATTAGATAAATAAAAAGATAGATAAATAAAAAAAGCACTGGATCAAATCACACAGAATTTTATAAACAGAAATTAGTGTGGCCAGAAGTTTGCAGAGCGAAGTTTTGTCTAGAAAGTTATTAGGGAAAGAAAAAAAAAGCCTTTTGGACATTTTACCTAACCTCCTGATTTTCTCCTCTATACAGGAAAGATAACAATAGACATCTCTCTCATAAAGAATCCCAAGGAACAGAACTGAATACTGTGACACTGAAGAGCTCTTTAAATGTTGATTCAATACTCTGTGGTCTACTTATGATCCCCAAACCAATTTGTGACTCATTCAACACTAAGAGGTTATCTGTTCTGAAGGAGAAAAAGAGACATTGTAAATCAGGTGGCAATCAGTGATTCCAAACGGAATTGAACATATTCTTTGTCCAAATGAACAGAAGATGTTGGTATGAATTGTGTACTCTCCATGAGAAGTAGATACAGCCAAAGCTGGTTACCAAAGGGTGAGCACAATGCAACAGCCTCTCCCAAGTCATCTTGGACGAGTGTCTCGAGTTAGGTCATCAAGCTGAATGAGGTCACCTACATAGAGTTTAGACAACTGCAAAGCAGAAAAATATGACCCAACACTGGCTTAAGACCTCAACACAGCTACAGAGCCAATGGCAGCTGGAAACTCTTAAGGGCTAAATGCAAAGGCAAGAGTAATTTTGACATCAAAGGCATCAGTTTGACAAATGAAAATCAAATTGGATGAACTTTAATGCAAACAGCTGGGTGTGATGCAACTTAAAGAGGCAGATTTCCTGGAGTCAGCCAAACAGATTTATTAGAATCCTCCATACCTCCCAAGGAGAACGTAAATACAGGGTTTTTAATTTTCAAGTTTTTCCATTCCAAACAATGGAGGGGAGAGCATGGTAAGATAAATAATCTGCACCACTGCATTCCTTGGAATGATTTAGTGGCTATGCTTGCTCTATCTGTGCCAAGACCTTTTCTCTGTTCTGTCCACATTTTCCTCGCTTTCTTTTTCCCATCTTTCCTTCTAATGTGTGGTACATTTTAACTTCAGGTAATGCACTGGAATGTGGGATGATTGATTCAGAGAGTATTTTTATGCTAAAGGATGCCTGTTATTGGAAGCTCCTCTGAACGAATGGGTCAGGACTCCATGACACTTTGCCTGAGTGAGCGTGATAGATAAATTTGTTTCCCAACATGTGTTTGACAACCAGCCATACTATGAAATACATGAAGTGCAATGTGGATATACATCAGCTGTCGTTTGGACCAAAGTGTAGGTAGCTCACCAGTTGATGGAGAAATTAGACTCATGATTAAGTGGAGGAAAGAGAAAAAGTTTACCATCAGCCAGTGAGGTGTGCTCTAAGGAATGGCATTAAGGACCTCTGTCTTTTCTGAACTAGTGAGCAACCCTTATTCTGTTATTAGTGGTTACTCAATTGAGTCAGAATGCAAATATCAGTACAAAGAGCTCAAGTTGCTGGAAAAGGAAATACTATTGCAAGCCTATTGCTCTAATTTCTTCTGATAGAATAGAAGCTCTTGAAGATGGAAACACTTGTCCATGAAGCATAGAAGCTTCTTGATATTGCTCATTATTGTGTCCCCAGAAATTTAGCAAACTATAGGACACCTAGTAAGTGCACAACACATATTTAATATATTAATGAGCAACATAAGCTAGAAATCTGTAAACAGGGCTTGGCATGATTACACTTTATAGGAGGGATGAGACATCTTCTATTTCATTAAGTCATCATTATCCATTTAACTTATGTCACAGGACGTGCAGAGCAAATTCAAAGCCGTAAAATTGAAACTCAGGATTAATATGGGGGTTCAAACAAACAAGACAAGGCAGAAAAAGAATCCTCTATTGTGTGGTACTGTTTAAAAGAGTCTGTTTGCCTCATTTCATAACCCATGCAATGATGTCTAAGCAGCATGTAAGAGATTTTAAGCTAATATACCACTTATCGAGCTTTGCTGGTGGATCAGTGAATGATTTCATTGACCTGAAGCTTTGTTCTTGTTCTTGTGCACTCTTAGATTTTACCACTGATGCTCTGAGGAAAGGCACACAGATGAGATGCTAATGGTCTCAGCAGATATTAAGCCTGTTTTCTGTTTACTACCTGCAACTCCTGCTGGTTTCAAGTGTTTGGTTTTTCATCTGAAGATACGTTTTGTTGACATAATAAGCTATTAAGGGCCAGACCTGAATTGAGGTGACGCTTTCCCTGAAAATTCATGCTTGCAAATCAGCTAAATAGGATGTGGAATAAATGAACAGGTATTTGTGCCGAGAAAGTCTTGTGTGCAATTAGCTGATGAAACGGTAGCAAAGCCTCAGGAAGTGAGACCAAGGTGCATTCTACTAAGCACATTTGGGTTAACGGCCTTCAGATCTTTCTATATTTGATAATCTTCTAAAGAGTATGAGACAAAAAAATATGAATGAAGTGAGATGCTAGAGATATAACTTTTCAAACATGATTTTGCAACCCAGATGATGTATTTACTTTTTAGAACAGTTCAGAAAAGAGCTTTATGTGTATATGGGCATGCAAGTGGTACATGCATACATCAGGTATAAAATGTAGGCCCTGAGTTATGATTTATATTAGCTTACAGCAGCCAACAGGGCTGGTGAAGAACTTGGGAACTGGAGACAAAAATGTAAAACTATATCCTTGGATATCAGATAACTTCAGCATCAGTGAACAGGGTGAGATCAACTTTATCTGGCAAAATAGTCTTGGATTTTTCAAACACACTGGGTATCAGTTCATAGTAGCCGTTGATTTTAGCATTAGCTGGGTGAAAGCAACATTCTTCAAATAATAAATGAGCTCACCATGTAATGTTGAGCAAGACTAGATTGGTCTAGATTTAGTTTTAAAGTAGTTTCCAGAATGCTTAGATCCATGAAAAATATTTTCAGTGCATAAAAGCTGTCTTTCTTCCATTTTATGAAAACCTTCTCCCTCTCCCCTTGCCTGTTATTGCTAAGAAAATAGAATAGACAGAAATTCAACAAATGCAACGGCTGTGAACTCACTGCATGTCTAAGATTGATCAAGTTTAGGCAAATCCCGTGTGTTTGGGGTGAACTAGCTCTGTGTCATTCTCAGTACCCAGGGGTACTGCTGTCTCTCAGCCACTTGGCAATGGGTCTGTTCGTGTACACAATGAGGCTGGTTCACCTCAGAACAAAATAGTTTTGAGTCAAAACGTTTTTGAGAATAATACCACACTTTAGACCGTATGGAACAACAACAATAAAAACCTGCAACAGATTAAATTTAAAAAGTGACTTGACAACAACAGGAGAGAAAAAAAAAAAATACACAAGAGAAGGAGCTCAAAATCAGCGTCAGTCATTTGCGGGTTGTCCTGACTTTGCGGAAAGGGTTATCTCAGCAGTTAGGAGTTTGCTACTCAGTTCGCGATGGGAGCCAGAGAGGTTAAAACAGCTCATCACTTTATCAGGATTACTGAGGGTATGAGGGAGGCCTTAATGGTCTGGCAGTCCTTTTTGTCACAATTTAATGGCATATCGATCTTGCAGAGTGAACAATCATGACCTTCAACTGTTTACAGATGCTTTGGAGGGAGAAGGCTTAAGGAGCTTATTCCGGGGAAGCTGAGAAGGTTCAGCCCTGACCAGTCAAGTTGGGGAAGTCAAACAGCAATAAAAACATCCCAGTTTGGGGCAAGTTTCCACTGGGGGTGGCACTTACAACTGGGAAGATCACAAGTGATTCAAGAAAAGCCAGCGGTGTTACAGGCAATCAATAAATCAACCAGGAGTGTCATTAACAAAGAGGAGAAGCGTGCTTGTGAGTGTGTGTGTGTGTGTGTGTGTGTGTGTGTGTGTGAAAGAGAAAGAGAGAGAGAAAACAGAGCCCGTTGCCTCAAGCTATGCATTTCTACTGGAACCAGCTTTCAAGAAAAGCTTTCTTTTAGGTGCCAGCAAGGTTTGAAACCTTCACATCAGCAGGGTAGTGACCCTATGAAGAGGTAATCACGCTTCACAAGACAAATATGAGTAAAGAACAATATGAAACAGGGTGTTTTTCCACATAACATAATTAATCTGAGGGTTGTGGAAGGCATTTTCTTGAATTCACATAAAACTGCCTGCTAAGATGCCGAGAACTGCTTTTCGAGAGAAGATAAATGCACTGAAATTAAATTCTCAGAAGGAGCAGGAGTTGGGATGTTTATCTGCACCATCTATTTCAATGAATCCAGTCTCTAATAATGTTGGATCCCAAGACAAGGCTTCCAGCCTTAGTTTTGTTGAGTCTCCACTTTGTGATCCTCAGGGTCCCGGAGGCTACACGCTGCATAAAATGTAACACCTGCCCTCAAAGAGTTTATAAGTCACTTAACCAGTCATGGATTTGCATATGGTTTCTGGCTATAAGGGTCTAACTCTTTGACTTCTGTGGGAAACTGAATGGCGGCCCCCTTGAGAAATATATCTACATTCTACCCTCCAAACCTGTGAATGTGAGTATGACCTGCTTTTGCAAAAGGGTCTTTGCAGATGCAATTAGTTAAAAATCTTCAGATGAGATAATCTTGCATTTACTGGGTGGATCCTAAATCCAATGATAAGAGTCCTTCTACAAGACCCACAGGGAGCAAAAGGTAATGTGAAGACAGGATGCAGTCACAAGCTACGGACCACCAAGCACTGCCCTCAGCCATCAGAAGCAAGGAGGCATGGAAAGAATTCCCTCCTTGAGCCTCCAGGGGGCGTGCTGCCCTGCCAACGTCTTAATTTTGGCTTTGGCTTCCAGGGAAGAAATAATTTCTGTTGTTGGAAGCCACCAGACCGGTGATAATTTCTAGGTGATAACCTAGAAAACCAGCACCTACTCTGACTCTGATTAGCTTTAACCTTGCCTTTCATGTAGCTGACTTTATGAGAATACATGATGCTAGCCAAGACTGTAATATCTATGATACAGTAACTAAACTGCAATAACAAAATGCATCACTACTAATTCATTTTCCCCTCAAATTTGTATATAAGGGATGAAGGAGGGCTGTGCAGTGGAAGAAGGGATTTGCCCTGCACCCTTTTCAGTGGTCAGAGGGAAAGAAGCAAAAAAGCAAGGCAGTCTTTACCTCTCTGGCATCTGCGGGTGGGGAGCAGACCCAGGGGTCATGCTGCACATTGGCACTGGGTGCTCAGAGTACACACTGCCAACAAGTTCATATTTAATTACCATTAAAAATGTGTTAAAATCTCGTGAAACATGTGCCATGTGTGCTAGACACATCTTTACAGCTGTCTCAAATTTTAGTTGCCAAAGGAGCTCAAGGTCAGCTTCAGTCACTTGCGGGTATCCTGACTTTGCAGGAAGAATTATCTGAGCAGTTGGATGTTTTCTATGCAGGCAGCAATGGAGAAAGGAATCGATGTTGGTATGTGCTGTGTGTAACGAGTTTTTCTGGCTGCCCAAGGCCCAGCGCTGCTGACACAATACCATTAAGTCAGGCAGGGCCATGTGGTAGGTACTTACACTGCAGTGGATGCTTTGGGACATGCTCAGAGGGAGCACCTCTGAAGGACACCTCCCCTCCCCTTGTCCAACTGTTACACAGGATGGGACCCAAGCAGTGACCCACCATGCGTTAGCCCCACCTCCAGCCTCCCTCCTCCAACCATCCTTCACTCTGATGAAGACATGTTTCAGATAGATAGATAGACATGAAGACAGATAGGTACCTATCTGATCAGTTTCCTTCTACCTAAAACCTGACTAAAACAATAGTCTGACCATACAAAGCCACTAACTCCATCTCCTGCTTCATATTCTTCTGGGTCTTCCCTCCATGGAACTGCACATCTGCCCTTTTAAGCTATTTACGTGATGTCTGCAAAGACGCCCCAATTTTCACGTGTGTTAGTATCTTTCCTAGAATGTTCTGCCTGCTGACTTACTTAGCAAACATGTGTATTCTTCAAAGTCAGGTTCAACTGTCTCCTCTCGTAAGAATCCCCTGAATACTGAAGCAGAGTTCATTACTCTGATCTGGGCTATCATTGGCCTATGTTGTTGTACTCATAGCACTGCACTATTATTTGTTTCTATAACCATCTCTCATAATAGACCGCTAGTGCAGAGTGTAGAAACTTGACTTTCTCTGTGAAGGTCAAAGCATATCTACCGTGTCATCATTTCTCTAGCACCTGGCCTAGCAATGGACAAATAATTGATGTTCAATAAATGTTTGATGAATAAATGAAACAACCACCAGTCTTTTCTGTGATTAATAAGTTCTTAATGGTAGGACTAATGTTGAAGCTGAAACTCCAATACTTCGGCCACCTGATGCAAAGAGCTGACTCATTTGAAAAGACCCTGATGCTGGAAAAGATTGAGGGCCAGAGGAGAAGGGGATGACAGAGGATGAGATGGTTGGATGGCATCACCGACTCAATGGACACGGGTTTGGGTGGACTCTGGGAGTTCGTGATGGACAGGGAGGCCTGGCGTGCTGTGGTTCATGGGGTCACAAAGAGTCGGATATGACTGAGCGACTGAACTGAACTGAAAAGCTCTTAAGACATGTATATTTACTCACAAGTCTTTAATGTATAGGAAGCCTGTCTCTGGACTTATAACATCTTTGAGGGAAGAGATAGCTTTTTCTCTTGTTTAAAAATTTAATAAGCTTAATAGTATCTGATAATAAAAGTAATGCAAGTTCCTTGTAAAAAATCTGGAAAATGAGAGTAAATATCTAAAAAGCATTCATCTTTAATTCCGCCACCCAAAGATAAACAAAATTTTTACTTGCATAGAATGAAAGTTTACTTATGAAAATACAGATAACCACATACTAATATTCTCTCTTTCTCTCTCACACACACAAAAAATATAGCCATTATTTACACTAATTAGGTAATGCAAGCTGCTATAAAGCCCAGCTAAAAAGGGTATAATGGCTTAAACACCATTGAAATTTAGGTCTCATTTGTACAATGTCTAAAATAGGTGTTCATGATCAGCAAGATGAAGGATCCAGACTACTTCCATCTTGTGGCTCTGCAGTCTTCCTAGCAACTTCCAAGATGTCTATGTTCCCAAAGAAGAACAAGGACCAGAGTGATTGTATGTGGGAGAATTTAATGGACAGGCCTGGAGGTGGCATGGATTTCTTGCATTAATATTCCATTGGCTAAAACTCAATTCACATGTCCCCACCCAAGTGCAAGGTAGGGGAAAGACTTTATCTTGTGTGCCCAGGAAGAAAGAAAGAGAGTATGTTGAATCATTCATTAGTTCTGCCATACACTGGATTATTTTATAACCTGATATTTTTATTTTAAAAAATTTCATTGAATGATGTAGTAACGTTACTCTTATAGAATTATTGAAGCAAGTAGTCACCTGTTTAGCTGAACTGTCAACTTTTTAAAATATTTAAAAACAATTGTTTCTTATATTATGATTATATGTAATTCAGTTCTGTTCAGTTCAGTCACTCAGTCATGTCCGACTCTTTGCGACCCCATGAATCGCAGCACTCCAGGCCTCCCTGTCCATCACCAACTCCCGGAGTTTACTCAAACTCATGTCCATCGAGTCGGTGATGCCATCCAGCCATCTCATCCTCTGTCATCCCCTTCTCCTCCAATTGCCACATAGAAATCCATACACTTATATCTTCATTATGGAATTTACTTTTTATTAACATAATATGACTCTACTCATAAATTCCTTTTGTCTTGGGTTCTATTTTGCTTTAAATAAATGCCATCACTCATGCCTCCTTTTTGTTTCTATTTGCCTGGCCATTGTTATAACTTTTCAGAATCACTTTATTTTACTTGTGTCTCTTATAGATTATATGTAGTTGGATATTTTGACCCTATTCAAGACCCTTTGTCCTTAAATAGAGAACTTGAATCATTTTTCATATATATTTGTTGATTATGCTGTTTAATTGACAAATAAATTTATCAATAATAATTTGCTTTTCTAAGTTATTTTTATCTGGTAAATTGAAAAAGAGTCATTTTGTTTTGAATCCTACAACTATTTGTCTTTTTTAAAAATGATGTTCAGTTTTCCAATGTCCTTCTTTCAATCAATGAATGAACAAATAAAATAAATGAAGAAAATCATTTCTGTCTAAAAATGAGTAGAAGATGTTTATGCTTTTGCTTCCTCCTACTGACTCATACCCACTACTTAATTTTAATGAAAGGAAATTTGTAAAATTTGAGCAACTGGACCCAACTTAATATTAGTAACATTTTCATTATATGTCTTTCTCACTATAAAAAGCAACTTTGCTAGCTATGGAATCATTGGGTCTTAGAACCAACAATACTTGTATTTCTGCAATGACTCCAGTCATCTTTATTTCACTACAGTCAAAACTCCTTCCCAATCCTCAGTGTACTTCAATTCTGAAGTAAGAGGTAATTTATACTGATCATTTCACAACAGAGATAGTTAGATTACCATAGTAATGAAACTTGGACAAATATAATCCACATGGGACTCAGCCATTCATGCAACCTGCTTTTCGTCATACAAGCTGTAATTCATGCCCCACTCCCATTGAGAGCCTCTCCCTTGGAGTCCAACCTCTTTTGTCTCCCTATAATATTCATGGCTTATGTTTGATAATTAAACCACTAATTATAATCACTTACAGTATCAATCATTATTGTTCACATGCTCATCTTATTTCAGCAACCTAATAGTTATTTCTCTGATGGCAGGGACCAAGTTTTGCTTTTTCTGCATAGTGGGTCATTTAGAATGGTTATGAACACTGTGAGCACAGTTTACATATTTCTTGCTTAATCACACTAATAATAAATTTCAGTTGTTAGTTTCAGATTTTTTCTCTCACTTAAGTTTACAAAAGTTAACCAGCAAATAGCAATCTAGTTCAGATTTATCATGTAGTTTTGATCCTCACTCTATGTACCTTATGACGGAAAAAGAGCAGGTACAGGTAGGCAACTAACTGAAATGAGAAAGGAAACAAATTCTTCAAGAGACAGAAATACTTACATTATTTACAATAACATAGCTAGGAAAACAATAACCACGACTTCTAATGAATGCTAAGTGCTCATGTTAATTATATGAGATAATCTTTACCTTAAACCCATTTTTCTTCCTATTTATAAACAAGAGAAATCGATGAGTATTATGGTTGTGAAATTAAAAGATGCTTGCTCCTTGGAAGAAAAGCTATGACAAACCTAGACAGTGTATTAAAAAGCAGAGACATTATTTTGCCAACAAAGTATAGTCAAAGCTATGACTTTTCCAGTAGTCATGTTTGGATGTGAGAGTTGGACCATAATGAAGGCTGAGCACTGAAGAACTGATGCTTTTGAGCTATGGTGTTGGAGAAGACTCCTGAGAGTCCCTTGGAACTGCAAGATCAAACCAGTCCATCCTAAAGAAAATCAGTCCTGAATATTCATTGGAGGGACTGATGCTGAGGCTGAAGCTCCAGTACTTTGGCCACCTGATGCAAAGAGCCGACTCACTGGAAAAGACCCTGATGCTGGGAAGGATTGAAGGCAGAAGAGAAGGGGATGACAGAGGATGAGATGGTTGGAAGGCATCACCAACTCGATGGACATGAGTTTGAGTAGCTCTGGGAGATGGGAAAGGACAGGGAAGCCTGGCAGGCTGCAGTCCATGGGGTCACAACACAGACACAACTGAGCGACTGAATAACAACGAAATGGTTGTGGGCAAGAAAGACAGGGAGAGAGAAGTTCATTTCTGATTTGTTCTGAGAACTATAGTACCACACTCACTGGTTACCCATTGTGGAAATACCTAATGACAAATTTTGCTTTTAGATGCAACATCTTATATTGAAAACAGTGTAGCATTTTACACTAAACAGAAATGAGTTAGAATTTTGACTCTTCTGCCTGTTGTCTCTGTGACCTTCTCTGCTTGTTGTCTCTGTAACATTATGTACTATCTTTATCCCCACTTGCATCATCTACAAACAGGGATCATATTTATATTGCAAGGCTCTTAGGACTTCTCTGGTGCCTACAATGTGGGAGACATGGGTTCGATCCCTGGATCAGGAAGATCCTCTGGAAAAGGAAATGGCAACCCACTCCAGTACTGTTGCCCGGAAAATCCCATGGTCAGAGGAGTGTGGTAGGCTACAGTCCATGGGGTTGCAAAGAGTCAGACATGACTGAGTCACTTCATTTTAGAATAATGAATGTTAGTGTGTAGAATCTGTAGTTGAATATGGAAGTTGTTCAACTGGTAGCTATTATTATTGTTAAAATAACTATCACTCATTATTACTCTGAACTCTCCCTATCTCAGGCTATCAAAATCCACTTTTTCTGTCCAAGGCTCATCTTAAATGACATCTCCTTCTTCTCTGATATCCATAATTAGTATGTGACCAATACCTGTTGCCTTTTAATCTTAGTATCTCCTTATTGTGATATATATTTTGCATTTTTTTCTCTTATCACTTATTTCTGTATTTATTTTCCCTCTTTCTCTTAGTTTGTTACTTTTTTAGGCTGAGAACTGCCTCTTATTTTTCTTCTCACCCTTTGCAGTCTTTTGTGGTGGAGACTCAGAGGAAGTCTCCAACAATATTTGTCAACTCTGATTGGCACAGCACTGTGTATTTGTTAACTTTCACAAAATAATTTAGAAAAAATTCAACTTTTTCTTTTTAACTGAATTTATCTTAACCTTAAGTTAATTACACTGACTTTGACATTTTTTGAGATCATTCCATTGCAGAATTGTGTCTGTAGGTACCTAGTTGAATTAAGTAGGTGAATGGGCAACATTATTTTAATGCTTTTAAAAGGAAAGGTTATGGAGAAGGAAATGGTAACCCACTCCAGTATTCTTACCTGAGAAATCCCACGGACAGAGGAGCCTGGCCTGCTACAGCCTATAGGGTTGCAAAGGAGTCAGATGCGCCTGAGCGCACACAACACTTGTGAAATCTAAACCCACCTGTCGGGGTAAAAAGATCATCATAGTCTTTCGTTAAGATAATCTTGAGTTCAAATGTTGTGTGGGCAAATTACTTAACTTCCTTGAGCCTATTTCCTTATCTTATAACGAAGAAAATAATATTGACCAAGGAATATGGCTCATGCATGTAAAACCCGCAGTACATTGTCTGATTAAAATACTAGCTGCTGTTTAAAAAAAAAAAAAAAGGAAAGGTTAAAATTTTTTTTTATTCTTATACCAGGACTGTGTTTCTCAGTCTTGGTTGATTGGGTTGACACTTGACATGGTTTTTAATAATCACCATTGCTTTGAGTAAAAATGACTTCCAGTGAGCTAAGGAGAACTTTAATAACCTTTACAATATTATATTAACTAAAATAGAGGGAAATCGGCATGGTAAGCCAACACAAAGTATTTTATGAGATGAAAAAAGAAGAAAGACTGTACCAGAATCCTGTAAATAGCCAATAAAAATTCACCTTGTCTATGTATTGTCCTAGGAGACACAATCCCATTTACATTTATTAGAAGTAATGATGTAGTATCCTGCAGATAATTAACACAATAAAATGCTACTAATTTCACAGTGTCATTATAAAATTTGCCAGTTCAAATTAGAAAGTGATTAACCCTTTGAGTGAGGCAATGACATTTCCATTCCCAGTTTGTGAATTAAATTTGAAAGAATGTTTCCTTTAGTTTGAAAGTTCAGCTCTCTCACCATTCCTGTGTCTTCTTTTTTTCTATACCATCTTTACTATGTCTTTCTAAGAATGAAGCCTCTGGATTTAAGCAAGCTAATATACAGCAATTTTGTATTCTAGAGTGTCCAGGTTCTCAGCAAAAACATAAGTTTGTTTTGGAAGAGGAATGAAGCCAATTTCCTTATTTAAAAGAAGGGACGGAAGAAAGAAAGGAAGAAAAAATGGAGGGAGGGAGGGAAGGAAAAACAGTCTCAGAGGAGTATAGTTTCTTTGATTAATGAACTTCTTGTTGGTTCATATAAGTTGGAAAATTCTTCATTAAAAAGTTGCCTTCAGAATGTATGTATTTCATTTAATGGCAGTTACTCTTTAACCTTTGCTCAGATAGTACTCATTTACTGCATAGCTCTCCTCTACAACTGATTTTAATTAGTCCCTCAAAAAAGAATCAATTCATTATGGAGAAAAGATTTATCATGCCTCATTTCAAATATTCCTACTCAACTAAAATCCTCTTAAAGAATATTTAATGAGGGCATGATATTGTAATTGAATGAAACCTTAAGTTAATTACAAAATTGTGCAACCTGTTAAAGACAACTATTAATTGAATAAATCTAATACATACATTTATAAAGCTGCTAAAAATGTGGTGCCATGCCCTTTCCCCTTCTTCCACTCCCTTTCTTCCTTTAATGATTTAGGGCAAAAGAACATGTAGCTGAATTAAGTGGGACAGTCTCTCTTAAAAAGTAGAGATTTCTTTCCATAGCAAAAGCCTACTGGTATCATCAAGGAATAAAAACAACGAAAAGAGTTCAGAGAGCTCTTAAAAATGCTATTCTAAGAAAATTTTACTTTGTAATTTCCTCAATCTTTCTGAGTGGCTTTGTTATCATCGTTATCACTGATGAAGCTTCCTTCACACAGCTGTGCAATTTGAACACTTTAAATGACCCAAAGTTTCTGTCCCGGGGTTCTTCAGGTCACAAATGGACCTAACTAAACTAGCTTAAACAAAAAAAGGGGCTCTCTTGGCTAATGACAGTGGATCCAGGGCCTCTGATGATGATATTAAGACTCTCTCCAGATCTGGTAGCTTTTCTTTCCTTTTTTGTGGCTTCATTCTCCTGCAGATTTTCTTCACATGAATACTTCCGCAGCTACAGGCCCCTATCCTCCCAGTAAAACCACAGAGGGAGGGCAAAAAACTCACCCTGGTTGTCTTGGGCAGAGACCGGGTCAAGGAGACTGTGCCAACCACCCACTGGGACATGACGCTAACTGCCAACCCTCAGCCAAAGGATGAGCCCCACCCATGCCAAGCGACAGGGCTTGAGGAGAAGGAGGTTCACCAAGGGGTAGTCGGGTGCTGTTATCAAAAATGACTGATGTTGGGCAGTTAAAATTCACTGACACTCACATGATTGCACAGTGTGAATTCACTTTCTGGAAAAACTGACGTCTAAAAAGGTATACTCACATAGCTAGGTAGTGCCAGAAGTCTAGAATCAAGCTGGGATACCAGCATTCTTTTATCATTGATCTGTGCTTTAGAAAACTTACTGGCTAATGTGTAAAACAGCTAGCTAGTGGGAAGCTGAAGGATAGCCCCAGGAGCGCAGCATGGTCTCTGTGATGACCTAGAGGGATGAGCTGGGGGTTGGGGTGAGAGGAAGGCTCAAGAAGGAGGGGATATATGTATACATATAGCGGATTCATGTTGTTGTGCAGCAGAAATGAATGCAACGTTGTAAAGCAACTACAGTCCAATTAAAAAACAAAGAACAAAAAGAAAAACTGACTGGCAAAATATATTCAGGTATCCTTTATCACTTTGACATCCCACAACTCTGACTGTTTGGAAGAGGAGGGCTAGTAACTCTGAATGTTTAGCCAAACACCAGAACCCTTAATCTCTGATGTCATTTAAAAGCTGTTTCACTGAGAATTAGCTTTAGCTATCAGCGCTTTAGTTTCCCATAAGAACTCATTAGTATTAATCAACTTCAGACTTTTAGTGGAATACGAACTTTTTCATAAACTAAATTTTAATAACCCTCAAACAAACAGTTCTCAGTTCATGTATATTTAACTAATGTTTGCTTAGATGCTTTCTTGGTACACCCCTCTTCAAAAGAAACTTGTTAGTCAACAAGGAGAAAAAGTATCCTAGTTTGTAACAATAGCACACAATAGGATTGTTAATAGACAATGATGTACATAGTATGTTACCAGGGAATGGCCCCATGAGGCACGTCATCATCACCCAAATGATAATCATCACTCCCATTTGGAACATGAAGTTTGTATACTCTCTCTGAAAAATTAGTTGTGTTACTAGGGTGATCACTTGTGCTTTAGATTAAAAATCTGTAATTAATCAGAAAAGTGTCTGTAAGTGGTTCAGAGCAAAAACCCGGTGCTTGAATCTATAAAAGACCTCCTTGGGGACCACAAGGCCCAGATAGGTATATAGGTGAGAAAATAAGGAGCCTGACTGAGGAGTGAGATGGAGCTGTGTGTCATGGGACAGGCAGCATGCTGATTCCTACTTTTATTAACCAGAAATGAGAGCCTCTCACGTGAGTGCTCTAGGACTTGACTACCTAGAACTGGTGCAATGGAATTATTCCTCATGATGGCCTAGAATACAAATAATGTGAAAGTCAGAGGTGTTTTAAGTCACGTTTGACTTAAAAATGACTGTTTTTTGAAGTCACAAGTGCTTGCCTGCATATCTTTAATTTGTTAGCAAGTCCATCTACAACACAAATCCAGTGTGTGTGTGTGTGTGTGTGTGTGAGGGTCAACCCGCTAACTCTCTCTGTGAAACATCTGGGCTCTTCAGAATGTGGCTGGAAAATCAGTGAAGTAGATAATCTTTCAACAGCCCTCTAGCTCTAAGTGAGAAACATGATAAAGAGTCAGCTGGTCTGAAGTTCTTATAAGTCTGGTGATAGCCAAGCTAAGGAAAAAACAGTCCTCATTTCTAAATATTTATTTATTTAAAGCATGCATATGCACACATACACACTCACACAGTCTTCTAATAACACTCCTTATCTACAACCTAGAGGCACCATTCTATATTTGCTCTTACTAGTTTCTTCACTTGGCAACTTTGTAAAAAATTAGTTTTTTACTGTAAGGCAGACTGGGGGAAAGTACATATTTTAAATGGATTGGATCACAGTTTCCACAAAAGCCTCATGTGAAGATTATGTCCTGTTGGTATGTCCTACTGCAACAGAAGGTAGCAAATCACATATTTAAAACTGGTCTCTGATTTATGGGTGAAATCTTTAGGGTGGGAGTGCCTTGGAGCAAAGGGTGTAACTGTTGAGTGTGCTGATTGGGAAGATAAGGGAAGACAGAGGATAAACCTCCGGTTACACAATAGTTTTTTAGTGAATTTCAACTGAGAATATTTCATCTGCTGTCAAGGAAACAAATTGCTTAATCTTAATATATGTAATAATTTCTCCCACACATAAATGCCCTTTTACTATTAAGTCAGGCCCCCCCTCCTTTCCTACAAACTTCAGCCAACAGTCTGTTGCATCTCATCTACAGGGCTTTGCCCTCTTTATCACCCTCCCCCTCTATCATGCTTTTCCTCTGATGAACAGAGTTGTCTCTTATTACTGGACATTTATATCTTGAAACTTTGTTCATCATTTGATTTATGGTATAACTACAGTGTAGAATATACATATTTTATTAACTAACAACCTTAAACTATCTTTCAAACTGTGATTACATGGACAAGTCATTCTGGATTGGAGCTAATCTGTGGGGGTAGGAAGCCTACTTCCCTTGATTTCCATTGTATACCAATGAAAATCTAAAGGAAGGAGAGATTAAATGATGTGTGTGCATCTTTACTTTTGTGAATACTCCTTAAAGCCCACATTTGCCTGTTTGTTTCCTCTTAGAGTGAAGACAAAGATGGTAAATCAATCATTACATTATTGGTCTTTTTTTTTTTCTTTTTTGAGTAAAAGATTAAAAATATACTATGTAAAATGTTAGTGTTTTACAGATGTGTTTTCCTTAATCCTCATAACAATTTCATAAGATAGTTAATTATACATCCATTTTACATGTGGCAAAAGTGAACTTTGAGTTTAAGTAATTTGGCTGAGCAAGAGTGAGACTGTTAGCACTTAAATTGAGTTGGTCTAACTATACTGTCCATTCTTACCCGTGGTATCATGGTGCTTTCGGTGCAAACCAATTTGTTTTTAATATGCCAAATTTATTTGAGAGTTCAGAAAGGGCACTGACTCAAGGAGAGTGAAGCCAACACAAGTATTATTTAAGTGTTGATTGCTATCCACTAATTATGTGACCGCAGACCCATGGTTTCCCTGCTTGGAGCCTTGTTTTTCTGAATAATGAGTTGAATAAGTCTATCTGTAGGATTTCTTTCAGTGCTAACAATTCAAGAATCTGTGCTACTGATTGAACATTTTAGCTTAGACTCTTACAACTCTATGGGGATCAAAAATTGAAAAATGAATTACATAATTCAAATCCCCATGAGTTTATAAAGCAAGTCCACATTAAGAAACAAGAAGACTCCATTTGGAGAAACAAAAGGCAGAAAAAAAGGGTGAGGCTCTGTGTGTATCTTGTATTGCTGCTTCACTACACAATCACTCACTGGAACTCTCCCACCCCCACGGGCAAGTTTGGGGAATGAAGTACAGATAATATCATGGGTGTTACAGTGATATACAGAGCCAATTTGAATTTGGCAATAAGGAGCTGATAATCTGAGCCACAGTCAGCTCCTGGTCTTGTTTTTGCTGACTGCATAGAGCTTCTCCATCTTTGGCTGCAAAGAATATAATCAATCTGATTTCAGTATTGACCATCTGGTGATGTTTATGTGTGGAGTCCTCTTGTGTTGTTGGAAGAGGGTGCTTGCTATGACCAGCACATTCTCTTTGTCAAAACTCTATTAGCCTTTGCCCTGCTTCATTCTGTACTCCAAGGCCAAATTTGCCTGTTACTCCAGGTGTTTCTTGACTTCCTACTTTTGCATTCCAGTCCCCTAAAATGAAAAGGACATCTTTTTTGGGTGTTAGTTCTAGAAGGTCTTGTAGGTCTTCATAGAACCATTCAACTTCAGCTTCTTCAGCATTACTGGTCAGGGCATAGGCTTGGATAACCATGATATCGAATGGTTTGCCTTGGAAATGAACAGAGATCATTCTGTCGTTTTTGAGATTGTATCCAAGTACTGCATTTCAGACTCTTTTGTTTGCTATGAAGGCTACTCCATTTCTTCTAAGGGATTCCTGCCCACAGTAGTAGATATAATGGTGATCTGAGTTAAATTCACCCATTCCATCCATCTTAATTTGCTGATTCCTAGAATGTCGATGTGCACTCTTGCCATCTCCTGTTTGACCACTTCCAATCTGCCTTGATTCATGGACCAAACATTCCAGGTTTCTATGCAATATTGCTCTTTACAACATCAGACCTTGCTTCCAACACCAGTTCCATCCACAACTGGGTGTTGTTTTTGCTTTGACTCCATCTCTTCATTCTTTCTGGAGTTGTTTCTCCACTCATCTCCAGTAGCATATTGGGCACCTACCAACGTGGGGAGTTCCTCTTTCAGTGTCCTATCTTTTTGTCTTTTCATACTGTTCATAGGGTTCTCAAGGCAAGAATACTGAAGTGGTTTGCCATTCCCTTCTCCAGTGGACCTCATTATGTCAGAACTCTCCAGTATGACCCGTCTGTCTTGGGTGACCCCACATTGCATGGCCCACAGTTTCATAGAGTTAGACAAGGCTGTGGTCCATGTGATTAAGTTGGTTAGTTTTTGGTGACTGTGTTTTTCAGTCTGTCTGCCCTCTGATGGAGATGGATAAGAGGCTTATGGAAGCCTCCTGATGGGAGACACTGACTGAGGGGGAAACTGTGTCTTGTTCTGATGGGCAGGGCCATGCTCAGTAAATCCTTAGTCTAATTTTCTGCTAATGGGTGGAGCTGTATTCCCTCCCTGCTATTTACCTGGAGCCAGACTATGGTGGAGGTGATGAAGACAATGGTGACTTCGCTCAAAAGATCCCAGGCATGTACTGCTACACTCTGTGCCCCCGACCCTGCAGCAGGCCACCACCGACCCAGGCCTCTACCGGAGATTCCCGGACACCCACAGGCAAGTCCGGGGCAGTCTCCTGTGGGGTCACTGCTCCTTTCTCCTGGTCCTGGTGCACAAGGGTCTGTTGTGCCCCCCGAGAGTCTATTTCCCAGTCCTGTGTAAGTTCTGGCAGCTCTATGGTGGGGTTAATGGTGACCTCCTCCAAGAGGGCTTATGCCATACTGAAGTCTGCTGAACCCAGAGCCCCTGCCCCTGCAGCAGACCACTGCTGACCCGTACCTCCACAGGAGATGCTCAAACACAGTTCTGTCTCAGTCTCTGTAGGGTCCCTGGGTCCTGGTGTACACAAGGTTTGTTTGAGCCCTCTAAGAGTCTCTGGATAGAATGGGGTTTGATTCTAAATGTGAATTCACTGCTCCTACCATCTTGCTGGGGCTTCTCCTTTGCCCTTGAATGTGGGGTGTCTCCTCACAGCCACTCCATCATCTGCCATCTTCCTGCGGTTACTCTGACCTTGGACTTGGGGTATCTCCATACCACCAGTCTAGTGAAGCACAGCTGCCACTCCTGATCTTGGATGTGAAGACAGTAGGGAAAACCACTAGAACATTCAGCTCAGTTCAGTTCAGTTCAGTCGCTCAGTCATGTCTGACTCTTTGCGACCCCATGAATGACAGCACGCCAGGCCACCCTGTCCATCACCAATTCCCGGAGTTTACTCAAACTCATGTCCATCGAGTCGGTGATGCCATCTAGCCATCTCATCCTCTGTCGTCCTCTTCTCTTTCTGCCCCCAATCCCCCCCAGCATCAGGGTCTTTTCCAATGAGTCAACTCTTCACATGAAGTGGCCAAATTATTGGAGTTTCAGCTTTATCATCAGTCCTTCCAATGAACACCCAGGACTGATCTCCTTTAGGATGGACTGGTTGGATCTCCTTGCAGTCCAAGGGACTCTCAAGAGTCTTCTCCAACACCATAGTTCAAAAACATCAATTTTTTGGCGCTCAGCTTTCTTCACAGTTCAACTCTCACATCCATACATGACCACTGGAAAAACCATAGCCTTGACTAGATGGACCTTTGTAGGCAAAATAATGTCTCTGCTTTATAATATGCTATCTAGGTTGGTCATAACTTTCCTTCCAAGGAGTAAGCATCTTTTAATTTCATGGCTGCAATCACTATCTGCAGTGATTTTGGAGTCCCCCAAAATAAAGTCTGATACTGCTTCCACTGTTTCCCCAAGACCATTCAGATATGACCTAAATCAAATCCCTTAAGATTATACGGTGGAAGTGACAAATAGATCAAGGGATTAGATCTGATAGACAGAGTGCCTGAAGAACTATGGACGGAGGTTCGTGACACTGTACAGGAGACAGGGAGCAAGACCATCCCCAAGAAAAAGAAATGCAAAAAAGCAAAATGGCTGTCTGAGGAGGCCTTACAAAAAGCTGTGAAAAGAAGAGAAGCAAAAAGCATAGGAGAAAAGGAAATATATACCCATGTGAATGCAGAGTTCCAAAGAATAGCAAGGAGAGATAGGAAAGCCTTTCTCAGTGATCAGTGCAAAGAAAATAGAGGAAAACAACAGAATGGGAAAGACTAGAGATGTCTTCAAGAAAATTAGAGATACCAAGGGAAAATTTTATGCAAAGATGGGCTCTATAAAGGACAGAAATGGTAGGGACCTAACAGAAGCAGATGATATTAAGAAGAGGTGGCAAGAATACACAGAAGAACTGTACAAAAAGATCTTCATGACCCAGATAATCACAATGGTGTGATCACTCAACTAGAGCCAGACATCCTGGATTGGGAAGTCAAGTGGACCTTAGGAAGCATCACTACAAACAAAGCTAGTGGAGGTGATGGCATTGAGTTGAGCTATTTCAAATTCTGAAAGATGATGCTGTGAAAGTGCTACACTCAATATGTCAGCAAATTTGGAAAACTCAGCAGTGGCCACAGGACTGGAAAAGGTCAGTTTTCATTCCAATCCCAAAGAAAGGCAATACCAAAGAATGTTCAAACTACCACAGAATTACACTCATCTCACACGCTAGCAAAGTAATGCTCAAGATTCTCCAAGCCAGGATTCAACAATATGTGAACCGTGAACTTTCAGATATTCCAACTGGTTTTAGAAAGGGCAGAGGAACCATAGATCAAATTGCCAACATCCAATAGATAATTGAAAAAGCAAGAGAGTTCCAGAAAAACATCTATTTCTGCTTTATTAATTATGCCAAAGCCTTTGACTGTGTGGATCACTACAAACTACGGAAAATTCTGAAAGAGATGGGAATATCAGACTACCTCACCTGCCTCTTGAGAAATCTGTATAAAGGTCAGGAAGCAACAGTTAGAATCGGACAGGGAACAACAGACTGGTTCCAAATAGGAAAAGGAGTATGTCAAGGCTGCATATTGTCACCCTGCTTATTTAACTTATATGCAGAGTACATCATGAGAAATGCAGGTTGGATGAAGCACAAGCTGGAATCAAGATTGCTGGGAGAAATATCAATAACCTCAGATATGCAGATGACACCACCCTTATGGCAGAAAGTGAAGAAGAATTAAAGAGCCTCTTGATGAAAGTGAAAGAAGAGAGTGAAAAAGTTGGCTTAAGGATCAACATTCAGAAAACTAAGATCATGGCATCTGGTCCCATCACTTCATGGCAAATAGATCAGATAACAGTGGAAACAGTATCAGACTTTATTTTTGGGGGCTCCAAAATCACTGTAGATGGTGATTGCAGCCATGAAATTAAAGGATGCTTACTCCCTGGAAGAAAAGTTATGACCAACCTAGACAGCATATTGAAAAGCAGAGACATTACTTTGCCAACAAAGGTCCATCTAGTCAAGGCTATAGCTTTTCCAGTAGTCATGTATGGATGTGAGAGTTGGACTATAAAGAAAGCTGAGCACTGAAGAATTGATGCTTTTGACCTGTCGTGTTGGAGAAAACTCTTGAGAGTCCCTTGGACTGCAAGGAGATCCAACCAGTCCATCCTAAAGGAAATCAGTCCTGAATATTCATTGGAAGGACTGATGTTGAAGCTGCAGCTCCAATACTTTGTCCACCTGCTGTGAAGAGCTGACTCATTTGAAAAGACCCTGATGCTGGGAAAGATTGAAGGTGGGAGGAGAAGGGGACGACAGAGGATGAGATGGCTGGATGGTATCACTGACTCAGTGGTCATGAGTTTGAGTAAACTCGGGAATTGGTGATGGACAAAGAGGCCTGGCATGCTGCAGTCCATGGGGTCGCAAAGAGTTGGACACGACTGAGTGACTGAACTGAACTGAACTGAACTGAAAGAGCCAAAGATTATTATTAATTTATTACTTCACCTGGAGATGTTTTTGTGCTACCATGGATTTAGCTGTTGTATTTATTTCTGCTGTCTTCTTCTGGATTGCATTAAAGACGAGATAGCATGCATCCTAAACAAATTGAGAACAAGGGCTCTTTAAATAATGTTGTAATCGTTTAACTGGGGAACATGGCTGAGTCAGGGCAATAGCTGCCAAGACTCAGGCAGCTGACATAGCTTCTGCTGCTTGAGCACTTGGCTGGGTGGCTGCTCTCACCAGGCGCTCCTACCTTGATGAGGCGTAGGGAGGTAGATTATATAAAAACACACAAGCTCTGAAAGTTGACATGGACCATGATGAAGAAACAGACTCAATAGATTGAAAACGAGAAAAACAGTTTGAATATCACCCTCCTTAATTTCCTGTGATTAGAACAGGTTTTCTCAGGTGGGGGTGGAATAGAATGCCTTGAGTAAGAGCCTGAGTAGGGAAATACAAGGAAATATTTAGGTGGCTACAATAATAAATTCTAGTGAGATGGACAGGATGGAAAACAGGCAATAGCAATGAAAACTGAAAGAAAAATGGGCAGAAAAGTTCTTTCCTTTTTTTAAATTGGACTATAATTAGGGACTTCCCTGGTGGTCCAGTGGCCAAAGGCTCTGATCTCCCTCTGCAGTGGGCCCAGGAGCAATCCATGGTTGAGAAACTAGGTCCCATGTGCTGCAACTAAAAGTTCAAATGCTGCAACTAAGGATCCTGCGTACAACAATGAATACTGAAGATCATGAGCATCTCAACTAAGACACTGCACGATGAAATGAAATTAATAATAATAATAAAAAAAACTCTAAAAAAATGGAGGATAATTGCTTTAGAATGTTGTGCTAATTTCTGGTACAATTTAGTGAATCAGCCGTATGTGTACAAATATCCCACTCCTTGGAGAGCCACTGGGAAGAGCAGCAAGCAGGTTCCTTCAAAAGGGAAAAATAGAACTTCCATATGACCCAGCAATCCCACTCCTGGGCATATACCCTGAAGAAGTTCTTATTCTTTAAGAAAATCTCTGGATATGGAGGCTAATTTACACAGAGAGGGTGAGAAAGGAAGCAGGCTCAAAGGTGTTTCTGAGGCTCTTGGGTTGGACAACTGGGTAGATGGTGGTGTTAGTGAACAAGACAGGGGACACAGGAGGAGTAGCATGTATAAAAGGAACCCTGAGGTCAGTTTGGGGAATCTGTTAAATACCTGCAGGTTAAAAGGCAAAGGGAGCAAGTGTGAGCGAAGTCTGAACTAGGAATATCAAATTTGGGTGGTATCAATACACAGGGCGTAGCGGAAGCTACAGGTATGGGAGATATCCTCCAGGGATATTGAGTATAGCGAGGTAAGAGAAAGGTTTAGGACAGAACCCCTAACATGCTAACACCAGCATGTTAGCGGGGTGAGGGGAAAGAATCTGTGAAAGGGAGTAAGGAACACCTAGGAGATGTGGAAGACAGAGTCAAGAGAGCGTCATGAAAGTGAAGAGCATAACAATAAAGAAAACTCCAGAATAGGAAGCTGAGTCAAATAGGACAATCTTCACCAATTTTGCAACTTTGTCTTTGGCCAGACCTATTCAGACACAGAAGTGATGTGATACATGGAGTAGTAGAAAGATAATTGACCTTTTTCACTTCTATGGCCTTGGGTACACTACCAGGGACCTCATATTCACATCTGTAAAATAGGAGATAAATTAGCATGTTTATGCTTAGAGGACTGATATAAGAATATACAAATGACTATGTAGATATATTTTACGATTTCTTGAACTTGGCAACTTAAAGCAAATGTAAGATAGACATCTTGGTGATTATTGTACAGTGTATGTATGTGCTTCTAACTTCAGGCATTTTCTTTGTGATATGAGTTCTGAAAATGGGGGTTATTTTTTGTGTAACATATGTATGGTCCAATAGGATCTGAATACTTAACAAACCCTTTCCATAATGATAACCATTATTACAATGAACAAGCCAACTCTCCTCTAACGCAAAAGTTTAATTGCCACGCTGTACTAAAGAAAGGTTAAATTTGGCTTTTTACATCCTAAGCAGGTATTTGGCAGCAAACATTCCCATTGAAAAAAAAAATAATATATACTGTGAAAACTTCTGGAAAAGAAATGCTCTCCCATTTAAAAAGAGTAAAAATTTTTGTAGTAAAATATCTAAAAGAAATATCAAAAAGAGTAAAAATTCTAGTTCATTTAAAACACTGCTCATTTAAGTTGTTCTATTCTAATTCTTGATCAGTGTGAAATGCAGTGATGCCTGGCAACTGTTCATAATAAGCATTAAAAGTAATGAATTTCTTAGATTCCTATTTCTTACCTATAATGAAAATATCACCCACCTCTCTCCTATAAGTAAGATGCTAAACCAGCCATGAAGATCTTAGCAACATTTGCTGAACTGGGTGAAACCAATGTTGAAATCTGCGTCTTCCTAATTAGTTTGCATTCTTCATTACAGGTCAGCATTGAAAGTACACATATTCTATTTATACCAGTTCTTATACCTAAAGAAGGCACAGCATTTTTTTTAGATTAAATACCTTCACTAACAAAGTCATTAAGTGTAAACTTGGAAAAGGTTAGAGTTATTATTTTCCTACCATCATTTCTTTTTAAACTTAAAGCACTTGGTAAAATTCATAACTGTGTGCCATTGCTCATGCCAAAAGCTGACAAGTAGCTTAAATATTCATAAGTATCAGAGCATGATGTTTGACTTAAGGCCTTATTTCTGATCTCTTGTTAGAGCAACCCTTCCTTGCTAACCTGAGTAGTAACAGAAATGGTTCCAAGAGGTCATAATAGCTCACAAGAAAGAGCAAAGTGTGAAAGAAATATCTAGCATCTGGGACTCTGAATCCAGAATATGCTTCTAATGTACAGAAAGAAAGAAAAGAGAGAAAGAGACCCAGAGAGAAAGAGAAAAGGAGGAGGGGGAGAAGAAGGAAGAAAGGGAGGAAGGAAGGAAAGAAGGAGAGAAAAAAGCTGAAATTAACCTGCAACTTTGCAAAATCAGTATAACATAGCAATTAACAGACAAAAGGCCACTGATGTGGACTTTGGAGCACTAATGAATGCTTACAGAGACTTTTTAATATGGTGGGGATTAGACCATCATATCCTAAGACTATTTTTAAGGAAATTCAACTTGCTTCTAATCTTTAGAGAAGAGTTACTGAGGAAATCTTCAGGGCTATGTACTATGTCATATGCTGTGGATACAGAAATTAAGTAGACACTTGCCCCTCTCTCTCACCACTTATATAAAGCTGTGGGAAATGCAGCAGGAGACAATGGGTGAACTAGGGATTTGAGAGTCTCTGTAAGGGGCAACCTACAGGGCTCCAGGGAGAGAGGTGTGTCCCATGCTAGGTTATCAACCATTCATTCATTCATTTCACTGGTGAAAGAGCTCTAAGAACATGATTAGTACTTTTTAAGGTAATATATTGAGTTTTAAGTAAGAAAAGGCAAATTGTTCACCTACATCATTTTATTTTCTGAAAAATCCTGGAAAGAGCATGTCTGCTTCTCCCATTTGCAAATAAGCAAACTGATTGAGGGATTTTAAATAAGTTGTTCAAGTTCCCCCAGTGGTGTTGGTTTTATCAACCATGACTCTTTTGGTTGAGTGAGTGATAGAAACTTGACTTAAAACATATTAAGCAGAAAAAAGACTGTTGGCTCATATAACCAAACCACAAGAGGTAGGAAATACAGCTAGGCTTCAAGAATGATTGGAATCAAGTTCAAATGCTGCCAGGAGTCTTCCACTTCCCCTGCCTCAGATCCATTGTTTCTGGCTTCATTCTATCACATAGTTCCCTCCTTGGAATTAGAAACATAGCTATTTGGCAAACCCAAGTTTGCAATTTCAAGAAACTCCTAGGTTTCAAGATAAAAGTTTTTAAGGAAATGCAGTGATTGGTTTAACCTGGACTTGGTGCCCATCCTTAGACCAATCAGTGATCCTAGGAGTTGGATTATAATAAGTGGACAATTTAGGTCAGAAAACCAAATATTGAGTCTTTAAGAAAAGATACCCATTCTGGGCTGACAAAGAACAGACATCAATTACATTTTTTTTTTTTTAACCACCTATAGTGAGAGTTGGACAGTGAAGAAAGCTGAGCGCCGAAAAATCGATGCTTTTGAAATGTAGTGTTGGAAAAGACTCTTGAGAGTCCCTTGGACTGCAAGGAGATCCAAGCAGTCCATCCTAAAGGAGATTAGTCCTGGGTGTTCATTGGAAGGACTGATGCTGAAGCTGAAACTCCAATACTTTGGCCACCTGATGCGAAGAGCTGACTCATTGGAAAAGACCCTGATGCTGGGAGGGATTGGAGGCAGGAGGAGCAGGGGACGACAGAGGATGAGATGGCTAGATGACATCACTGACTTGATGGACATGAGTTTGAGTAAACTCCGGGAGTTGGTGATGGACAGGGAGGCCTGGCATGCTGTGATTCATGGGGTCGCAAAGAGGCGGACACGACTGAGCGACTGAACTGAACTGAACTGATAGTTGCTTCCAAAGAAAGCGACAGATCTATGACACTCCAGGGATTTAAAATTTCACTGGGCTAATAAGAAAGAGAACTGCAGGTGTTCAGAGCCTGGCTTTCTCACTTCACTGGCTGTGTGACCTTGGCCAAATTACTTACTGCCTCCTATTCCTCATTTGTAAAACTGTAATAATAATGTTATCCACTTCATAGAGATTTTGAAACTCAGCAGCTCCAAAATTGAATTTAGCTTCTTTCCTTGAAATTGACACTTGCTCACAGCTTCTCTTTATCAGTTAATGGCACCTACACTTCAGGAGGCAATGGCAACCCACTCCAGTGCTCTTGCCTGGAAAATTCCATGGGAGGAGCCTGGTAGGCTGCAGTCCATGGGGTCGCTAAGAGTCGGACACGACTGAGCAGCTTCACTTTTGTGCATCGGAGAAGGAAATGGCAGCCCACTCCAGTGTTCTTGCTTGGAGAATCCCAGGGACAGGGGAGCCTGGTGGGCTGCCGTCTATGGGGTTGCACAGAGTTGGACACGACTGAAGCCACTTAGCAGCAGCACTTCCTCAAGTTTCCCATTCCGAAATCTTAGAGTTATCTTTGAGACTCCTCTTTCTTCCATGCCTTATTTTCAAACGGTTTCCTAAACTTATTTCTTCTTTCAAAATGTCTTTTATAGCAATCTCCATTTCTCCCTTCCAACTGCCACCATGTCACCTGAGGCCCAATCGGCAGTTACCTGGATTGCAGCCGTAACTTCCTAACTGGTCTCCCTCCTTACAAAGTCTAAACTTTTCAACCCATTTTGACAGCACTTCTGAGTGACTTTTTCATTCTCTTTGAAACAGTCTCCAACTCAATAGTCTGATTAAGAGAAAGACAAAACTATGTTTTCTGCTATCCTAAATTATTTGACTTTAGGATTCTTGAAATTCTTAACTTGAAAAAAAAGGTGAATGCTGGATTAATGAGAAAAAGCATAAATATATATCCAAAAACATTCTACATTCAATAAAAGTTGTTAAGTAATATGTGTAACATGTTAAGACATTATTTTATATTCTTATTTGTATGTAATCAACAGACTAGATTGAGTATTATTTTATAAACTATAGTTTTACATTTATGTATTAATATAAATATTTATAGTATTAATATAGTTTAAGTTATTTATTCAAAGGCTGGATTGTTAATTACTTTCCTTTTATTTAGTTGCAGATAATTTCTGATGAATTAAATTGTTTGCATTGGTTAAGTGGGGTTTGAAATACTGGATTAGGGAAGGAGTTATGGGATTTTTAAAGCAGAACAATTGCATCCAATTATGACTGTGCTTGTTGAGAAGAAGCTGATTCTATTTGGACTGGAATGATTGGATGAGATGCAATATTTGGATAAAGGGAGCAGGTCAGGTGAATCACCAAATAGAAAAAGATCTATGCTATTTTCTCATTGTTGTGTTTTGTTTTTCAAGATTTCTTTGAAACAAGACATGCTAAAACTCTAGTTCTTTTCTTCATTGTTGAAAAATTAGGGAAAAAAGAAGAAAAGATAATCTTTGAGTTTTGAATTTTGAAGGGCAGTTGAATGGGTAAATTTTTGAAGTGTCATAGAATGGGGAAATTCTTGAGTAACTAAAAAAGAAGAAAGAGTATTATCTTGAGACAGTGGGATTTCAAAATATGCTTATAAATAGAACGTACAGGAATTTAAAAATCCTTAACACTCATCTAGAAAATATGGCATGTGTATTCATTTTCAAAATTATTCAAGTGGCTTTAGCCTGGGCTTGTTAAGTCCTTGCTACCACTTAATAGTTACCAAAAAACTCACCTATTGTTCCAAGATGTTGTATCTCTTTAAATTTTGCTACAAGTTGTGTAGCATCCTCTTAAATATGTAGGATGTTCAATAAACATTTATGTCTTTTTGTGTTTATTAAAGTTCTCTTTTTCTAGTAAACATGTAATTGAATTTAAGCCTTGTTAATATTAAGTAACGCAGAGCAAATCACATGAAGTACATCAAAGAAGTGCTAAAAAGTATGTCTTTTCTGTAGTGTAGGTCATGGAGCTCGCAGAATGCTCTGTACTCGTGTAGAAGCTGCTAGCTTCTTGAGCATCATTCAGATCTTCATTTCATAAAGTGGTGGCGCCTGGTAGGGCTGCTTGTCGCCTGAGAACCACTTCGTTGGTCTTCCTTCTCATGAACCAGACAGTGAAACCCAAACGGCCTGTTTTGTATGCAGATGCACACACAAACCCACCCACGCAACACACACTACTACACACCAATGATGTAAATAAAAAATGAACTGAAAAATCACTTGGTGACTTAAAATTTTAAAAAAACCTTTATGCAATGTGTTTTAATTAATTAATTTATTTGGCATGCTGTGCAGCATGTGGGATCTTAGCTCCCTGACCAGGGATCAAACCCATGCCCCCTGCATTGGAAGCGTGGAGTCTTAACCACTGGACATTGGGAAGTCCCCCTTTGGTGACTCTAAATCAAAGATTTTTATGATCACTTTCCTGATCCTTATTTTGAAAATAAGTTTTCATATCATCATGACCCTTTTCCAATATCAGGTCAGTCTCTAATGCTTAAAAAACATATTTAAGAGAATGTTATGCAACTGACAGCAAATTTTAAAGAGATACAACATCTTGGAACAATGGGTAAGTCTTTTGGTAACTTTTGGGTGCTATCAGATATAGCAGACATATCATTTGATTCTAAAGAGTGTAATATTAAAAGAAGATTGTAATATGTGGAAAAACTACAGGAGGACCATAGCTTTTTATTTGCATGGTTATGTTTTAGTTTGTCCACTGTACAATGAGATGTGAACAGGCTGAATTAAGGGTAAGAAAAAAAAAGAAAAGAAAACAATGGTTGTAGCACATTTGTGTGTTCTTTTCCTTCTATTAATATTGACTTATAAAGGATGGGTATGCTTTCCTTTTTAGGCAATGGCGTTGTGATGTAGAAAGGGTACTGTGTGAGCTTGAACATTTGAAATGCTTCATTTCCTTTTAAAAATTAGGTACTAAATATTAAGATAGACAAAACTGGGTGACGAGTTCCTGAACTTTGTTATATTACATCCTGTCCTATATTCTTTATTATTATATTCCCTATTTGTTTAAAAATTATTTTAAGAAATTAATAGAATTTTCAGCCTTGGCAAATGGTTTCCAGGTGCTTAAAATGTAAGACCCAAGCTTGTTAGCATGGCAAATAAGCTTGTCATCATCTAGTTCCTCCCTGCTGCTTTGCCCTCATTTTCCTTCCTCTGGCATCTCCAGAATTGCCATATTACTCACAGTTCCTGAAAGATACAAGGAACTACATTCTATCACTCTATATGCTTGAGAAGTGTTGTTACTGTGCCTGAAATCCCCACCCCATCCTCATTTAGTCAGTTTGTTAAAAAGTCTTTTTGCCATTTTATTCTCTTGTTTAGGCATAACTTTCTCTGGAAAGGCTCTTGTGACTTTTCCAGGCAGAATGGAGCACCCATCTTTTTAACATTATCTTGACACTTTCAGTGAACATGTTATTGCATTTTTCTATGTATCTTTATCTCTTGACAATGAGTTCCTTGAAGGCTAGTGGTATCATATCCACTTCTAGCATTATCTAGCACAATGAGAATTTACAAATTTTTCATTAGTTGTTATTCTCATCTTTAAGGTAAAATACTCCCATTTAAAAAAATCCCAACAATTTAGAAGTGTATAAAAGTCTGTCCTCTTCTCCATTTCCAACTTCTTATTCTTATATCAGTGGTTAACTGTATCTTATTTTTATTTCTATATAGTATACAGAAATAATCTTTGCAAGTACAAGGATATAAGTATACAAACATATGAATATATAAAGTTCATAATCACTTTTACATACAAATAGTACAGTATTACCCAGTGTTCTGCATCTTGACTTTTTAATATAGCAACTTATCGTGCCTTCTAGTCATTTCAGTATATACAGATTCACGTTACTCTTTTTACAAGCTGTACCATATTCCATAATATGTTTATAATTTAGACTAACTTGAGAAGCAATTACCATATAATCTGATCGAAAATGTAAAAAGGATGTAGAGGTTTATTACTTGGGGAAGAACATAGGTGGCGTGAACTCAGGGTTGGTTTGAATCAGAGAATCAAGAATGTCATCAAAGACTCAGTTTCTTTTCATTGGTTTGCTCAGCATTCTCTGGTATCTGCTTCATCCTTGGATGACTTTATGATGGAAACAAATTGAAATAGTAGATCTAGTTTTCACATCTAAAACCGCACAATCGAGAACAATATGTGAATACATGCTTTTTATCCATTCTCACCAATGCCAGATTTTACCACTAGATCACGGTATATTCTCATTGCACATTGTCATTAAGAACTCTTACATTATATTTAGTTACCTGTGGTATGAGTCAGAGATTACCGTAAAGAATTTAGATTGATGTGTGGATGAGATGATAGTTTTGATAATGGTGGTGGTGGTTTAGTGTGTCCGACTCTTGTGACCCCATGGACTATAGCTTGCCAGGTTCCTCTGTCCATGGGATTCTCCAGGCAAGAATACTGGAGTGGGTTGCCATTTCCTCCTCCAGGGGATCTTTCCCACCCAGGAATTGAACCCGGGTCTCCTGCATTGCAGCAGATTCTTTAGCAACTGAGCTACAAGGGAAAGAAATTGGGCCCAAGGAAAAGTTCTACAGGGAGTTTGAGGTATTTTGTCAATCTGAGTTGAAAGTAGGAGGTTTATATTTTTGTTCATGGGGGCTGATATCCTAGACAGGTGAGGCAAGAAATCTTGGATGAAAAAAAAAATTCTCCTTTCTTGATGGCTGATGCTTAAAACATGACCATAAAGATTTGATCATCCATCATATACCTAATTTTTGCTAAAGTGTTGGTGCAATTTGGAAAAATAGCCTGTTGCATCATTGTGAGCCAAGGATAGTCTATTAAGACGAATGAAGCAAGTGACAACAGAGATTGATGCCCTGCAGACACTTGGATATGGGGAGAAGGGAGGGGTAGGCAGAGGTGAGCCTGCCAGGGAAGGAAAGAATTTCAGACACAAAGCTGCTTTCTTTATAGTTTTGTCTAAAGATGCAGTTAGAACATTTAGTCTAGGAAGTCTCCAAGTAAGAATTTAATTTGGTTCTATCCAAAGAGAAAAAGTGTCATTCAGGGTGGTAAATGGGAGAAAGTAACATGGTCTGTGTGCTGGGGAGGTTTAGAGAGGATGGAAACAGCACTCTATGAATGAAAACAGAAAATTCAAAACATTTCATCTCAAGGAAAATTTCACATTAGTTATACACAGACAGATTTAGGCCACCGTACTCAGATTAGTTACACACACACACACACACAGAAATGAACTTAAAATTCTAAATCATCATTCTTAGCTAATGATGTTAATAATATAATAATAATAAACAGTCTTACATTGTAGCTGAGTGACTCCACTCCTGGGAGGTTAAAAGGCACTCTAGGCCTACCATTAAACCAGAACAGATTTCTCTTTCTTAGTATGTATTGGATGTAGTCCTGCTCTGAGGAAGAGAACAAATTCAAGTACCCACCTGTGAGCACAGGTGGAACGCTTTCCTCTATGTTGTGGGTGCGCTTGGAGAATCACTAGGATGGTATCTGTAAGGAATCTGAACTCTTAAAACTGGCCAAAACCCACCTATGCACTATATTATTATCACTTTGTGAATCACTCAACAGAACTATAACCAATCCTACTATGGTGAGATTCTGGAACCTCAACCACCACAACAAGTGAAACTCTTGGGACCGAATTTGGTTGGATCAGGTTAATCTTGCATTATAGCTCTTGTCCATTTTTCCAGAAAGAGTCAGTCAAAAGTAATTGTTTCACCAAAGGGAAACCTTCGCAATCTCTGCTCACCTCCCTCCCTTGTTGGGTCCCAAAGCCGAGAAGAGTTGTGCACAGACAGAGCAAAACCTCCAGTCCTGAAGAAGAGGGAACATTCTGAAGTAACTAATCACAACATAGCAACCAAGTGGCTGGAAACCCCAGGAAAATTGCAGGTGAGCATACAGGACACTGAAGGTCAACTGGTGAATGTGCTTGGAAGACACAGTTTTGCAATCAGCTAAAGAAAAATGCGACTTTCCATTTCAACTAAGAATTTGCTAAGACTCCAACTTCTCTTTCTTACCTAGTGGGACTAGGAGATAGCAAACACCATCCACAAGATTCTTAGGAATCTTACTCTCAAGTCCCCCTAAAAAATGAGGTTCTCTTAAAAATTAAACATATTAAATGAAACATGTTGAATATGGTGAAAATGTGAGACTTCACTATTTATTTATTCATGTATATGTGCTTTTATTTAATCAATAGCACATTATCATGAACTTATTTTATTTCAGACACTGAATTAGATCTTGGGGATACAAAAATGCATATGATTGATTTTACCCTCATGATGTTCTAATAGAGAATATACACATAAGTAAACATAGAAGTACATGCAGAACGGTCACGGCAGTGATGCAGGGCCAGGATTCTATGGGAAGATAAAAGAAGTACATGAAAGTCAGCCTATGGCTGCATGGTGTATATGTAGATGTGTATGTATGTGTGTGTGCATAGGGTAGAGTGGAAATGTGGAGAAGAGCAGTCCAGAGAAGGCTTCAAGAACTGGCAATTCTTCGATTGCATTAGGGGAAATGAATAGGAGTTATCTTATTAAAGAGAGGTCTGAAAAATATACAGGACTGAGGAGCTACGCAGGTCTGTATGTGTGAGAAAGTATCTTCAAGATTCTGTGAGTGGTCCCAAATGACTAAACCATTTAGTGTGTGTGTGGCACTCTGGAAGATAAAAGCTAAGAAGAAAATAAAGACTATAAAGTTTTTTGCAATCAGTGATGAATAGATTGGATTTTATTGTGACTATAATAGAGAACCAGAGAAGGGCTTTTCAATCATTCAAATATCATTTTGGTGACACAAAGACAAATTGGAAGTTGTTGCCCCAGGAAGGAGTAATCAATTAGGAGATTACAATCTTAATTCAGATGAGAAAAGAATGATCCCCAAATTGGAACAGTTGCAGTGTGACTGAAAAGGAGAAGATGAGAAGTATATAGAAAATGATGTAGGTAGACAACCTTAATGGGCTTATGGAAAGGGGGATGTCTAATGACTATTTTAGTTCTGCACTGGATAGCAAATTTATAGTGTTGTCTTTACCTGAGATGTTGAAGATGGCAAAGAATGAAATTTTGGGATGAAAATAACAAAGTAGAAATGAATGCATGGGATCCACAGGAGTAAAGGGGATTTCTGTAGTGTATAGGTGTATTTGGAGATTATCAACATCTAAGTAAACTTAAAACTCTGGGTATAGGTAAGGCCACTGAAGGAAAGTAAATGGAGTGATTAGAGAAAAGGGCTAAGGAGGAGATTATAAAGAATATAAAAATTTAGTAAGTAAGCAGAGATGGAAAAGTATATGATGAACATTAACAGGCAAAGTCAGAGAAGTAGGAGGAAAAGCAGAATAAAACAGTACTCTCGGAAGCCAAGAGAGTTATTTCATGGAGGAAATGGTTAACATTGCCCAATGTTACCAAAGGGTCAAATAAGATTCTCAAAGTATGAGTTGAGATGTCAACTAGAGTACCTACCAGATACCGGTGTAGGGGTAAAGGAGGCAAGTTAATCGTCTCTGCAAGAAGCTCCTAATCTTGCATCCACATATTTGCCACATGTACATATTTTACTGTACATAAAGAGTTAACCATAATGCAAAAGAGAACGAGTTAGGAGCTGCAAATGAGCTCTTTTCACAAGTACTTCAATATTATTCTATTGACTCACAAATTGTCATGAATACGGTAGGAGACCTCCTCTAAGATTGCCCTCAGTGATTCGCCCCTCTGGTCTTCCTGCCCTTGTGTAACTCCCTTTCCTTGAATGTGGCTGCTATTAGTGACTTGCTTCTAGAGAACAGAACACAACAGAGGTGATGGGATGACACTTCTGAGATCAGGTAATAAAAAGACTGGGCTTCTACCTCGGAACTTACCCTCTTTCTCCCAGCTCTTGCCCTGGGGAGTGCAAGCTTTAATATTATGAAGAGACCTTTGGATAAGCCTGCAGGCAAGAAAACGATATCTCTAGGCAGATGCTAGCAAGGACCTGAGGTCTGCTCAGTCATGTGATTGAGGTTGGGCATGGATCTGAGGGTGGCATACAGTCATACGAATGAGCTTGGAAGTTAATCCTTCCCAGTTTGAGCCTTTAGATGATTACAACCTCAGCCAACACCTTCACTGGAGCTTTGTGAGAGATGCTGAATCTGAGACACCTAGTTAAGCTATATCTAGATTCCTGATGCATAGAAACTGTGAGATTTTTTAAAAAGAGTGTTTTTAAGCCACTAAGGTTGAGTGTAATTTGTTGCCCAGCAATATGTAACTAATACATGCCTTTAGCTATAATCTCAATCATAAGCGACAGTACTGTAATACCAGGATTTCTTAAAGGACACAGTTTGCCTCATAATTTTCTAAATACAAAGTAACAACCACCCATCTTAATTAAAAATCAACAGCAGTTATGGAGTTTTAGAATTTCTTAACATTGTAGTCATGTACGAACTCAATTCATAGTGGAAGGTTAGAAGTTCAAGAGAGGTCACCTTAGTGCATTCATTCCCTGCCAGCCAGGAGCAGAACTGGGCCATTATCTCCCTGCTTTCTTGGTGATTAATTCATCACATCTGCCGTTCCCATCCTATACCTTCCTCAGCTGGCATCTTGTGCTTCCTGTTTACTAGACTCAGAAATGCCATGTCTCCTAATCCTCCAATCCTCATGTATAATCCTGTGCTCAACTCAAATGTTTCTTGATTGTATTGGATGTTATCGCATCCTATTGACTGCCTGGAGTTTGCTGTTATCTCCAGAGGGTGTTCATCCTTTTGTAATTAACAGCTTATTTGATTCAATGGTAACCGAGGTCAGGCTGTGTGTATTTTACCATTCTGAGTTTGCAGGGGTATTTGCTCTCCCCTTTGATATCTTTATTTTAATTACTTCTGAGATTTGTGTCTATATCCGTAGGATGTGGAGTATGAGTTATTTTAAATATTCCTCTTCTTTTTAATACAGTTTGTGAATACTTTGTTCACTCCCGGAAATGCCATGCCAGGTTCATCAAGCATTTGGCTCCGTTACTTTTTTTTTTTTTTAATTTTTTGTTTTCAGCTACATTTTCCTCCAACCTTAACAACCAATTTCCAGTGTGCATATTTTGATTCAGACATCACAAAGGGTGAGCTGAACACCTACCAAATGGAAGTTAAAGTATGTACTTGGAGATAAAAACCAAACATTTTTCTGTGCAGTATACATCTTGTTTCTGCATTTTCTAGAACAAAATGTAAGCTGAATAAATACAATTGGCTTTCATAAAGTTTGGCTTTACCAAAACTTTCTGCAAATACTGAAGGAAGCTTGTATACAGAATACACAAAAGCTTTATTTTAGGTACAAATGATGAAAGTTGTTTGAAATTTTAAAAAAAGATTGAATGGTTCTGTGTCACCTGCTGTTGGTATCAGTCATCTCAGTTTGAGAAGATATCATCAATTAAAGTCTTGCAATAAAGACACTGCAAAATATATAACATGGGAATATTTGCAGCATCCAAAGAACAAAATAAAGATCTTTTTTTTTTTTTCCTCAAGGATAGCAATGTTAAATATGCTTCCAGTTCTTTGCAATAAGCAGTGCTCTATTTTGTATTCAACTAATTTGCATTCGGTTAGGGCCAACTTGGTAATTCAAAGATGGGTATACCAATTTGCAAATAGGCATATTTAATTTTGTAAACAATTCTTGATATTATCCTAGATCATTAAGCAGGAGTTATAAGTTGAATGAGGCATAGTTATTTAAAAGTGATGGGGAAAATCAAGTAATTAAATAGCTTGAAACAGAGAATGAAGACTACATTTCAAAAGCCAAGGAAGGCCATAGTTACGATTCCAAGTATTCAGGGAAATAATGGAAAGCTAGCTATGAAGTCCAGAAGGATGATAAAAATACTGATTGCTGACTTAGTTTCCCTAACATAATTGAGATGAGAACAGTGCAATGAAATTTCCACCATTTTCAACAAGTACCACACTGTTTTCAACAATGATAAGGCAGAAACCTCAAGGCCCTTTGCAAACAAGGAAAGCAGACTTTCATTGGCAAACAGATTTGGGCAAATGTTACATTTCTTTCTCAAAGGGTCAGTGCACATAAAACCTCCCTGAAGTCCTTAATAATGAGGTCTGTTTAACTTTACTTAATGCAGCATTTCCAAAGAATCTCTTTTCCAGATAACATCTATTAACAGTGCAGAGCAGAACATACTTCAGAAAACTGCTTTAGATTCAGGTGAAAGAAAAATAATTGCTCAAAGTAGTCAGACAAGGAAAGAAAGTGGAGGTTAAGATCCTGTTCTTCCCAAACTCCTTGGGTAATTGCCTCCATTCCCCATTTTACACAGTAGTTTTAGGCCTATATTAGGTGTGTTCCCAAGCCTGTCTCCCTAGTAGTTCATAGCTGAGTCACTGAAACCTCTTACCTGCAATCTGGGACCTGCCCAGGTTCTATACTGCGTCTATAAATGACAGGGAGTGTGTCAGCAACTCCAGCCCTCCAGACGTGGCCTGTGGAGTTAGCCACAGTGCTGGAGATCTCACCAAGTCATATGTTGCTAAACTCCCTTCTTATGTTGGCTGAAGTCATTTGAGGGTTTTATCTTCATTTGTTATCTGGTATAAATTTTATGCAAAATCCCAATCCCAGACCACATGTTCAGAAACCTCTTTTTCTAGGACTGCAACTTCCCAGCAGTATTCTTCTCACATTCCTGAACTTTCTTCCAGGCATTGGCTAGGGTATGAATATGCATTAACTAGTAATATTATCATTATTATCCTTACTTCTACCTAGTTGCAAACATGTTCGTCATCCCCAAAATGATACCCAAAACCCATGAAAAAGTCACTTCCCATTCCTCCTTCCTTCTAGCCCCTGACAACCACCAATCTGCTTTCTGTTTCTGTGGATTTGCTACTTGGGATTTTTAATACAAATGGAACTATATGTGACTTTTAAAATCTGGTTTCTTTCGTTTAGAACAATCATCCACATCATAGAATATATCATCACTCTATCTTTTTAACGGCTGAACAGTATTCCATCGTGTGGCTATATCAGGTTTTGTTTAGCTATGTATCAACTATGGACATCTGGGTTGTTTCTTTCTTTTGCTGTCTATGAATAACAGATCTATGAACATTTTTGCACCCGTTTTTGTGGGAATATCTGTTTTTGTTTTTTAATACCTTTGTTTATATACTTAGGGGTAAGTTACAGGGTCATATGGTAATTCCACGTTTAATTTTTTGAGGAAGTTTTTGAGGAACTGCCCAACTCTTTTCCAAAGCAGCTGTACCATTTTACATTCCCACCAAGGATGAATGAGGATTTCAGTTTTTCCACATTCTGCATCATGTGTTAATTTCCATTTGGGGTTCTTTTTTCTTATTATTGTAGCTGTCTTAGTGTTAAATGGTATTTCATTGCAGTTTTAACTTTAATTTCTCTAAAGATTAATGACATTGGGCATCATTTCATATGCATGAATATCTTCTTTGGAGAAATGTTAATTCAAGGCCTTTGCCCATTTTTTTAACTGGATTGTCCTTTTGGTTTTGAAATGTAAGAGTTTTAAGGAACCTAGATATTAGACTATTATCAAATGTATGATCTGCAAGTATTTTACAATTATTTAGGTTATTTTTTCACTTTCTTGATAATATCTTTTGATGCATAAAAGTGTTTAATTTGATGACATCTATTTGTTTTTGTTTCTTCCAGGTTTTTAGTGTCATATCTAAGAATCTATTGCCAAATTCAAGGATATGAATATTTACTCTTATGTTTTATTCTGAGAGTTGTATAGTTTTAGCTCTTACTTTTATGTCTTTTATCCATTTTGAGTTAATTTTTTAATATAGCGTGAGGTAGAAGACCAAGTTTATTCTTTTACATATGGATATCCAGTTGTTTCAGTACCATTGGTTGAAGACAATGTTGTTTCCCCATTGAAAACTCCTGGCAACCTTGTAGAAATTTCTGAACTCAACTTTGGTTTTGGATTAATAGTCCCAGATCTGCATAAAAGGCTATTGGGCTTTTGATTGGGTTTGCATTGACTCTACAGATTGCTTTGGGCAATAGTATTTCAACAATATTAAATCTTTCAGTCCATGCACATGATATGTTTTTCCATTTATTTATATCTTCTTTTAATTTGTTTCATCAATATTTTGTAGTTTCAATATAAAAGCTTTATACCTGCTTTGTTGATTGTATTCCTAAGGATTTTATTGTTTTTGATATTATTAAAAATATAATTGTTTTCTTAGTTTCTCGTTGCTTGTGTGTAAAATAAAACTTAATTTTAGTTTTGCTTTTATAGTCTAACAACTTTGCTGAGTGCATTTACTCAGCAAAAAAACTATAAATATAGTTTTATTTGTGGATGCTTTAGAAAGTTTCTATATATAATGTCATCTGTAAATAAAAATAATTTCACATTTTCCTTTCCAATTTGTATTCCTATCTTTCTTTTCTTTTTCTTGCTTTATTTCTTGGTTATATTTTCCAATGCAATGTTGAATAAAAGTAGCAAAAGCAGTTATCCTTGTCTTATTCCTGATCTTAAGGGGGAAGCTTTAAGTATTCCCCCATTGAGTATAATGTTAACTGTGGGTTTTTCCCAACCACCCTTTATCATGGTGAGGAAGTTCTTTTTTATCTATAGTTTGTTGGCATATTTTTTAAATTAAGAAATTTTTTACTTTTGTCAAATAAATTTTCTGCATCAACTGATACATCAAGGTATTGCTGACATCATAGAATGAAAAATAAAGTTTTCCCTCCTTTTCTGTCTTTCAGAAGGCTTTGAGAAGCATCAAATTCTTAATTACATCTTAATTACTCTTTAAATGTTTGGGAGAATTCACCAATGAAGGCTTCTGGTCCTGAGGTTTTCTTTCTTGGGAGAATTTCAATTACTAACTCAATATCCTTTCTCATTATTGCTCTGTTCAGATTTTCCACTTCTTCATGATTAAATCATGGTAAGTGGTATGTTTCTAGGAATTTATTCATTTCTATTGTTTTTTTCCAGTAGTCATGACTCTCATGTGAGAGTTGGACTGTAAAGAAAGCTGTGCGCAGAAGAATTGATTGATGCTTTTGAACTGTGGTGTTGGAGAAGACTCTTGAGAGTCCTTGGACTGCAAGGAGACCCAGCCAGTCCATCCTAAAGGAGATCAGTCCTGAGTGTTCACTGGAAGGACTGATGTTGAAGCTGAAACTCCAATACTTTGGCCACCTCATGCGACGAGTTGACTCATTTGAAAAGACCCTGATGCTGGGAAAGATTGAAGGCAGGAGGAGAAGGGGATGACAGAGGATAAGATGGTTGGATGGCATCACCAACTCAATGGACATGAGTTTGGGTAAACTCCGGGAGTTGGTGATGGACAGGGAGGCCTAGCATGCTGCAGTCCATGGGGTCGCAAAGAGTCAGACACGACTGAGCAACTGAACTGAACTGATTCATTTCTTTTAGGTTATTCCATTTGTAGATGTGTAATTGTTCATCGTTGTCTCATAATCTTCTGTATTCCTATGTTATAATGTTTCTTCTTTCATGTCTGCATTTTATTCATTTGAGCCTTCTTTCTTTTTTTCTAGTCTAGCTAACAGTTTGTCTTTGCAAAAAACCAGCTGTTAGTTTCATTAGTCTTTCCTATTGTTTTCTAGTCTCTATCCCATTATTTTTCTCTGATCTTTGACATTTCCTTTCTTCTACTAACTTTTTGTTCTTCTTCTAGTTCCTTGAGTTGTTGTAAAGTTAGGTCATTTATTTGAGGTGTTTCTTTTTTCTTCATGTCACTATAAACTTTTCTCTTAAAACTGCTTTTGCTGTATCCCATGTATTGACATTAATGTCTATGTAGAATATTCAAAAGAATCAGCCAAAACTCTCCTGAAACTGATAAACTATTATAGCAAGGTTGCAAGCTACAAAGTTCGTATACAAAAGGCAATCACTTTCCTGTATACCAAGAATGAGCAATTGAAATTTTGAAATTAAAATTATAATACCATTTAAATAAGCATTCCCCAAAATGAAATACTCTTGTATGAATCTACCTATATAAATATCCTATGAATATATGTGAGGAAAATTACAAAAACTCTAATAAAAGAAATCAAAGAGGAAGTAAATAAACAGAGATATATTCCTTATTTATGGATAGAAAGACTCAGTATTGTTAAGCTGTCAGTTCTTCTCAACTTGGTCTGTATATTTGCAATCCCAGTCAAAATCCCAGCAGGTGATTTTGTGGACACTGAGAAATTTATTTAAAGTTTATATGGAGAGGCAGAAGACCAAGAATATTCAATACAATATTGAAGAAGAACAAAGCCAGAAAATTGATGCTACTTGACATCAAAACTTACTATAAAGATATAATAATCTAGACAGTGTGGTATTGGTAAAAAAAAAAAAAGAAAAAGAAAAAGGAAATAAAAATAGATCAATGGAACAGAATAAAGAATAGACCCGTTTAAAGATAATCACCTAATTGTCAACTAATCTTTGACAAAGGAACAAAGGCAATATGAAGGAGAGAAGACAGTCTTTCAACAAATGGTGCTGGAAAAACTAGAGGGCTACATGCAAAAAGAAAGAAAGAAAGAAAAAAAGAAAAAAGAATCCAGACAGACTTATGTCCTTCACAAAATTAGCTAAAAATGAACCATATACCTAAATGCAAAGTGCAAAGCTGTAAAACTCTTAGAAGTAATACAGGAGTCTAGATTCAACACCAAAGGCATGATCCATGATAAACATAATTGATATGTTGAACTTGATTAAAAGTAAAAATGTCTGCACTGTGAAAGACATCGTCAGAAGAATGAGAAGACAAGTCACAGACTGGGAGAAAATATTTGCAAAAGACATAAGAGATAAATGGCTGTTATGCAAAGTATACAAAGAAGTATTAAAATGCAATAATAAGAAAATGAACAACTTGATTTAAAAATGGGCTCTAGATCTAAATAGACACCTCACCTAAGAAGATGTACAGATGGCAAATGTGGGGGAAACTTGAATGCAAATTACTAAGTGAAAGAAACCAATCTGAAACTGTGTAAATAATATTAAATTCCTTTGAAACTGGAAAAAAAAAGAAACCAATCTGAAAATGCTACGTACTGTATAATTCCAAGTATATTATATTATAGAAAAGTAAAACCATGAAAACAGTAAAAAGGTAATTGATTGTGAGGAGTTTGGGGGGGCAGGGAGGGTCGAGTAGGCAGAACACAAAGGATTTAAAGGAGTTAAACTGTTCTGTATGATCCTATAATAGTGGATATTTGTCAAAACTTATAGAATGTAATGACAATGTATACAATAGAATGTAATACATAGAATGTAATACAACATCAAGGGTGAACCCTAATGAGAACTATGGACCTTGGGTGATAATGATGTGTCAATGTAGGGTATTGTATTCATAACAAATGTAGCACTCTGGTATTGGGATATTGGTAGTGGAGGAGCCTGTGTGAATGTAGAGTCAGGGAGTATATGGGAACTTCATATACTTTCTGCTCAAATTTGATGTAAATCTAAAATTACTCTTAAGAAAATAAAGTCTGTTTTTAAAAATGTCACTGATTTCTTTCATTGCATTGGACCTTATTCCTTCTTCATTCATTTCTGTTCATTGTTGTATTTATGACTAGGTTCTGAAGCTCTGTAAAAGTTGACTCTGACAGTTTTTGCTAGCTTATTAGTTGCTTTTGTGGAAGGATGGAGACCTGGAGTGCTATAATCCACCACTTTCAGTGAACTATAATGGCCTTTTATTTTGAATGAAGCAGGGAGCCAACGAATATTTCTGAGTAGAGGAGTGATTTGATCTGACATTTTAAAAGGTCCATTCAAACTTCTATGTCAAGGCTAGACAATATGAGGACAAGTGGAGATATAGGGAGACCTGTTAGAAGGATATTACATAATCCAGGAAGAAAGATGTTGATAGCTTGCAGCAGCATGATAGCAACAGAGAGGTGACTGGACTCTACATAAAAATGTGTAGCTAGAGCCTAAAAGCTTGAAGCTAAGATGTGAAAAAAAAGGGAGACATCAAGGAGGACTTCTTCATCTATTTTTTTTTTTTTTTTTTTTTTGCCACACAACATGTGAGATCTTAGTTTCCTGACCAGGTATTAAACCCACATTCCCTGCACTGGAAGCCAGGGTCTTAACCGCTGGACCATAAGGGAGTACTTCTTAATCTATTGTGCCTTCATCACATATTAGAATTTTTTTAGCATAGTATGGTGTGTTAAAAAGTGTAGTAAAAGCTTTGAAACCAGGGGCATCTGAATGCACTAACGCACCTGTTCTGTCTCAATGATCTCATCTAATTGTATAGGAACACAAACTTTCAAAAGTTGTGAGTGTCTAGCATGATAACAAAGCAACGTTTCTAGATTTATGCTTGCATTACAGTAAGAAATGTATAAGAATTAAATTTGTTTTATTTCTCACTCTTCTCTAAACCTTATAACAGTGGGATCATTTTAGAGGTTCTCTGTAATTAAATCAAACCTCCATGGATGGAGTTTTTTGGACTTCCAATTCTGTACACTTTCTTAATTAAAACTTTTAGTCTGCTCTTTTCACAAAAACCAAGAATCCATTTCCCCTAGGATGTGAAGAAGACATCAGGTCTAACTCCTAGAAATGCAGTCTGTTATAAATTTGAATAATTTCATTTCATTCTAACATGAGACAGCCCCACTGGAGATTATATTGTGAAAATTTCTCTCCCTCCCTTTTTTATCAAGAGAACTTAAAAACACATTCACATTATTTTAGATCTTTCCCAATCAATAATGTGAAAGCAAAATTTTGTAAACCGAGGTTCCTGTGCATTGTCACAATGATTCCAAAGATCTGATTGAGAGAAAAACATTATTAAGAAATATGGAAAACATATATTTACCATCAACATAGGTCAAAGACACGAGACATGAGGACATTTCTAAATAAATATGCTATAATTATTTCTAAATAAATATATAACCAAGGAAAACTATAGCAGTCTCAGTGAAAGAGAATGCTTTCTCAGTCATCAAATTTCTACACAGATGAAAAGCTATCCTTGACTCATATAAAGATCACGACATGTCCATCAAAGAATTCTTCCCTACTGTTCCAGGAGCAAGTAGCAGGTGAAACTATAGAAAGTTCCTGTTTCCTGGAATACTGACTAACTCAAGTTCATTGTTCCAAGCGTTTTGCCACACTAGTCAGCCTTGGGCCTAATGTAAGCTCTATGCCTGCTGATCCCCAAAGTAGATAGACTAAATTACATCAATAATCCTAGGATACATTTACTAGGTAAGAAATAGAGAAAGGTCATTGTTCCTTCTTTCTTAATTCTCCTCATTGCTTTCCCGTGGTAGCTCTTCTATCAACATGCATGCATAAGGACAAGAAATCCAGCCATGGGGCCATATCTGAGGTTCTATTTGTTCTATGGGACATCTCCCTGAGGCTGTCACAGCCTTGAATTATCTCGGGCTCATGTACTGTCTAGGTGGGGAGGGCTCCATTGCTGGGAGACAGATAAGCCTAGACCTTGAAAAGGCCGGTAAGAATTTTGCCCACAGGAGAAGTACTGAGCTACTTGGAAATTAACGGGATTAAAGACAGACCTGAAAAGGCAAAGGGAGGCACATTTTCTGGCCCCAAGAGAAAATAAGAACTGTTTAAAATGTGTGGTGCCATCCCTGGAATGGATTTTTAATCAACAACAGTTCTCATTTAGTCTAAGAATGAGCCAATGAATAGACTAATACTACAGACTGACATTATGGCCCATTCATCTGCTTAAGTTGCTTGAAATTTTCAGCTGCCAGCAAAGGATTAATATTGATTTTCAGGCTGTCTTCGTTAAATACCTGCTATAGAGTACCACTCCTTGCCAACTATTCCCCCCATTGTCACTAGCATTAAAATGAAACCTACCTATTATTACATCAATCATGCCTGGCAACACTATTCAAAAAGAAAAGAGCATCCATCATCTTTATCATCAACAGGAAGCCTGAATTTTTTTTTCCCTTTTTGTTGGTCAACATGAAATGAGTGGTACAATTAATTAAAACTTCCTTAAAGAACCAATGTAAAAACTGAATGCAAAGTGTATGTGTGGAAGAACAGTGAATACAAGAGGAAGCAAACTCTAACATTTGGATGGGTGCAGGAGCAAGCCTCCACATAGAGTTGCTACCAGCTCAAACCATGGGGCCAGGCTGACATACTTGAGTCTGGGTTCATCAAATCTGGACCCCACAAACAGCCTGTGTGAACTTGAACATAAAACCCTCAATGAACTTACGATCCTTTTGTGCTTATGTTCTATAGTCTTGCTGGACCCCTTGATAGTTCTCATTGCCACATCTTTCCCCAGGCTGTTCTTTTGCCTAGAATACTGCTGGCCTTGTCAATTCCTGTTCACCCTCCATGATGATTCCTCAATTCCTCTACTGAGAAAATTCCAGACCAACATGGGTAATCTGGGAACCCTTGAAGATGACTTCACTGTCTCTTGTTTAAATCTGTGGCGTAGCCCTCACCAAGTTGAATCACCCCCTGAAAGCCTGTGAACACGCTGAGGACAGGAACTGTCTCTCTTTTCAACTTTGAACTTCTAGGAAGGGATTATTGAAAAACCTCACAGTATAGGTGTATGATAAGTATTTATTGACTGACTAAATGAGTGAGCTTTGAAGTACATGATCCTAACTTGGTTTTCTTGTACAAAATATACATTTTCTGAGTTCTATCAGTTCAGTTCAGTTCAGTTGCTCAGTCGTGTCCGACTCTTTGTGACCTCATGAACCGCAGCACACCAGGCCTCCCTGTCCATCACCAAACCCCGGAGTCCTCCCAAACCCATCCATTGAGTTGGTCATGCCATCCAACCATCTCATCCTCTATTGTCCCCTTCTCCTCCTGCCCTCAATCTTTCCCAGCATCAGGGTCTTGTCAAATGAGTCAACTCTTCACATCAGGTGGCCAAAGTATTGGAGTTGCAGCTTCAAAATCAGTCCTACCAATGAACACCCAGGATTGATCTCCTTTAAGATGGACTGGTTGGATCTCCTTGCAGTCCAAGGGACTCTCAAGAGTCTTCTCCAATACCACAGTTCAAAAGCATCAATTCTTCGGCACTTAGCTTTCTTTATAGTCCAATTCACACGTCCATAGGTGACCACTGGAAAAACCATAGCCTTGACTAGACAGACCTTTGTTGACAAAGTAATGTCTCTGCTTTTTAATATGTTGTCTAAGTTGGTCATAACTTTCCTTCCAAGGAGTAAGCGTCTTTTAATTTCATGGCTGCAATCACCATCTGCAGTGATTTTGGAGCCCAGAAAAATAAAGTCAGCCACTGTTTCCACTGTTTCCCCATCTATTTGCCATGAAGTGATGGGACCAGATGCCGTGATCTTAGTTTTCTGAATTTTGAGCTTTAAGCCAACTTTTTCACTCTCTTCTTTCACTTCCATCAAGAGGCTTTTTAGTTCCTCTTCACACTCTGCCATAAGGGTGGTGTCATCTGCATATCTGAGGTTGTTGATATTTCTCCCGGCAATCTTGATTCCAGCTTGTGCTTTATCCAGCCTGGCATTTCTCATGATGTACTCTGCATATGAAAGGCAGTAAATCATAATGATTACTGAGATCTTACTGTAAATCGGGCTTCCCTAGTGGCTCAGATGGTAAATAATCTGCCTGCAATGCAGGAGACCCTGGATCAATTTCTGGGTCAGGAAGATCTCTAGGAGAAGGAAATGGCAACCCGCTCCAGTATTCTTGCCTGGAGATTCTATGGACAGAGGAGCCTGGTGGGCTACAGTCCATGGGGTTGGAAAGAGTTGGACATGACTGAGCAACTAACACTAGGCCATAAATCAAGATCTACCACTTCTAAAAAGTGACATTGGGCAAGTACTAAAGCAATATCTAAACCATTACTCAACCGTACCTCTATTTCCTCATTTGTAAACTGATGCTAATAATAGTACTTAGTAGGGTGGATGTCTGGACCAAACAAGAGAATCCAAGTAAAGCACAGCATAGTGCTTGTATATATTGTGACATTGACACCCAGCCGTTATTTCTACCTGGAAACCTTACAGTAACTTCATTGCATGTTTAAGGAAATTCATTATTCTTGTTACCCTAGAATTTAAAGGAGACTTCCTTGCCAATATTTCTAAAGGAGATATAGTACATGGGATATATGTACTATATGGATATAGTACATATGGATATAGTACATAGATATATGTACTATAGTACATATAGTACATAGTTTGCTCTTTATAGCAAAAATATATTCATTTAGAAATTTCCTTTCAATAAATATTCATTAATTACTTACTAAGCAACAGTTAGAATCAGACATGGAACAATAGATTGGTTCAAAATTGGGAAAGGAGTATGAAAAGCCTGTATATTGTCACCCCACTTATTTAACTTATATGTAGAGTACATCATGGGAAATGCTGAGCCGGATAAATCACAAGCTGGAATCAAGTTTCTCAGGATAAATACCAACAACCTCAGACATGCAGATGATACCACTCTAATGGCAGAAAGTGAACAGGAATTAAAGAGCTTCTTGATGAAGGTGAAAAAGGTGGCTTAACACTCAACATTCAAAAAACTAAGATCATGGCATCCAGTCCCATCTTTATGGCAAATAAAAGAGGAAAAAGGGAAACACTGACAGATTTTATTTCCTTGGGCTCCAAAATCACTGTGGATGGTGACTGTAGCCATGAAATTAAGAGACACTTGCTCCTTGTAAAGAAAGCCATGACAAATCTAGATAGCATATTCAGAAGCAGAGACATCACTTTGCTGACAAAGGTCCATATAGTCAAAGCTATGGTTTTCCAAGTAGTCATGTACAGATGTGAGAGTTGGACCATAAAGAAGGCTGAGTGCTGAAGAATTGATGCTTTTGAATTGTGGTGCTGGAGAAGACTTTTGATAGTTCCTTGGATTGCACAGAGATCAAACCAGCCAACCCTAAAGGAAATCATCCCTGAATAGTCATTGGAAGAACTGATGCTAAAGCTGAAGCTCCAATACTTTGGCTACCTGATGCAAAGAGTTGACTCATTTGAAAAGACCCTTATGCTGGGAAAGACTGAAGGCAGGAGGAGAAGGGGGCAACAGGGGATGAGATGGTTGGATGGCATCATCGACTCAATGGACACAAACTTGGGTTAACTCCAAGAGATAGTGAGTGACAGGGAGGCCTGGTGCGCTGCAGTTCATGGGGTCATAAAGAGTTGGACATGACTTAGAGACTGAGCAATAACACAGGCAATGTTTATAAGAATTTATACTACATGAGCTTTATACTGAAGTATCAGTAAATAAATACAGGCACACTAATTTAAGACATCTAATCACCACTGAAATGATCCATAACAAATAAAACAGATTCCCCTTATAGTTTAACCATCACGTTCTATGCATCTAAGAAAGTTATGAATTAAGAGATTAGAACAAATACTTCCTATTATTATCTGATTGCTAAAACATGGCATGCCTTATTTAGACTACAGATTTAAAGAATCCAAGGATATTCTAGAGGAAGGTTTACTGAATATGACAAAGACTTAATTAAACATGAATGGAGTTCAATCCGTATTTTTGAAATGTCAGATTTCAAATAGTAACTAAAACAAAACAGGTTTTTATTCTTGCTTTCCCCATTTTGGACTCTATTCTCTGACAATGCACTAACTAACTTAGGGTATGTGGATTTTGAGGCATGCTTCTTTACTCCTTTCCCTGATAAGAGAAATCTTAGATGATGGTAAAGAGAAAACAAAGATTGAGGCATACAGTGGCATTTTTCTACCTTGTAGATAGCTGCTCAATAGAAATAGAGTGTATCTCATATATGTGGAATTTTAAAAGATGGTAATGATAACCCTATATGCAAAACAGAAAAAGAGACACAGATATATAGAACAGATTTTTGGACTCTGTGGGAGAAGGCGAGGGTGGGATGTTTTGAGAGAACAGCATTGAAACATGTATATTATCTATGGTGAAACAGATCACCAGCCCAGGTTGGATGCATGAGATAAGTGCTCGCGCCTGGTGCACTAGGAAGACCCAGAGGGATCGGGTAGAGAGGGAGGTGGGAGTGGGGATCGGGATGGGGAATACGTGTAACTCCATGGCTGATTCATGTCAATGTATGACGAGACCCACTGCAATATTATAAAGTGATTAGCCTCCAACTAATAAAAATAAATGAAAAAAAAAGAAATAGAGTGTATCTACAAAGAACCTAAGCAAAAGCCATTTACCATTAATTTTCATGATCAAATTAGAGGTGTGTTCTTCTGAGACAAAATCAAGTATACATGTTAAATAATAATCATACCAGAATTTTGCAAATTTTTAATCACCAGTCACATGTAGAAAGATAATTACTATGCTGACATGGAATTCGTATTTAAACATATCAGTTCAGTTCAGTCACTCAGTCATGTCTGACTCTTTGCAACCCCGTGGATGGCAGCACACCAGGCCTCCCTGTCCATCATCAACTCCCGGAGCTTGCTCAAACTCATGTCCATTGAGTCAGTGATGCCATCCAACCATCTCATCCTCTGTCGTCCCCTTCTCCTCCTGACTTCAGTCTTTCCCAGCATCAGGGTCTTTTCCAATGAGTCAGTTCTTCGCATCAGGTGGCCAATGTATTGGAGCTTCAGCTTCAGTCCTTCCAATGAATATTCAGGTTTGCCATTGCCTTCTCCAGTAAACATATCACTATGTTGTAGCTAACAATGAGGACAACATTTAATATGGGTTTCGCAGTATAAATTCAGAGTAGCAAGGCAGGTATTAAGCCAGAGACTTGTGGTTATCAACTGGTTTAAAATGAGGCAATCAATATTAGGATATTTTACTCCATTGTGCTTTTAATTTAGCTCATGAAATGAAAATAAAGGTCCAACTGATTAAAGCCTGAAAGGAAATCAGCAGTGTTAGCTTAACCAGATCCAGTATCTGGCTGGAGGCGTCATCTGGCTTTCATATACATCCCCAGTAATAGGATTCCATATAAACCTTCTTGGCTGGCAACCTCTTCAGCTGTCCTTTCTCTTCTTTAGTACTTATTGGAATCTGTTGGCTTTTCGACCCACCTGGAAATTTTTTTACTAAAAAATGAAACAAAATAAAACAAAACAACAACAACAAAAAACCCCAGCTTGGAAGCAGATGCTTAGGGATAGGAAAAATGGAAGCTACACCAAAAGTTTATGCCAGTAAGTCATGACCAGGTGTGTCCCCTCTGAAGTCCCTAAAGGTAAATTTCTCATTTGTCTTCCTATCACACCTGCTATTCTTATAATGATTACTTTTATCACCTAATGGTATTGACTACTATGAGAATAGACATAGAAATCAGAATTCACTCACTCTGTGTTTCAGCCACTCACAAAAAAAAAAAGAAAATCACTGAACATCCACTATGGTGGAGACTGAGACGAAAAAATAAAATCTCTAACCTCAAAGAGCTTACAAAATACGAGGAGAAAGAAATCGTATAAATAAACAATTATACTATAAAGCCATACCAAAACATAAACATAATAATTTATCTAATTTAGTTTTCAAAACAAACATTTATTCAAACTATTGTTTTTCCCCACTTAACAGACCAGGAAATTAAAGCTCAGAAATATTAGACAACTTGTTTAAGATCACACAGCAGTGGAACTGGGATTTCAATATATAGTCCAGCTGCAGAATCTGTGCTTGACAATCTGTGCCTGCAAACTGTTTTGTGTTATGTTGGTTTCAAAGGTACAGGGGTCACATTCTCCTTGGAGAGTCAAGAAAGTCATCATGGAAAAGTGACGTATGAATAGGTCCTCAAGAGATGGGCTGCATCTATTTTTCCCTCAGCTTTACTGAGATATAATTTATATATAACACTGTGTAAGTTTAAGTTTACAAAGTGATGATTTGATACACATGCATATTATAAAATGATTATCACAATCATCTTAATTAACAAAACCATCACTTCACATAGTTACCTTTATATATGTATGGTAAGAGCATTTAAGATTTAATCTGTTGCCAGTTTTCAAGTACACAATACAAAATTAGTAACTATAGTCACTATCACTAAGCAAAATAGGACAGAGAGAGAGGAAGAAAAATATTGCATGATCTTACATGTGAAATCTAACAGTCAAACTTATAAAAACAGAGAGCAGAGTGGCTGCCGGGGGCTGGTGGGCTGCATCTTAATGATTTCTAAGAAGATGGAACAGTATGAGCAGAAGACTCAGAGGCCAGTATCCTCACTTAATGCTCCAGAAAGACTGAGTGGTCTGGTCTGGATGGTGTGTAAGATACATGTACAGGGTAGCAGAAATATAATATCAAAAAGGTACATTGGATTCAGATTATTACAGAACTTGACAAACTAACAAATCAGATTATTTCCTTTAGCAGTGAGACACTTATATTTACTTTCTTTTTCACCACTGTCCCCAAAGGCATTCTCTCTGAATTAAAAATTCATGTGCAGTATTTCCCTGGTGGTCCAGTGGTTAAGACTGTGTTTCCAATGCATGGGATGTGGGTTTGATCCTCGGTCAGGGAACTAGGATCCCATGTGCCATGAGATGTGATCAAAAAAAAAAAAAAAAAAGGAACTCATTGTGCAAAGAAGAGGATAAAATAGTTAAAATGAGTGAGTAAAATACCATATGAAAGAGTAGGTAATCTCATCACTGACAGAGTCCACCATCAACTAAAATAATTCATTCGAAATTTTAGCTTTTAAAACAACTTGCTTGGCAGATGCAATCACTTTCATGTTTGCTTTTTATTTTCCTTCCAATCAGTATAGGGACCAGTCACCCAAAGAAAGAGATGAACTTTCATTCTAAATTTGCAAGAGAGTAAGCAAAGATATTGAGGATAAATATGGAGGCAATTAGAAAGAATGTTAGGCCTACCATGAAATATTAAATATTAAATACATACCAGTTTTTAAATGATCATTTCAATATCCACTTCAATTGAGAAAATGTATTATGTATTGTTCTGCTAAGGGACATAATTCTTTCTGAAACGACTGGAATGATCTGATAAAAATTGCAAAATACTGCTCTATCTGCCATAGAAGATAGCATACTATGGGGTACAACGTTTAGAATCTATTGCAATGGTGACTAGCTTAGAGTGTCAGCTATTCGGCTGTATTAGCTGTGACACAGAAAGTCTAATTGTACCAACAGTCATGGTTGATAATGATCTTACAGCTGTGGGATCATTCCCCTCATTTCTCCAATTTTCTTACTTCAGAATACTTGAGTATAACTACTTATATTAAAATACATCACTTGGCAGACTCGTTTTTCTCCCATTATAGTTCTGACAGAGGTCAAACAAGTGAAACTGCTAAAAGTTGCTTTGCTCTTTTGTATGGCAGGAAATAGAACTATCATGGTAATTTGGAGAAGAGGGAAAGCCTGCCTAGTCTTCACCCTTGCTTTGGAGGCAGGAGTGGACAGGAAAGGAAGAGGAGCGTGATGACTATACCATGACACAGAAGTAACCATAGCAGACAGTTATTCCAGAGCATGACTTGAGGGGCCTCTGGCGCCCAAATATCTCCCTAAGGAGTACTGAAATTGCCACAAGTAGTTTGACTTAGGGGGTTTTAGGAAAATTTCTCTTTACTGTTTCAAGTATTTTATTAACAAGAAGATACAATGTATAATTAAAATGCCAAGAGAAGAGTATCTTATATAAAAAATACACTACCATTCATTGTCATCCATCAGAAACAAGAAACCATAAGAATGAGACTGGGAAAGGAACCAAGAAAAAGAAAGCAATGAGAGGAAAGCATGAGCAATCTAGTAAGTGTGCATGTGTGTGTATGTGTGGTGCAGTGGACAGAATATGAAATGATTAGTACTTGTGATAACGTGTAGTGTGTTAGTTCAGGCCTCCCAAGAAGCAGATATCAAGACAAAACTTGACAAGCAGGAGATTTATCGGGGAAAGCATAAGAGAAGATGGGGAGAGGGAGAAAGAGGAGGCAGGGAGAGCCTTTAGTCAGACCATGATATAGGTCTGACACCTGTGGAAGGAGAAAGGGAAGGAAGAAGGATAGAGTCAGAAGACCTGTAACTGCAGCGATGTTCTAGAGAAGGTTCAGTCAGGCCAGAGGGAAGCCCTTGAGCCAAAGTCACTATATCAGGAGTTCAGCAAATCTCACTGGGACAAGCCTGCCTTATTACCCACTTTGTGCTCAGGCATCGGCTGGGAGTTGCTTGCAAGAAGGGTGGCTTTGGCGCAAATGTGATTGGTGATCCAGAGGGTCAGCAGATGGGGCCCTTAGTCAATGATGCTCTCTGAAATGTGTGGTATATTTTTATAGCCCCTCAAAATTATATTGAATGTTGAATATCACCAGAATATTATATCATATATATTATGCCAGTTATGTTGATATATATATAAATTATATCAATCCCTGGTGGCGCTGAGGTTAAAGCATCTGCCTGCAATGCAGGAGACCTGGGTTTGATCCCTGGGTTGGGAAGATCCCCTGGAGAGGGAAATGGCAACCCACTCCAGTATTCTTGCCTGGAAAATCCCATGGACAGAGGAGCCTGGTGGGCTACAGTCCATGGGGTCACAAAGAGTCAGACATGACTGAGCGACTTCACTTCACATGTTGAATATTACCAGAAAAAGCTGGTGATACTTATTACTCATTTCCATTATATAAGAAATTTATTTAGTTTCTGTGTTACCACATACAATTAAGTCTTTTGTAATATAAAAATCAGTCAGATATGTAGTGTTATTTTTTTTCTTCCAACTACTTTGAGGAGCATCACAAAACTCAAGGGCAATTGTTTTCAACATATTCACACTTCAGTCCATTCCTAGGAAAGGAAATCTCCCTTCACTAATAATGATTTCCCTGGAGGTAATTTTCAGTCCTTGTGGTGGAGATACTCCTCAGATATTATAACAGCATTATTTCCAGGCTAAAATGTGGTGGGACAGTTTAAATTCTACTGGTCATTACCATCACCATCAAACCTAATGGAAGAAATGCCAGTTCTATAGTGGTTATACCTGCATTTTTAAGAAATGTCCCGGGGGCGGCGGCGGCGGGGGGGGGGGGGGGGGGGGGAGCGGAGGCTGTTAACATCCCTACTGAAAGTCACTGCTCTAAGACAATGAAATTCAAATTTGAATAGGCATAACAATGGAAGATAATGATGCTCATACAAACAGTTCTGCTTGATAGGTCTTGGGTAGGTACCATTGACTAGTATTTTCAGTCAGCATTCTAGATGATTTCAGTACAATAAGATGGACCACAGAAACATATTCTCAGAAACCCTAAATCAAAGCCATGATGGGATATCCCTAATTTGTAATGAAAAAAGGCTTCTAGACTCAGTGAAGGCTTGTAGCAGAATGGGGCATGGACTGTGTGAAGAGTGAGGGTACCAGTAGATAGAGAAGTAGCAAGATGGTGAAACAGAAGGAATGAGAAAAAACAAGCAAAAGATGGAAAATGCATAGGATCTGTATCTAAGTTAACTGACAGATCTATATATTCTACCATCAACTTCATGAGGAAAATCTATTTCAGTTTAGAGAATGAAAAAATAGCTATTGTTTTACATCTTAGTGTTTACTTCTCTCTGGATTAAAATAATAGAACACATACATATATAATTAACTATATTCTGTATACATAATTTATATGTGTGTGTGTGTATTATATATATATACACACACGAGAGGGCATGCCAACCCACTCCAGTATTCTTGCCTGGAGAATCCCATGGACAGAGGAGCCTAGTGGGCTATAGTCCATTGGGTTGCAAAGTCATGCAAAGAGTCAGACATGACTGAGCTGACTCACACTTTCACTTTTTTCAAAATACAATATATTACAAATCTGGCCATTTGTACTCCTATAGAGTGGAAGGCAAGAGCTATAATTATTATGCAAAATTATTTGCACAATTACAATATTAGCAAATGTGTAGCTTTATCCTGGCTTTACAGTTTTCAAACTGTAAATCAAATATGAGACCCTGATGAAAAGTTGAGGCTAGCAAGCAGATGATAAACCATTTTTCCAGGGGGCAGAGATTCATTTTTATTTTTTAGCTTCTCTGTTATCCCCAAGCACCTTTTTTGAATACTGGTACAGAAAATAACATGATCTATAGACAGAAGTGTTGATATGTCCATACCCCTTGGCTTGGACCCCTGCTGTCATCAGCCATCTGATGTTACGGTGACATCTGACAGTGCATTGTGACACAGTGACCTGGTGCCTCAAGCAGCCTAGAAGGACAAGTTGATGAAGGCGCATGGTGCATTAGGAAGCAGTGAAGCAGGTCATTACTGTTACAGAGAGAAAGTCTGCTCTAGAGATAAGAATTCTTATCTAAGGCACGATATACCTTTGTGCTCTGCTACTGGTCTACTGTGAAATCTGTAACAGACATTTTTAATTCATTGGTGAGTCAGTTTTTCTGTCTGTGAAATGGAAATGATCCAACGTGTATATATATGTTTTTTTTTAGTAGTAGGGCAGTGACTGCATTTCAGCCCATTCTTGGTAAATACAAATTTTGGAAGTGTACACCCTGAGGGACTAAAGTGAATGATGATCACACATGATGGACTTCAGGACTGTCATAGTTTGAGAAAAACTAATTATTGCTCTGAAGTCCTCTCATCTATGCCCTACTTTAAAGGTTTCTCATGATAGTCCAGCCATGAAGTCTTTCTTTGGTCTGCTTAATATTAAACTTTGCCCCTTATATCTTAACAATAGCAAGCTGCAACTCATGCTATGTAGCATTACATATCACACTCAGTTCAAAATTCCATCTAATAGACCTTCTCTGATAAAATGTAGCCTCTTCAACTGTCGTGAAATGAATATCTGTTGGTTCTGACAAGCAGGGTTGGTCCTGGAGATCACATCACAGTCTCAAAAGGAAGAGTCTCCCTCTGAAGCCATGACTTTTCTCAAGTGCTTGTGGGTCCAGCTCATGACCTATTTTGCAGATTCAGACTTTGCATATGGAAAATGAAATCTTGGATCTTCTGAGCTTGAAGTTCAAGCCACCTCAGGTCATTTGACAGCAGGACTATTTTGGAACCCACAGTGCCTTAAGAGGCAAATGCTATCGTGAAGATCAAGCTCAGTCACTAATGGTGGCCATCTATTCTGCAGCCAAGGGAAGAGCTGAGTCTTGGACCTTCCATACCTCAACATTTTCAGAGGCAGGGTAATGAGCCGTGGGAGTCACTGCAGCAGGAATTCTGTAATCAAGCCACAAGGGGGCAGGGAAACATGCTCACTAGCCACCTTTACAAGGGGAACTTGGTGGGAGCTGTATTTTGATAGCTTTGTTTGTTTTCTTAGCTATCCAAAGAGCATGCTAATAAGTGCAGTCACAGAAGAAGGGGAAGATGGGATTAAATACCAAGGAAAGTCATTAAAATGAAAGAATGGGATAAGCCTCACAACTATTTCCAAAGCTTAGCTATTTCCTGTCCAAAGCCAAGTTCCTTTTATTTTGTAAAAGATGAGTAAAACGAAGGCAAAAGCATGCTTATTCCCTGGGCGCCCTGTATTAGCTAACTTCTGCTAACAGCAGAGTTTGATGACATGAATTACAAGAGGCCTCATAACCCTTTTCTCTTTAACATACAAACTTCATCTAGTTATTTTTAAAGGGGTTCTGTGCCTGTTTCTTAGTGCCTAAAACTCATTACTTCCAACCAAAACAGCCAAGAGAAGAACAGCAGGAAAAAAAATATAGTTAGATCCTTACAGAAAAACATTACAGAGCCGTAATCACTCATGAAAGCCTTATCAGGGTGAAGCTTGACTCCTGACATCACATCATCAAACTAACTAGGATATGTCACAAATGCCTTACATTGGTCATGGAAGAAATTTTGTTATTTATGAAACACCCAAGAGCGCCACTAATAGTGTTTATATATTCCAGGATAGAACCATGCTCATTGATTTTTCTTTTGGTATTTTTTAAAAATACAATTTCCTTTTTAATTATAGAATAATTTAGAATACAGAAAACACCAAATATAATGACCTCTCATGAACTCATCACCCTGAATTAACAGATGAATATTAACATTTGCTACCTCTGTTGCTTCAGGGTGCTAATTCTTTTCTTAAAGAAAAAATATATCACAGCTACATGTAAAGCTCCCTATCTGCCTCCTTTTCTCCTCTCTGTCCTCTCCCCAAAGGAAACCACTTTTTAACTAGGTGAGTATCATTCCTATTCAAGGCAATGTTTGTACATTTGCACAGTCAAAACATGCAGACACCCTAACTATCCCTGGACACCAGAATGGACAGACAGACTGGTCTATTCATATAATGTAATGCTATTTAGTAGTTAAATAATGGATGAGTCTTAAAAACCGTAAGTAGGGGGAAAAAGTTGAAAAAAGATCTAAAACTATACTGCTTATGTAAATTTTAAAAGCATATATCAATAATACAATCATTTATGAATACCTCTATATATTGAAATAACACAATGTGAATACATTAATTTTTCAGGGTAATGTTTAATATTATTTGATGTGATTTCTGTGTTTCACATAGCTGTTATATACTGCACGTGACCTCCCCAGTGTTGAAGCCTGACTCCCTAATATGTTGTTTTTGGGGCCTTTGATAGTGCTCTGCCCTCATAAGTGGAATTTAGAGTCATTATGAAAGAAGTCCCTCACCTCTCTGGCATATGAGGTTACAGCAAAAAGATAGCAGTCTATGAATCAGAAAGTGGGCTCTCACCACGCAAGGAATGTAGCTTGATCTTGGACTTCTCATGCTCTAGAACTGTGAGAAATATATTTATGTTGTTTATAAGCCACTCAATCTGTGGTATTTTGTTACAGTAGTCAAAACAGACATGTCTTCTGATAGGCACTGTGGGGGATAAAACGTGTAATTTAGGATTCCTAGCCTGCAATGCAGGAGAGCTGGGTTTGATTCCTGAGTCAGGAAGTTCCCCTGGAGACGGAAATGGCAACCCACTCCAATATTCTTGTCTGGGAAATCCTATGGACAGAGGAGCCTGGTGGGCTACAGTCCATGGGGTCGCAAGAGTCGGATGAGACTTAGTGACTAAACCACCATCACAGTCCTCTAATATGGGTAGTAAGATTAAATAGAAAGAAACAGTAACAGGAAAGAAAAGAAATTAGCTATCACATCAATAGGGTAGCATCTCACAGTGATTTAAAACAAGTCTCAGCAAGTAATGTGATATTTAATAAATGTTACTGATTATTAGTGCATTTAATAGATAAGAAAACTGAGGCTTGACTGAACTAAGTAATATACCCTAAATCAGTGTGAGCAAAGGGGCAGAGTCAGGATAGAAGCCTGTATTTATCTGACTCCAGACCTATTTTTTTAATTATACCTTATTGTACTAATTGAATCTATTTGTTAGCTCTTATGAGAAAAGACCTATTTTTTTTTTAACTTAATTAAATCTTTCAGGACTAAAGACAACATTACAGGGACAGAAAATATATCAGAGATTGCCAGGAACTGGGTGGAGGGTGACTATAAAAGGGGTTCCAGAGAGATTGGGGGTAACCAAAATGTTCTACATGTTGATTGTGGTTTCACTGGTCAAAACTAATAGAATTATATAAAAAGAATGAATTTTATTCCAGGTAACTTACACATCAATAAACCTAACATTAAGCAAACAAAGAAAACTAACCACAAAATCGCCAAAGTCTCATGGATAAACACCTTGCTCTGGGTGCAGAGGCACTTTTCTCCTGCTAAGTCTTGACCATTTATTCCTGCTAAAAATGTTTGTGGAGAATTTCCGGGAAGAGTCCCAGGTTAGTACCCACAAAGTCAAATAAAATCTAGTCTGTTTCTACTGTAGCTTCTGTTTGACAAACCAAGAAAGGTGGGCCAGCGTTAAGTTAGTACTTTCCTTTTGTTGAAAGGGGAGGGGAAAGCCCATCTGAGAAGCACTGCAATGTTATCCAGGGAGCCCTTTCTGTTGAACAGACCTCAAGTGTTCAGACAGGCTTGCAGAAGAGAAAGACAGCCTCGGAGGAGAGAGGCTCTCCCCGCCTCAGGAGCCGTGGTACATCTGAGCTGTCCTCTTCTGAGTCCTCGTCCGCCTGGTCCCTGCAAATCACACACCGAGAAGCATATGCATCTTGCCGGAGGAAGAAAACCTCTCTAAACTTGTTTGAATATCCCACAGAACAGGCTGGCAGCTTAGATTCTCCCCTGATTGCTGCGACAGAGGCAGAAAGACAATGCGGGGCGTGATTTAATCAAGGCAGTCAGAGCTCTCACCATTCACAGTGCGCCTCAGGACTTTTTGGTCTTCCTCCTTGAGGGCTGGATTTCTTTGTAATGCTGGGTTGAAGAGTCTTAGCCATTCTTTAAGTCAGTTGTATAAGCCAGCAGCGTAAGATATTAACAAGGTTAACAAGGTTAAAAGGTATTACGTGTCTCCCTGTACCAGAACTGTGGCTTCCCACGTGGCTCAGATGGTAAAGTGTCTGCCTGCAATGCGGTAGACCGGGGTTTGATCCCTGGGTCAGGAAGATCCCCTGGAGAAGGAAATGGCAACCCACTCCAGTACTCTTGCCTGGAAAATCCCATAGACAGAGGAGCCTGGCAGGCTACACTCCATGGGATCCCAAAGAGTCAGACACGACTGAGCAACTTCACTTTCTGTACCAGAACTCTTGCACGACTATGGGGCCTGCATTAATTTCTTGCACTTTCCTGAGGGAATTAGTTAAAATTACCAGTGTGGAAAGTATTTGATTTAGATTAATCCCAATTTTCCAAGCAGGACAGACTCATTACTCTGATTGGCTGACTTAGCCCTGCTGTCCTTCTTGCTTGAGGAAGGAGGAGAAAGTTTTTGGTTCATAGCTCTTGATGGATAAGTGGAATGGGTCATTTTCATCCTTTCATGACACCCATGAAAAGCATAGATCCAGCTGGAAAGCCAAGTCAATGCAACGAATGGCAAACCCACATTTCATAATCTTTGGCAAGACCAGAAATACTAAAAAGGAATATGCAAACTAATGTCCTCTGTACATTAACTCTTTCAGGACTCTGGGTCATGACTGGTAATATTTTAGGTCCAAAAAGACCAGCTGGGGGGAAAAAAGCATCATTAAAGATTTCAAAAGGCTTTATTTTTTTTACAAAGGGGAAAAAGACTACAACCACAGAACTTCTTTTAATTCATTCTGAATAAGACTTTGCTAGGCTTTATGAACTGTCTCTAAACTAGAAGCCGGAAGGATGCCTTTTTCAGAGCAAGCAAATTACCAGAGATAAGACCTAAAACGATAGTTCTCAAAGTCAGTGATGCAATCCAATCTCCTGCCAGCTTGTTAACATGTAGATTCTGACTTAGTAGATTGAGATTCGGCATATCTAACAAACTCCTAGGTGATGCTATTGATCTGCAGAAACTACAAGAGATCTAACTAAAACACTATTTGCAAACTGAAGGGGCTGAGCCATGCAAATTATTCCAGTTATTCACTGTAACACAGACATTCACTATTAAATTGCATTCCCATTTTTGTTAAAATCTAGTATTAAATTTCTTTTTCTTTTGCTTATCTGGTCATCTACGGACAGCTACAGGCTGCCTGACACAGCAGGAAGAACCTAAAATAATATTGGCCAGTTACTGGCTCCTGACTTACTTTGAGATGCATTTTTTATTTCCTTGTCATGAGGATAAATTCACACTAAATTCACCTTTCTAAATGCCTATGAACATTTGTGAAATCATCACTTCTTTTCCATCCCAAATCAGAATTGCTTCTCTCCAAATCTTCCAAATCTTTGAAATTTTTGCCTCTGAAGAAACCTGTTTTTTAAGAAAGTGCTATAAAAATAATGTGGTCATCTTGCCTGAATCCCTTAGAACACTGTTATATGTGGCCTGCACACAGATGACTCAGATTTTATAAAGACATTGACATAGATGATTTGGAAAAACAAACAAACAAAAATCCATTAATTAACCAGTTCCACAAATCTTTTGCTTATTTGGAAAGCAACAGACTATGAGAATAGACAGCTCTTAAAATATTTCTTTTAATTGTATAAAATCATTAACAGGTACTATTTCCAGACATAATTACATATTTTAAAACCAAGGAGAAGAGGTGGGTGTTTCTGAAATCTTGAGCAACAACTGGACCCATTTTCAGTGGTTTAGACACACATAATTAGCAGCTTAATTTCCTCTGTGGCTAAGTTAGCCTTAAGATTTCATTTAATAACAAGCACAATTTTACAGCCAGAAGCAAGGTTCTAGCACCAGCTTCAGCTCAGCATTGCCCTCTGCCGGTCCTCAAGCAATTCATGTTGCCCTGCTCCGTGCAAAGGCATCAAATTGCAAATAGCAATTGGGCTGCACAAAAATTAATTGTGAGAGAAATGGAGAAATATAATTCATTTAAAACTGTTTAATGAGACTTTTATTTTTAGCTGAACAACAACAAAAAAGCATGAAAAATTATATTATTAATTGCCTTTTCTCCAGTCTCCCAGACAATACTCATTATCATAGTAGCCTTGAAGCAGGTTTCCCTTTCACACTACTTAGCACAATTATGTCGACTACCTCCACGCAAAGGATGGCCGAAACAGCTGTTGCTCAAAAAAGCAGTTTTTACCCATTAAATAACCAAGTCAAACATGGGCCATTTTCTGCCTGGTAAGCCCAATTTTGACCTTATATCACAATCTCTTTATGCAATCATTTTGTAAAAGGGGGAGGGGAGTGGTGTAGATAAGGTTTCCTCTCTGCCCATAGGGCCAGTCACACTGTGTTAACCCTGAGCTTGACTGACCACCAAGAGTTGGAGATGTGTCTTGAAGATTCCTGCTGATGAGCTGACAAACGTCAAAGCTGCTCTGTTCAGAGTCTATGCTCCTCAGCTTCACTTTTCATCAGAACTGAAAGATTTGACAATTATATCAGTCTTTTTAATCAAAATTCCAAAAGGGCTGTATGCCATGTGCAGAAATGCTATTGCTATGTTATATAAAGTTTTCTTATTTTGTCTGAAATAGGAATCAGAAGCTTTTGCTGGGATTTGGAGACAACAAATGAATATTCCTATCAGAAATGCAGGTAGATGAGAAGTACAAGAAGCGCTAGTGTCCCAAAGCACTGATGCTATATGAGGTTGTACCTTTTTTTTTTTAAGTTTTTTTTTTTGGACATGGACCATTTTATAAAAGTCTTTATTGGATTTGTTACAATATTGTTTCTGTTTCATGTTTTTTGGCCACCAGGCATGCGGGATCTTAGCTCTCCAACCAGGGACAGAACCTGCAACCCCTGCACTGGAAGGGGAAGTCCCGACCACGGGACCGCCAGGGAAATCGCAAAGCCGTATCCTTTTACGTGCACCACCAGCTACCTCAGATAGAATTTGCTGGGCTGAGATTCTGTGGATAAAGAATCCTTGTCAGTAAAACCTATTATTTACCAGAATTTATAAAATTTGGACTTAGTTTAAGACTGGAGCTTATATGTCAGCTCTGGTACTTTAGTAGGAACTATATGGTTTGACCTCAAATGTCTTCCATTTCCTAAGTCTTGATTTGCTTCTATATATATATATATATATATATATATATATAAGTGATGTGATAATATGACTCATGTAACATGGCTGTTAAATTAGACAAATTGTGAAAATATGAGTCAAGCACTCTAAATATTCATGAATTTGGAACTGAAGCTACAAGATTGTTGGGAGAGAGATGGTGTATTAGAGCGGCACAGAAGAGACTGATGTATCTGAGAACAGCTAAAAATCTGGGCTTTCTGATGTCCGGGTCAGGATTTGGATCCTAGCCCTACTACCCTCAATTACTTTGGGAAAGTTACCTTATCTCCCTTAAACCTCAGTGGCCTCATCTGTAACAGATGGATCATGGTAATTCCATCTCATGGTGTTATTGTGAACCATACAAGGGAAGTCACCATTAGGGGGCTATATTTATAGTAAGTGTTCCTACAAGTAGTAGATGTTTGTATGAAACTTGGCTGATTTGGGGACCTTTCTTCAAATTCCAGAGATAACATTTTGATTGGCTTTACGACCTTGCATACTGCAGAGCTAAATGTTGTAACCACATTGCTCTGTTTTAACTTGTAATAAGGTTAACTATATTTTATCTAAGGAGTTAAAATGACAAACAAGATAAAGAGTTGTGTAGGGGAAAAGTCTAATCTGTAGATCAAGAATGTCAGCCAGTGCCTGTCCGTAGAGCTGTTAGAAAGAATCTTTACAGGTGGTTCACAGATTTCATTGGATGCACAACAATGACCTTGACTACTATCACTTCATATTTTCCTCCTCTTTTAAAACGCAATGACCCAACTAATTTACAGCTCTGATTCTAGGACACCTGAGAAGGAAGAACATCACAGCATCTTCTGTCTGGCATCTGGTACCAATGCTACTTAAGGAACCATTAAGAAACCTCCTGGGTGGAGAAGGGACTGCCTGCTTTCCCACAATGTCTCCTTCTCATAAGCATATTCCCAGAAGAAAAACAAAAAAATGGAGAGAGAAGGAGATAGATGCATAGACTCGGTGAAGTTTTAGAAGGCCAATAAATGATGTTTTTCTTCCCTGCCTAAGTTTGGAACCAATTAAGAAACAGATAGGCGATAGACAGCTGGAGATGAAAATATTAGCTTTGCGAATGGTAATAGCTGGATTGGAGTAAGTGGCATCGGGTCAGTGTTCATGTGGGCTTCTGGCACTTCAGTTCTGAATTAGACAAATATGCTCACTAGACAGGGGAAGAGCTGGGCCACTGTGGAGCCCTGAATGCATGGCTGAGAGCAGGTAAGGGCACGTAAGCTCTGCACAGAGGCAAGTACAGCAAGAAAGAAGGAGAAAGGCTGGAGTAAACCTTTCCCAGCAGCTTCCACACCTCTCACAACTCAGATGGGCCCCCTCCTTCTGCTGGGAGCACTGACTAAAGGGTGATGAAGACACCCCAGCTTTACCCCTAGGTCAGGAAGTAATACTTTTCATGCCAGGATTCCTTTCAGTGGTCCATTGAAGGAACTTGGATCCTCTCCCTAAGATTATTGTTTAAATATACAAAATAAAATGCATAGACTTGCTAGGGAAATCATTCTATTAAAATGCAGTTATCAAAATATTTTTTAAAATTGGAGATATAATGATATGTGTTTCTTTATTAACATATTAATGATAAGATCCAGCACAGGCCTAATAATTACTGTATTTCAAAGCAGCAATGAGTGTCAGTGACAGTTTGAGATGTCTGCAACCACTGACATGAGGCATGAAAATACCTCTGATTTCTTTTGGAGATGGAAATAAATGCTAAATACCACTCTGGTTTGTCTCTAATGGAGGGCTAAGTCTCTTCAGTCATGTCCAACTCTTTGCAACTCTATTGGCTGCAGCCCTCCAGGCTCCTCTGTCTATGGGATTTTCCAGGCAAGAAGACTGGAATGGGTTGCATGCCCTTCTCCAGGGGATCTTCCTAACCTAGAGACTGATCTCATGTCCCTTATATCTCTCTCCTGCACTGGCAAGGAGTGCCATTTGGGAAGCCCCCATAATGGAAGGAAATGCCAATTTTGGTTAGAAATTAGTGAAAATAAACACAGAATTCTTCATTCTTTTTTCTCATCCAAGTTCATGGACACTTAGTTAATAACATTTGAAGAACCACTTGAGATCAGTCTTTCTCAAACTTGGAAGTAGATCAGATTTACCTAGAGGGGTTGTGAAAACAGAAATTGCTAGACCCATGCCCTAAGCTTCTGAATCAGTAGATCTGGGTTGGTACCTGAACATTTACATTTCTTCTGAGTCCCAGATGATGGTGCTGCAGCTGATCCAGAAACCTCGCTTTGAGAACATTGCTCTAGATGAAGGTCCTCCATGTAGAAACTCTTAGAATGGGGAATGTTTCCCCCCTGAAACTATCAAACCCTAACATCTCAGGGACTCCTATATGGTTTTCAGAGACAGGAGATAAAATACAAATGGATAGCAGTACCATTACTGCTACACACTTTCTACTTCAAGAGCCAAATCAAATCTCACCTCTTGTCCAGAGCATCTCTAATAACCCCAGGTCAAAGCGACCCTACCCTTCCTGAAACCGCTCTAAACCTGTAACTTTTGTTCTCTACCAAGGCCTTGGGAATATATAGTATTGCCTGGCCCATCTTCCTTTAGTTTATCCCACTGGTTTATTCCTCTTCCCTTTACTAGATTTACTGCTCTCTGGAGAATTAGTCCCTATGTTAATGCTAACACCCTCCGTGTTTCCCCGTGCAGACAGTTTGGGATGTACTTGTTGATTACACTGTCTTGAGAACCTGCAGCTGGGTTCAACCAGTCAACCACACTGTAGGTTAATTTTCTTCGATACAAAAAGTATAGCTAAATCTTGTTGAGATATTTAGGTTATTAGTGACAAAAAAAGTAATCCATACTGACAAATTTAAAATGGAACTTAATGGTCAAGTATATATATGCCTTCTGGTACAACTTGATGCTAAGATTCTTGGTGCCATCAGGCCTGTTTCCCCAAGGTTTACCTTAATGTAGTTTGCCCTTCTTTGTACATTTGATGAGCTCGAATCCCAATACAGAAAGAGAAATGGCCATACTAGTATTCTAAAACTAGTATTCTCGCATCTCAACTCCATGCCATTCAAAGAAAGAATGGCGCCTCTTCTTGTAGCTCTTCCTAAAGTATGTGGAAACTTCTCTTCCAGAATCCCCTAGCAAATGCCTCTTCACACCTCATTTTTCCACAGTGGGTCGCATCCTCACAAGTAAAAATATCAGCCATCATCAAAGGGATCTTTTTGCAATTAAACCCCTCTACTTTGCCTTGAGGGGGAAGGAGGCAATACCCAAATCACGTCACCCTGCTGTTACCAATGAGAATGGGTGGGGGGAGGAATAAATGGGATTTGGAAAATCAAAAATAGCAAATATCCTCTATAATTGCTTTCTGGTTTCTATTTTTATCTTATATTTTAAGCTAGAAAACAATTCATGAACTAAAAGAGCTAGAAGGCCCCAAAGGAAAGTACTTGGATTGAATTCATCACTTCAGACAGATATGAACCTAAACTATATAAAAAAAACTGTAACCCCAGGAATGGAGACTTGACTGCTGAAAGCTAGAAGACCTAGGACTGAGTGTACCTTTACCTACAGGTAGCTATCAGACTCTGCACACAGGAATGCATCACTCTGTACAAGTCTGTCTTTATTTTTTTATTTATTTATTTTTTCATCTTCAAATTTTTTTTTTTTTTTTGGGTTTTGTATACATTGATATGAATCAGCCATAGATTTACACATATTCCCCATCCCGATCCCCCCCTCCCACCTCCCTCTCCACCCGATTCCTCTGGGTCTTCCCAGTGCACCAGGCCCGAGCACTTGTCTCATGCATCCCACCTGGGCTGGTGGTCTGTTTCACCATAGATAATATACATGCTGTTCTTTCGAAACATCCCACCCTCGCCTTCTCCCACAGAGTTCAAAAGTCTGTTCTGTACTTCTGTGTCTCTTTTTCTGTTTTGCATATAGGGTTATCGTTACCATCTTTCTAAATTCCATATATATGTGTTAGTATGCTGTAATGTTCTTTATCTTTCTGGCTTACTTCACTCTGTATAGGGGCTCCAGTTTCATCCATCTCATTAGAAACTGGTTCAAATGAATTCTTTTTAACAGCTGAGTAAAATTCCATGGTGTATATGTACCACAGCTTCCTTATCCATTCATCTGCTGATGGGCATCTAGGTTGCTTCCATGTCCTGGCTATTATAAACAGTGCTGCGATGAACATTGGGGTGCACGTGTCTCTTTCAGATCTGGTTTCCTCAGTGTGTATGCCCAGAAGTGGGATTGCTGGGTCATATGGCAGTTCTATTTCCAGTTTTTTAAGGAATCTCCACACTGTTTTCCATAGTGGCTGTACTAGTTTGCATTCCCACCAACAGTGTAAGAGGGTTCCCTTTTCTCCACACCCTCTCCAGCATTTATTGCTTGTAGACTTTTGGATAGCAGCCATCCTGACTGGCGTGTAATGGTACCTCATTGTGGTTTTGATTTGCATTTCTCTGATAATGAGTGATGTTGAGCATCTTTTCATGTGTTTGTTAGCCATCTGTATGTCTCTTGGAGAAATGTCTGTTTAGTTCTTTGGCCCATTTTTTGATTGGGTCATTTATTTTTCTGGAATTGAGCTTCAGGAGTTGCTTGTATATTTTTGAGATTAATCCTTTGTCTGTTTCTTCATTTGCTATTATTTTCTCCCAATCTGAGGGCTGTCTTTTCACCTTACGTATAGTTTCCTTTGTAGTGCAAAAGCTTTTAAGTTTCATTAGGTCCCATTTGTTTAGTTTTGCTTTTATTTGCAATATTCTGGGAGGTGGGTCATAGAGGATCTTGCTGTGATTTATGTCGGAGAGTGTTTTGCCTATGTTCTCCTCTAGGAGTTTTATAGTTTCTGGTCTTACATTTAGATCTTTAATCCATTTTGAGTTTATTCTGTACAAGTCTGTCTTTAAAGTGAGGAAGTGACAATGGGGAATGTTTAAGGTTTAGTTTATGTTAAGGCAACTATAAGTCTAATCTATGTTTGTGTGTGTGTGTTTGTGTGTGATGTGTGGTGTGGTGTGTGTGTTTGAGTGTCTGTGTGTGTGGCAGGGGTGGGCAGGCACCCTCTTGATTTTCCCTACTGCTGGAATTTACACTACTTTCTCTTATTCTATCTTCTATGACGAGCCATTGGTGCTTAGCCAAGACATATGCTTCAGAACTTTGTCTTTGATGTTCTCAATTTCCTGAATTGCATCTTATCTTAACATTTGGAGATGTGCCCTTTCACTCCTAATTGGTCTGCTCTGACCTTTATTATTATACACTTTTTCCCCTCTAGGTTCTGAGGTGATTCTGAAAAATATCCCCACTGAAGTATAAAGAATTAGCCACCAATGGAAATGCCAGCTCTCTCAAGGTATAAGAAAATGACTCTAAAAGTGACTTCTTAATGTGATAAAATGGAGAGAAGGCAGGTTCTGAAGATGAAAAACCCACCTTTGAATATTGGCTCCACTACTGACTGTGTGACTCTGGGTGAGTGACACAGCCTTTCTGAGCCTCCGTTTCTCCATTGCCTGTGGAAGGATGGTGACTTCATGCAGGGTTCTCTAAGTAGTATATGTGATAGGCCATGCATGGTGTTTGACTCATAGAAATGGACCAGCCCATGCCAGTTCCCTTCTCTGAAAAGGATAATGGTAAAAATTCAGGTATCATTCAGTAGTTAGAGCTGGCACTTTCTGGGATGGTAGGTATGGTTAACTCCTTTGGAATCCTTCCAAGCAAATTAATATATGTATACATTGAGCTAATCCTACAGCCACTATCTTTCTCCACTATCCTTCTCCAATGCATGAAAGTGAAAAGTGAAAGTGAAGTCACTCAGTCATGTCCAACTCTCAGACTGCCGGGAGAAATATCAATAACCTCAGATATGCAGATGACACCACCCTTATGGCAGAAAGTGAAGAAGAACAAAAGAGCCTCTTAATGAAAGTGAAAGAGAAGAGTGAAAAAGTTGGCTTAAAGCTCAACATTCAGAAAACTAAGATCATGGCATCTGATCCCATCACTTCATGGCAAATAGATGGGGAAACAGTGGAAACAGTGGCTGTCTTTATTTTTTGGGGCTCCAAAAATCACTGCAGATGGTGATTGCAGCCATGAAATTAAAAGATGCTTACTCCTTGGAAGGAAAGTTATGACCAACCTAGATAGCATATTAAAAAGCAGAGACATTACTTTGCCAACAAAGGTCTGTCTAGTCAAGGCTATGGTTTTTCCAGTGGTCACCTATGGATGTGAGAGTTGGACTGTAAAGAAAGCTGAGCACCGAAGAATTTATGCTTTTGAACTGTGGTGTTGGAGAAGACTCTTGAGAGTCCCTTGGACTGCAAGGAGATCCAACCAGTCCATCCTAAAGGAGATCAGCCCTGGGTGTTCATTGAAAGGACTGATGTTGAAGCTGCAACTCCAATACTTTGGCCACCTGCTGCGAAGAGTTGACTCATTGGAAAAGACACTGATGCTGGAAAAGATTGAGGGCAGGAGGAGAAGGGGACAACAGAGGACAAGATGGTTGGATGGCATCACCGACTCAATGGACATGGGTTTGGGTGAACTCTGGGAGTTGGTGATGGACAGGAGGCCTGGCATGCTGCGGTTATGGGGTTGCAAAGAGTCGGACACAACTGAGCGACTGAACTGGAACTGGAACTCTCTGTCTAGAATGCACATATATTAAGGAGTTTAAGTTATGTCAGTTCTACCTTTTCAGTGTTTTCAAAGTGTTCTCCTTCTTGCCTTTTTCTAGTTTTAATGCCTTAGTTTAGGCCTTAACCATCCATCTTTCCCCTCTATGTTGTATAGTTGATGATCTTTTTCCCACAAAATTTCCCTCAATCTGGTCTATTTTTCACACTTCAGACAAAAAACTAAACTAAATTAAAAAAATGAAATCCCCAAACCAAAAATTAAAACCCAACAAGAACACCAAGAAGTAAATCAAGTTATACCATGACCATGTTGAAAGGTTTCCATTACCCCTCAAAGGGCTTGCTCTGTAAGGTACAAACTTCTTGATATAGCAGAGGTACCCTTCAATATCTAATATTCTCGTTCTATGACCTGCTTGTTGATCATCCTTCATCAGCATTTCAACCCACACACTTGAGTCAGGCCAATTTTTTTCCTGTTCACAAAGATGACAGTACTACAGATAATTACTAAGTTTCTTAAAAATATGGAGGGGAGGGGTTGTTCTGTTTCCTTCTGTCCCTTCAAAATCTTTCCAATATCTGGGGAATAACAGATATCATGATAACTGATCAGAGGATGAATAACCCAAGCTAGATAACTAATATTACCATGCTCAACTCAATGGATATATTCATTCAGTTGTGTAAGGCATATTCAACTAGAATGTTCTCTGTTTTAGATTGGTTTTCTATCTCCCATAACCCTGTGTGATTATTTGATTCTTTTTAACTTGGTAGGACTGAGAGATGGTAGAGAAGGATGGAAAATATAGTTACCTGGGATGAGCAGGAAGGTATAAAATATATTTCACTGGCTGCATAGTTTCAATCTGGGTCCATGGGAGGACTCAGGAGTCACCATTTTGTTCTACAGAAAGTGACATTTAATGAAGAAAAATCTATGTGAGTTAGAATAGGATTTAAAGGGTTTCATTCATTCTTTAAATTTTTTTTATTGGAATATAGTTGATTTAAAATGCTGTGCTACTTTCAGAAGTACAGCAAGATGAATTAGTCATGCATATATATATATATATATATATATATATATATCTTTGTCTGTGTGTGTGTGTGTGTGTATGTATGTATATCCACTCTTTTTTAGATTCTTTTCCCATAGAGAAATGCAAATCAAAACTACAATGAGGTATCACTTCACATGGGTCAGAATGGCCATCACCAAAAAATCTACACACAATGAAGCCTTCATTCTTTCTGTCTCCCAGTTCAGATGAGGCCGGACAGATCTCCTCGAGTCACAAGAGCCTGAGTGAGTCTAGTTCTGCCACTGTCCGGCTAAGCTCATTCTAGGGGCAGTTTGGTATTCCTTGCTCAGGATACAGAGACATCATGACATGAGTTGACTCTCAGAATTCTCACCGCTGGACAACTCTGGCTTCTACAAACACAGAAATTAGTCAGGCAGGTGCATGTCAAAGCTGGTATTAAAGCAGGTCAGCTCCTTTATCTAATGAGTGGGTGACCTTATTTTATATGATCTTGTTTATCCTTCCAGATTCTAATGTGGTTCTGCTTTGGATAGGATAAAGGCAAATGTTGCTGTGAAGATGAAAATAATCCCCTTTTCGGTTGGAAGAAGAGAGCTCTAGAGAATGCTATGGGCCTAGAACAAGGCCGGCTCTTCACTGAACCTCATCATCTTTCATCTCACAGAGGCGCAGTGAGGAGAGATCTTTGCTTTTCTTTTTCATTTATGTGTAAACTGATAACTTAGCAGCAAGGGTGCTGGGAAGAAACTCACAGTAGGGCTGTGAACCCAAAAGGCTGGTTTGGGGCTTCTTTGTCTAGAATTTTGCCTCTTGTTCTGTTCTCCTGAGAGGCAGCACATAATTGCTTTCATTCTCTGTGTGACTCACTGGGTGCTCTTGAAGACTTTTGTTCCACTACCTTCAGCCCTTCCTGACTACCTAATTAACCCTCTTTGGACTTTCCCCATGGGTCTCAGTACAACCCTTTAGTCACTGCAGTTTGTACTTTTCTGGATCCTCTCCAAATATCTCTCAAAGATGGCTCGTAAAACACGGGCTTCCCCCAAGAGTCACAGGCAGCCTGGCAGCTCAGCAAGAGAAAGAAGAGTACAGAGCAGGGCAAACAAAGGCACACAGGCTACCCGTGGGGCCCCAGCCTCCTGTGAGCATCTGACCTCTCGTGGCGCTCCCTTGGTGTGGCTTGGCTATTAGGCCGACTGGGATTCTGTCCAAAGCTCTCTCCAGGTAAAGAAGCAAGCCCTGCTTCAGGCCGAGGAGGTGCCATTAAGTCATTTTCTTAGTGCCTTTCAGATCGGCTTTGAACTATAAATAAACCAAGTGTCCAGGAGTAGCCACAGTGCAGGCTGTAAGGGTATTTGCATCCTTTCTCTCCCTGAATCCCCCTTATGCCAACTATCCCTCTTAGAAACCCCACAAGGTTGGCAGGTCCACCACTCCTGCCGATGTCAGTGCATTAGCACTTAGCTTAAGTGAACACATATGCCAGGCAGGCCCTCGGCTTCCCCCTCCCCTCTTTCCTAATGGAAATACTTCAGATAAAGAATGACACTGTTAATATATTGCATATACTTATTCTATTGATCTTTTTTTAGACTACTAGCCCTTGAAGATGGTAACTACATTACCTAAGATGCTGCAGAGTGACCAGCACAGGCATATAAATGATAGTGGCAACACAGATAATGATGACAAAATAATAATAACCATAGTAGTGGTAGTGATAGTAATAACAACAACTTCATATTTACTGAGTGCCTCCCAGTGTAGATCAGGCATCAGGACTGTGCATTTTGTGTTATACCCAGTATGTGCTGTTTCTAATCTTCACAATAATCCCAAAAGCTTTTGTCTTTAACTGGGAAAAGAGAGGCTTAGGGCAGTGAAATTCTTCATCCAAAGGCCCATGCTGGGCAAGGAGGACAGTTTGTCTGACTCCAATATCACCATGGCCTCTCTGTTCTTCACAAGTTACCTCTATGTCTAACTTCATGTGACAAGGAAGTCCAGCAGGGTTTAATTTTTAAATTCATTAAAAAATGTTAAAGTAGTCTCACTTCTCTTCACTTTCATTGGAAAGCCACAGAGACAATGCATTTCAAAACATGAGATGGCATGCTGTAAGCTAAGGCCACCTTTTAGAAGTCTGAGGTGGGTTTTTTCCACAATCACAGCAGCTAGAAATAGAACTTTTAATAGTCTCTCGGTTCCATTGTCAAAAGTATTTACTCTCTGTTACCTCTTTTCTTGTAAATTATAGAGGTGTCATTGATAACATAAAGAAGGGAGCATTCCTAAGTTTATATGAGTTTAAAATTCTGTTTCGTTCTCTTTCACAATTCTTTGTTCACTGTGGAAAGAACTGAATTACTGTCTTAGTTCGTTTCTTTAATTTCATGGATCTGATGGCTGGGTGGGTGTGTGTGTTAAAACCAAAAGAGAAGAAAGAACTTGGAAACATTTAGACGATCTGTGTGAACTTAAAAAAAAATATCATCTACATTTTGACAAAAGACAGGATAAACCTGAATATGACAAGAGCAGACTATGAATCTAGTTATGTATTCAAGATTTCCCAATCAGTCTACTGTCCATGGAGCCATTTTGCATTTTGTCAGTTTGGTTCACCAGTAAAAGGTTAGACTTTCTAATGTCCAGGCCTTGATAAGTTTCCAGTGATGGCAGGGAACCTAACCAGTATATCTATAGAGAAAATATTGGCAGGAAGAGGAGATGCTCTAAATGATGCCTTATAAAAATAAGACTGTTATTTGCAGAGATGTGGATGTACCTAGAACCTGTCATACAGAGTGAAATAAGTCAGAAAGAGAAAAACAAACACTGTGTATTAACAAATATATGTGGAATCTAGATAAAGGGTACAGACGAACCTATTTGCAAAGCAGAAATAGAGACACATACATAGAGAACAAATGTATGGACACTGACGGGGGAAGAGGGGATTGCAATAAACTGGGAGATTGGCATTGACACGTGTACACTGCTATGTGCAAAACAGATAACTAATGAGACTCTATTGTGTAGCAGAAGAGGGACAAGAGGTACAATCATTTTGTAGGACATATATTAAGTTAATCTTAAAAATGCATTCCAATATACATTAGGTACAGACAAATACTGTTTGATTCCATGTATGCAAGGTATCTATTATAGAATAATCAAATTCTAGAGACAGAAAGTACACTGGTAGATGCCAGGGGCTGGACGGTGGGGGGTGGGGTGCGGTGGTGAAGTGGGGAAGGAGAATGGGAAGTTAGTGTTTAATGAGGACTGAGTTTCAGGTTAGGAAGGTGAAAAATTCAGGAGATTGATAACAGTGAGAGGTGTACAATAATGTGAATGTACCTAGTGCCACTGAACTATACTGTTAAATATGGTTAACATAGTATGTTTTATATTATGTGACTTTTACCACAATAAAAAAAAAAAAACATTGAAAAAAGACTATTGACCATATCACTCATTTGACTTTGTATTTGGAAAGATCAGTGTTTAATATCCAACTCTGGTTCAGAAAGGGAGGAATTAAGAGTTATTATGCATTTTCATGAACTGCTTACACATGAATCCTTCTAAGTTATTGACATATATTTCTTTCTACTAAATCTTGACAACAACCCTATGAGTAGTTACATCATCATCCCTATTTCATACATAATACCTGAGACAAAGAAGAATTAAATCACTCATTCAAAATTACATCATTTGAGGAAAGGTCATGCTGGCATTTGAAGCCAGGGAATTGGGTTCTGAAGCCTCCCCTTGTAATACTAGTCTATGCTGCAAGGATCCATGGAGTGCAGAGAGTGAGCTCAGGCTACCAGAGAGGTCTCAGGTCTAGGGAGTACAGGTACCAAGCTAGGTTCACTTCTTCCTTGTGTGGCAGGAAGGTGTCTGATCACAGAACACCCTCAGTACACAGCTCTAGACCCTGAGCTCTCTGAAAATCCCATCAACATCTTCCACGGGATCATTTGCCTGGCCTGCTGGGCAGAGTCTTTCTAACCCAGCTAGGAATACAGGATGATGGGATCCGCAGTTTTCTCAAACCTCCTTACTATAGATGTTAGTGAGATTCAAGATCACCCTAGCCTGATAGAGAGGAAACTGAACCTTGAGCATGCAGATGCTGGTACCAGATCTCCCAGGAATACTGAGAAGTTCTTGGAAAAACTGGCCGCCCTCAATGCCCTTCTCCTTTTATGTAATCACATCAGAACTCTGACAAATCCCAGCATATGATGCCACCCCCACCCTCCCACCGAGAGTTACCTGCTCCTTATTCTTAGACACTAGTGTCAACTGTTTCCTAAATAGAATTCCTTTATTTATTTATTTTTGTTTACCAATCAGTAAGGAAGCTTCCGATGGCCTTCAGCAACCGTTAGCCTCTGACAACAATCTTTTTAACATCCTCTGTGAAGTTTTTTGTACTTTTTTTCTTTAAAACCGCTCCCTACCGGGATTGGACCTATCTGCCTTTTAAATGAGGATGACTCAGCCACAACACACTCATACCAAAGTAGGTTGCAATGAGGACCTGCAAAGAAATGACAAGAGGGCCTAACCAGGTCTGTGGTGTGGCCTTGATAGCCATGGATGAAAAGGGCCAGAGAAGCACAGACTATCATGTATAATTTAGCAGCATTATTTTATTATGATCACCTCTGCCTTCCTAGGTTTGTCTCACATCCTCCTTGGCATTTTAAATAAAAAGATGCTTTCCTCCAATTCTCCTTCTGTTTTGCACCAAGTCATGTTATGTCTTGTCATATCAAGTCATGTTTGATCTGACATGACATGGGATGCTCTGTAATTCAACCCAATCAATAGAGGCATTGGGAACAGCCCTGGTGGATCTTTGATGCAAAGCTGGGGTCTAGGGCTGCGACTGCTTTCTGACAGTTCTTTTGGTAACCAACTAGGACAGGGGCAGGAATAGTCTCATAAAATGTGACAGTGTTCTATTTGTTGTTTTCATTTCCCCTGCTCCTGATTATCTAGTTGGGGAAGCTGTGGAGAAGGTATTTTTCAATTGGACATTCTCTAACTAGATAGCTATATATTGTCCTTCTAGGACAGAATTTGTGGGGCCCAGCGAAAATGAAAATGCACAAGCATTTGTTCAAAATTATTAAGAACTGAAAGTTCAAGACAGTGACATCAACACATTTAATCAAGCCCGAAGCCCTTCTAAGCACTGGACCCGTGTGACACCAGGTACATGCCTCATACCCAGAAAGCCCTTGCTCTGGGATCATAGTCAGGGGTCTTCTTGTCTTTAGAAAGTATATCCTTCACGATGGTGTACATTTCGGATGATGGCCTTTCACGCCAGACATGAGAGAGAGAAGAGGAATGTCATTACAGTTGCATTCAGGGATATTTCAATCGGTGCTGATTGCTACTTCTCCTGAAAGCACAGCAATTTGTTGCGCAGATTCTGTAGTGCTGGGAACGGCCTCTGCTGCTATTTCCTGCCTCTGTCTGCCTCCCTCTCCTCCTTGCAATAGTTCCTTTATTCCTTTTCTTCTGTTTTGGTTTGGTTCATAATGCTTTGGGCAAAGATTCCTTCCTTTACATTTTTGCCCTGGAGTTTTTATTCTCAATGAAATCCACCTTGCTTCATTTTGTTTCATTGTTCCTCTGCAAAACGGCAGCAGCATATTGCACAATTAATTGGTGCAATTTATGGACTCAAAGAATTGACTCCTTTGAGCTTCAAGTTGTGCGTGTGTGTTTATATTTACATGTACATTCAAACACATTTTGCAAATTGAAAATGAACTAGAACAGATTCATTTGGTATATTGTCACATGGTTTTGAAGTTTGTTGAAATCTCTAAAAGTGCAGCATGCATAAAACAGGAGAGAAAAAAATAAGAGAAGCAATGGGAACAAAAAAGATCTTTTAAAGTAAATATTTCCTTCTTCAAATATGTTGGCATAATAGATTGAAAGCTCTGTTTTAAAACAAGTGAAGGGAAACTATTTTAAAGACCTCAAAGACTCAGTCCATGAATGAGGTGTTGGGTCTTCTTGCAATGATCAACATTTTAATGCCAGCTGGCAACAGAGGCCATGCTCTGAGGTACCTTTGATTCATGAACCCTGCCTTTGAAGATATAAAAAAAATTACCCAATTAAGATGTAACGGCCCTCCAGCCTTCACAGGCTGTGAGGGAGAAGAGGCATATTTACAGTCATGATGCACCACAAATTTTATCCAGTTGTAACAAATAAGCAGGGTTTCATTAGCCAGCACGGTCCTGGGTAGAGCACCACGTTGGCACAGGCACGCAAGGGTGGCAGGACATGTGCCCAGACTGGCTCAAGCTGCCAGGGGCATTTAGGAAGATGTTCCCTGGACATGGGACTGGGGGGGGGGGGGACAGGTATGTCATGGTGCTGTGGGGCTTACCCAACATGGTTATTATCTGTCCCCAAAGAGATTTCACTTATCAAAAGCTGAGTGTTCTTTCTCCCCCACCCAAAATCATTATGCAGGCAACATAGGTATTTTTACATACTTTCTAGTAAAATTAACACACACTAAAATTTAAAGGCTTTGAGTGGTTCTAAGCTAACTTGGCTCTAATCCCCTTTAAATTTTACCATGCCTCCCTAGAAAATTTTATTGTTTTCACAACATGAACACTGTTTATGTTTAGGAGGCCTGAAGGACTGCCCCCTAAGAAGCATCTGTGGTTCCTCTGAGGGTCAGGGATGATGTGAGAAGCTGGTCTAATTATTCCTCAGAATTTCTTTTCTCATTCTTCTCTTTCTCTTTTGCCTTAAAGAGATCAGGGAAAAGGTCAGTAAGAGAATTGCAAGCCTGTGAAAAGGAGACTTTCAGTCTTTTGTTTTGGGAGAGCAGCATAGCAGCACAGTTTGGTGAGAATACAGTGCATTCAATCATCCAGGTTGCATCGGCACCTCTCCTTTCCTGGAAGATGATACAGAGGAGGCCTCACTCGGCCACACAGACAAACACAACAGCATCTGAAAGGGGAAAGAAGCGAACTTTGGCCAGGTGAGTGTGCCCCATGGAGTAAGAGAGAGAGTGCACGTGCAAGACAGAGCAAGCACAAGTGTGTGTGTGTTGAATATGCATCCAGGAAGGGGAAGAAAAATGTGAGAGAAAAGAAAAGGGCACACAGGCAGCAGACATGACTGCTCGAACACACTCTGGAAGGGTTTCAACTTGTCTGTAAGACCACTGATGCCTTACCAGTTTGCGTTTTAAAATTACAATTTTCTAAACCTCTGTTGTTCAGTACAGTAACTACATTTAGCACCCGTGGCTGCGGGGCCCTTGAAATATGACTAGTCCTCATGGAGAATTGCCCTTCAGGGTAAAATACATATGAGATTTCAAAGACTTAGGATGATAAAGAGAATGTAAACCATTGCATTAATGTTTACATTAGGAAGTAGGAAAGGAAGTGTTTGGTTGCTCAGTTATGTCCATCTCTTTGTGACTCCATGGACTGTAGCCTGCTAGGCTCCTCTGTCCATGGACTTCTCCAGGCAAGAGTACTGGAGTGGGTTGCCATTTCCTTCTCCAGGGGATCTTCCCAACCCAGGGATCGAACCCAGGTCTCCTGCATTGCAGGCAGATTCCCTACCATCTGAGCCACCAGGGAAGTCCAATGTTTACACTGCTTAATGCTAACATGGTAATAATTTGGATATACTGGGTTGAATATACTCTAAAAATTAATTTCATCTTTTTCTTAATATACTGTTTAATGTAATTCCCAGAAAAAAGTTAAATGGTATATGTGGCTGGCATTATTTTCTATTGGACAGTACTTCTTAAAATATTTCAGTCTCTGACATGTTTATGTGGGTGACTGGGGGGAGAGAGATGAGTGTTGGAGGGAGGGCTGTGAGTTCCCCTCCTCATATGTATAATTCTTTGATCTTAGTGTCATAATCATCCCAAAACTTCTCCCTCAATTACTCCCAGCCCAGGAAGATGACATATTCTAGAAAGGACTATCTACGGTTGTCAGTTTCTCCATGTTCTGTAATCCTGCAAAGGAAATATATTTACAAGGCACTTACGCCTGGCAGCTCTCTTATCTTTCTTAAAATATGGGTGAGGGACTGGTTCTGTGATTGAGCACAAAATGAGAGCTGCTCTTTCATGCCATCTTCCAAGCAGGTGGTATTATGCACTGGGCTATTTATACAGTGAGTCCAGAGCCCAGATAGAAAAAGAAAAAGGGAAAAAAGAGGACAAAACTCTACCAAAAAGATTCCTGATTTCCCCAGAAACATACAGAGAAGAAAAAGACGTTTGGTGTCAGCAGTAGTTCATTATCTAAATCCTTAATAATTACTCTAAAGCTATTGTTAAAGATAAAGGTGATTATAATATTAATAGTATCTTCTTATGTTTGTGTAGCTCTTTATAATTTAAAAAGCGTATCCTCAGCTATCATCTGATCTCTTATGAAGACTCCACGACTTAGATGGCTTTATTCCATTTGCAAATGAGGAGAGACAGAAGCCACATGAGCTACTAAAGAACTTACAGAATTAGTAGTAAAATTAGTAGAATCCAGTCTCAAAACAGATTCTGATAGAATTTCCCTCTCAGTTTCTCTTACACTTAGGACTTGGTCGGTCTCACTTAAAGGTGCTTTTAGGTGCTCTTCTCCCCAGACTCTCTAAGAGTCCTAAGATAAGAATGACTAAATTCTGGGGTGGGGTGGGAAGGGTCACAGGATCACTAAAGCCACTTGTCATAGCTGTGGCTTTGTGACTTGAAATCAACTGGTTTCACCCATGACTGTAGATATGACATAGCTTTAGTTACCAGAATGGGTTAATTGTGAACAAACTGAGGTTCAGAACAGTGGTCCAAATAGCAAGCATTGTAATTACCTGGAGGACTTGATAAAACCACAGGTCACTGGGTGCCCTCTCCAGAATTCCCAGTCCTGTATAGCTCTGGGGTTATAGATAATCCCTGATCATTTTCATTTCTAACTAACCCCCAAGTGATGCTGATGCTACTGGTCCAGGGACCACACTTAGAGAACCACTGCTTTAGGGTGTTAACTACATGGCACCCATCTACGGAGACAGAGACATATAACTGCAGTCATAGGAAGAAGTCAGTTAAAATGGATGCTCAAAAGATGAGCTGGGTTTTCTCTGACGGCCTTCTGGGACCAGGACAACTTATATCAGTGAATTTCTGGTATATTCAGTAAACTGGATTAAGAGGCAGTGAGAGGTAGACGACAACAGATGAGAGAGAAACAGAGAGAGAGAGATAGACATAAAGAAGGAGAGCCCCAAAGAGGCAGAGACAAAGATACAGAGAGACTGATTGATTCAAAGTAAAGAACCTTTGATAGCCAACTTACCAGCATAGACTAGAAGAGCAAATCAATACCACGGTTTCCTGTTGTACACATATTAAGAATAATCAAACAATAAAAGGTCATTAGTTAGCTATTGAAATGTTTGCAGTATTTCCCCTATGAAGGGAAATGATCATTTATCATCATGGCTGAAGTCACTTAAAAAGTCTAAGCACATTTACCCAAACTATAATAGCTGTGCTGGTAGAGTGTCTTGCCTCTCTAAATTATGATCAAGCAGTAGGACTTCAAAACAGTCTTTTATATAAAATTCTAAAAGGGAATTACCATTCAAGAAATGCAATTAACTGGAGGCCTTTTTCTTAAGACATAAGTGCTAAGTAAAGAAAAGAGATTATCCCCCTGTCCCCCGCTCTCCCCAGGACAGGGCACAGAGATTTTCTTATTCTCTTGAAATGTCCTCACATGCTCATTTGTTTTGTCTATGTAATTCTAAGGTTTTTGTTTGTTTGTTTGTTTGTTTGTTTTTAGTTTAAACCTGTAGTGGAATGACAAGTATTATGTAGCAATGGTCAAAAATTAAATTACCCAAAGTACATTAACGAAAACGCTTGCTCTAAGAAAATCACTCTCTTATTTCAAATCTGGGACAAATGAAATTTTCAGCCAAATCGTTTTTGAGGCATTAAGTTGTTCACAGTGACAGAGTGAAACAGTTGGATAATTATAAAGCGGTGTGTCACTTCAGAGAGTAATTTTCCATTTAAAAGAGAGCAAGGAGCTGGGTTTTCACAGGAAGTGCGTTCTGATTCAGTGGTTTGGGTCAAGGAAGTGAAGTGGTGTCTGGCTCCTGGCTGTCATGAATCCGTACCTGAAAACACATTGCCCACACTTGCACGGTCTCAGCACAATTTTGGAACCGGCCTACATTTTGCCCTGCTCAGTTAAAAGTTGGAAGGAGTGCAGCTGTAGAAAGCTCTGGCTAGCACATTTTTTTTTATGGGTAAAATTTATAGAGCAATGTATCTACTTTTAGCATGACTATTGTTAAACCTGGAGATCAAGCAAAGTGACAGTGAGTATATTGCTTTATCAATTGGATTCGTTCGAGTGAAAAATGCTGATCAGGCCATGTCTATCCCTTGGGTGCAGAAACCCTACTTCAACTCCTGAATGGTCAATACATAAAAGTCAAATTCATTATAATTTGTAGCTTTTTTTTTTTCCTTGAAGAAGCACACAGTTCTCAGTACATCAATATCAACCCTTAAATCCACATTGGATGGAGAGGGTACAGCACAGTAATTCAATCTCTTTACACTTAATATGGTCAGGAAGGGAGAATGAAAACAGCCTCTTGTAAAATGATGGAAAAAACAGGATGCAATCACTCTGATGGAGTGGTGCAAAGGAGTCATTTTACACCATCTGTTACCAGGGCAACAAAATACAGTGAGCCCTATACATCTAACAGGTGACATTTTAGCTAAGAAATTGCTTCTTTGGTATTTTTTCTGTCTATGAAAAACAATGTTACCAGCGTTTTCACTTGTCATGTACTATAGGGCAACATATTCCTGCTGACAGACCCATAATGGAAAAATCGAGCAGTTAAATAGTATTACGGTCTAACTTTTTGGATACATGTTAATATGCTCTTTAAAGAGATTTCAGACATTTTCAAACACCCTGGAGATTCAAGGGACTGGAAATCTCTGTATACATCTATGGATTCAACTTAGTTTCCAGATAAGGAGAAGGTACTTACTTGTGTTTCCAGAATATGGCATAAAGTACTAGACACTTTCAAGAAAATACTTTCCAGAGAAGTAATTAATATAATTGTCTCATGTCCTGAGGTCCATTACCTTGGCAAAATTAACATTATGTTATGTATGCCCACAGGCCTTTAAAGAAAAAGAAAAGTAAGAAAGTAATATTTTCACAGCAGAATAGTCTTTTCAGTCTACCCTGAAGTTATTTGGTACTGAAAGAGTAGGAAATGAGGAAATTAATTTTTTCAAGAAGACTATGAAGAGTTTTATAGAATGTTGTTTTTTTTTTTTTAAAGTACCTACAGAAAATGATCAGTTTCCCTCTACCACCCAAATTCATGCAAGGTGATCACTAAAAATGTGTCTTAGTTCTCCCTTGGATTTTGTTTGTTCACCCATCTAAGGATTCTGTTATTGCCCCAAAGCTTCTCTAGTTCTTTCAGACTTAGATTCCAAAGGTAGGTATTCAAATTTGTGGCTGGATCATCATTTTGCTTTCTCATGATGCTGTTTCAGAGCCACTGATGTCTAAGAGCAGAAATTGAGAGCTAGAATAAAGTTTAGAGTACTTAGTCCAAACTTCCCTCTTTACAGCTCAATCAACCAATATCTGAGGAGGGCAGAACATGGTAGAATTGGGACTAGAACAAAGGTCCCTTGTTCTGGGCCAATACTCTTTCTCAAATATTTACTGAGCACCTGCTACCTGCCCAGGCTTCTGGGATATGGATATGGCATTAAATATAGCATAATCCCAGCCTGCCACAATCAAGTGGAAGGAATGGGAGTGACAGGTGGTGCTAGCGGTTAAAAAACCTGCCTGCCAATGCAGGAGACAAAGAGATGTGGGTTCAATCCCTGGGTCAGAAAGATCTCCTTAAGAAGGGCATGGCAATACACTGCAGTACTTTTGCCTGGAGAACCCCATGGACAGAGGAGCCTGGCCAGCTATAGTCCGTAGGTCTGCAAAGAGTCAGACTCAGCTGTAACAGCTGGGCACACACGCATGTGCTCCGGTGAATGTCCAACCACAGCACTGCGGGAGACAAAGGTGGCAGAGCTCCTGTTTAAAGCCAAGACTGTATGCTAATTATGCGGCAATTTGTCAGCTATCACGGCGAAACTGCCCAATAGTTGGGCTCAATAGGAAGTGACATAGAAGCCAGCGTATCTGTGTCAAGGATCAGAAATAAATATATTCTTCTTTTATTGTTTCTTTACTGTGGCCAAAAAACACTTAACACAAAATTTACCATCTGTCTGAGTGCATTCAGGCTGCTCTAACCTAAGATACCATCTGCTCTAACCTAAGATACCAAAGAATGGGTAGCTTATAAACAACAGAAATTGATTTCTCACAGTTTTGGAGGCTGGGAGTCTGAGTTCTGGTGAGGGTCTTCTTTGTGGCTGGAGACAGCCTACTTCTCACTGTGTCCTCAATGAAATGGGGGAGGAGCTCTGGTAATTCCTTTTATAAGGACACTAATACTCATGAGAGTTTCACTTGCATGACCTGATTACCTTTCCAGAGGCCCCATATCTCCTAAAATCAACATATTAGGGGTTTTAATTTAAACATCTGAATTTTGAGGGGACACTTTTAGTCTATAGCATTTTCTTAACCATTTTTAAGTGTATAATTCAGTGGTGTTAAATATATTCACGCTGTTGTGAAACAAATCTCCAGAATTTTTGTATCTAGCAAATTTCAACCTCTATATTCATTAAACAACTCCCTTTTTTGTCCCCTCCCCCTAGTCCCTAGTACCCACCATTCTGCCCTCTGCTTCTATGAATGTGACTACTTTAATACCTCCTATAAGTAGAATCATATAATATTTGTCTTTTTTGACTGGTATGTTTCACTTAGCACAATGTCCTTAAGATTCATCCAACTTATAGCCTGTGACAGGATTTCCTTCCTTTTTAAGACTGAATAATATCTGAATGCATGTATATTACATATTTTGTTCGAAAATTCCATCAGTGAATATTTGACTTGCTTCTACCTCATGGCTATTGTAAATATCTCTATTATAGACACAGGTCTGCATATGGGTTAGAAATATTTTAATAAGGAAAGAGGCCATACATGGTAAGGAGGAGCTCAGCAAAGAGGAGGGAAAAGAGGGAAAAAAGTGTGTGTGCATGAGTGCGTAGGTAGGTGGGAGAAATAAAATGTCAAAGCAATTACCTTAAGAAAATATCTCTGACTTCAATGTGGGATAAAGCAAATCATATAGATTTCACCCATTATGGTCCCACAAATAAAGACAAAAACTGGAAAATTAAGGTGGAAATAATCAGTAAGTTAACAAGTAGTAGGTTGAGAAAAGTAAAAAAAGAAATTTTCTTATGTTAAATACTAAAATATCCCAAGAAACAAGAAGGGCCAAGAAATAGTAAAATGCCTGAGAGAATCCCAAAAGCAGGGAAGTTGTAACCTAATTGAAGGGTACAGGGTAGGGAACAGAGAAAAAAGTAGTACATTTTATTAATAGATAAATCCTCAAATCTATTTTGCTATTTGTGTGCACTGCTGAAGAATCATCAGTCTCTGGTGCCAAACATAATGTGACTAAGGTATTGCTAGTTATGACAGAGGATTAGAAATTAAAATATATATATATGTGTGTGTGTGTGTGTGCTATACATACATACATTTTAAATATATATGTTCTCTATATAACAGAAATAGAATATATTATATATCTTATGTATATACATACATATGTGTGTGTGTGTGTGTGTGTGTGTGTGTGTGCGCGTGTGTGTGTAAACAAATAGGACAAGAGAAGTCAGTGGTTTTAATACTGCTTTATGGAGTTAGAATTATTCACAGGAGAGAGAGAGAGATTTACAGGGTCAGGGCTGAAACCCATAAATCCAAGGAACAGTTAGATATGATTACAAATGAGAGCAGACATAATAAGGCTCAACTAGACCAAAATGTAAATGCAAATACCTTTTTAGAATAAGAAATAATTCAGTACCAAAGTAAAAAGGCATCTACACTATTTTTGTGTGGTTTTCCATGTTGTGTTTCTATCACAGTCTAGGATGTCCTTTTCTGTTTCATGTACATATGTTTTAAGCAGCTGAAGTCATGTGAAAACCTCAGTCTTTGCTGTACGGTGAAAAGCACCTGGCTGTCGGACCAGAGATGTCTCGGGGTTCACCACGTCTGAAGGGTTGATTTCTGCTCTCTGGGTTCCAGGGTCTCTCAAGAGGTGTTGTCTCCTGGGTCAGCATCTGTCCTGTTTAGGATCACGCATTGTCACAAGAGACTGATGGACTTAACCAGCACTTGGAGAGATGCCAAAATAATGTGATGAGTTAAAGCAAAGACAAATCATGGCCCAGCAAATAAATGTACAGCAATTTCCCACCAGGCTTATAACCAAGAATCCAGGAGACAAGAATTTGTGTTTCCTAAATTTTAAACCACGTCAGTCATTTATGTTTTCTTTTTAATAACTGATTTAGAAAGTTAAAGTAGTTCCAAAGTTTGAGTTTAAAAACTGAGATGATTTCAAGTTAAAAAGAACAAACAAAAATAACTCAATCTAAAAAAACAACAAGAAGAAGATTTTGATGAGAGATGTTTCCTTAAATAGGACTTTGAAAAGAAAGATATAAATTCTGAAATGGTTGCTATTGTGGAACAATTATATTTAAAACTTTTTTAAAATTAAAAATATCAGAAGTAATATTACATATCTATACTTATTAGCATATGCAGGTTTTTTAGTCTTTTGTTTTTTAATATCAAAATATATGGCCTTCATGTGTCATTTTGGATTCTTTATAAACATCACTAGTCATGTCTATAATATTCCATTAACTGGGTGAATTATACTGTCTTCAACCCATACTCTATTATTCTCTATTTAGGTTTATTTTTATATTTCTATTAAAAATGATATGTGGGTAGATGTAAGCTTTACTTCTTTATTTTGGGATTTTTTTTTTAATAGCAAATAGAAAGTATTAATTGGTCTTCCCTGGTGGCTCAGATGATAAAGAAATCTGCCTGCAATCCGGGAGACTTGGGTTCAATCCCTTGGTTGGGAAGATCCCCTGGAGGAGGACATGGAAACCCACTCCAGTATTCTTGCCCGGAGAATCCCCATGGACAGAGGAGCCTGGTGGGCTATGGTCCACAGGGTTGCAGAGTCAGACACAGCTGAGCAACTATGCACAGCATAGCACGGAAGGTATTAATTACACAGTTAAATCTAGCAACACTTTCCTCTGGGATATATCCATTGATTTTGAACTTGGAAAGTTTTCCACGTTTCCAGAATTATAATAAAAAATCACTGCCTTTTCATTTTAATTTCTTTTTAATACTTTTGAGTTGTTCTTTTCCTCCTTACACTATCTATAACTTTTTCTGCATCCTGTGAGGTATGTATTTAGATATTCTTTTTTCCTAAATACATAACAAACTTCTCAGTAATTGTTTAATGAATAATCACTTTCCTTTATTGATTTGTGACTTTACCTTCTATACATATTATATACCAGCATACCCTAGAGTATTTTTCTGAGCAAGACAGCTTCACTTTGGATAGTCATCAATCTATTAAAAAATGTAAGTAAGAAAAAATTCTGAGTGAGATGCTTAGATGTTATTAAATGAGGCTCTTAACTATCACTCTATCATTAGGCTTTAATTTTTTGTATTTTTCTGAGTAAACAGTAATTTTATAAAACTCAATTTGTACATTTGTGAACTCTAGTCATAAGCAGTTCCTTGTCTCTGAGGTTTATTTTTCATTTTTTTGAGGCATAATTCATTCACAATCCTCTCAGGGTTCTTGTGAGCAATTGTAAATAAAATATTCAGCACATATCCTGAATATAAAAGGTGCTATATGGAAATATAATTTATAAAATAGGACCAGTAGAATCTGTCATGAGATGTAGGTAAATCTGACCACAGTTCATGTGAAGACCAGACTGCCAATATTGTATGAAAGTGGGGTACTGTTTAATCTATTATTCTTCAAAGTTTTATAGGTTCTCAAAGGAAGTTGTAAGAGAAGAGAAGCAAAAAGTGCTGCTGGTCAGAAAACCAGATGACGCAAAAAGAAGAGAGTAACTCACAGAATACCTTTCAACTCCTATAAAAGTTTAGTAATTGATTTTCATTGTGGGGAAGGGAAAGGTAGCAATGGGGGAGAAAATGAGAGCAAAAGGTAAGCTACAATCTTTAAATTGTATGTCAGTGAAAATACTTTTCTTCAGTATATCAATAGAAATATTTTTCAGATTGACATTTTAATACTAGAGAAATGTATAAGGATGCATACTTTACTTCAACTTTCATAACAAATTTATAATTATTTTAGTCACATAAATAATTATCAAAAGTTCAGTCACTCAGTCATATCCGACTCTTTGCGAACTCATGGACTGCAGCGCACCAGACTTCCCTGTCCATCACCAACTCCCGGAGCTTGCTCAAACTCATGTCCATCGAGTCAGTGATGCCATCCAACCATCTCATCCTCTGTCATCCCCTTCTCCTCCTGCCTTCAATCTTTCCCAGCACCAGGGTCTTTTCCAATGAGTCAACTCTTCGCAGCAGGTGGCTGAAGTATTGGAGTTTCAGCTTCAACATCAGTCCTTCCAATGAATATTCAGGACTGATCTCCTTTAGGATGGACTGGTTGGATCTCCTTGCAGTCCAAGGGACTCTCAAGAGTTGTCTCCAACACCACAGCTCAAAAGCATCAATTCTTCAGCACTCAGCTTTCTTTATAGTTCAACTCTCACATCCACACACGACTACTGGAAAAACCACAGCTTTGACTAGATGGACCTTTGTTGGCAAAGTAATATCTTTGCTTTTTAATACGCTGACTAGGTTGGTTATAGCTTTTCTTCCAAGGAGCAAGCATCTTAATTTCATGGCTGCAGTCACCATCTGCAGGGATTTTGGAGCCCCCAAAAATAAAGTCTCTCACTGTTTCCCCATCTGTTTGCCATGAAGTGATGGGACCAGATGCCATGATCTTAGTTTTCTGAATGCCGAGTTTCAAGCCAACTTTTTCACTCTCCTCTTTCACTTTCATCAAGAGGCTCTTTTAGTTCTTCTTTGCTTTCTGCCATAAGGGTGGTGTCATCTGCGTATCTGGGGTTATTGATATTTCTCCCAGAAATCTTGATTCCAGCTTGTGCTTCATCCAGCCCAGCATTTTGCATGATGTATTCTGCATATAAGTTCTCATATATAAAAAGTAAATGATGTTTATTTATAGTTAGACCAGTAATTCCCTCTCTTCTTATACCACTTCTGTCCAGTTTGGACTAATTTAAAAAAATCCCTACCACATTAGAATAAATCTAGAGATCGATTAATCCCTGGTGACTATTTTAATAAGCTTAACACATGCCCCTAATACAATTGCTACTTGCCTCTTTCTAACACATCCTTTCTTCTTCTAAAGGAGTGATCTTTATGATTCAGAAATCAGTTACTATTCCATTTATTTAACAGAATAAAGTCCAAATGCCTTGGGTTTATATATGTATAACCTGAGATTTAGCTATTTTCTCATTTTAAGCTCTAGTTCCTAACAGGCTTATACTTTATTCACTCTGAAAAACTCATGTTCTGTGGACATCTTTCCAAACCCTGTGCCTTTGTATATCTTTCTACCTGTACTGTGTATCTACAACCTGTGCTTCTAGAGAATTGCTAATGGAATGTTTAAAAAAAAAAGTCTTCTAATAGTGCATTAGAAATAGACATAAGCAAAGAAAAATCAGCCTTGCCAAATAAACTGAACCCAAAGTACAAGGACAGTGAAAAAAAAAAAAAGTCAACTCAGCTTAACCCCAACTGGCATTTACAAGATTAACAATATGGTTTGCAGTGTGCTTGGAAGGAAACCAACCAGCTTTAAGATAATTAAGTGCTACCATCAAGAAAGGAGTATGCAGGTGTCAAATAAGGTTGTCTGGGACACCAAAGCCCTCCCTATCTTACAATGTCATACAAATATGAAGAACTTAAAAGAGTGTAGCCCTGACAGTGTTTGTGATATTCTAATTCTGACTGAAGGAAGACTTAGGAATCTAGATGAAGGAAAGAAAGCAAACAAGGGATACATGTTTTATTTTTAAAAATTTTAGGATGCAAGTCCAAGAATTTAATGAATACTTAAGACCTTTTTATTCTCTCTCTGACTTTCAGTGCTTCTTATAGGCAATAAATCCTGTAGACATCTACCACACTGTCTTAGCTCTTCTGCATAAAAGAGAATATAGACCAGGATGGAAAGAGTTAGCTCTTGTATGAAAAATGAGAGCAAGCATGTTAGCATCCCCTTACCAATCCCCAGGAAGGCTCAGTCCACGGAGCAATGTTAAGTGTAGTAGAATCAACGGCTACTACCTCATCCTTTACAGCCAGCTTGAAAGTCTTTTGTTCTCTGGAGTTTTAAGGGTTGTCCTAGTTTCCTACAGACAGGTGTAATTGCTTCTTACATTTGTATATAGCATTTCATACAAACTTACAAGATAGTATTTGGCATCATATACTTAAAAAAAAATATTTGAATTCTTTAAAGGTAGAGTCTAGAACTTTATCTTTTGTAGTTTCAATGCCTTGAATAGAGTCTGCATTAGAAAAATGTTCTTAAATGGGCTTATCAAATTAAGCTATGAATCTAAAGATTTCCAAGCCATGTTCAATCCTCTTTATTTTTCAAGTTTATCCCAGTGGTTTTATGAAGTCCTTTTGTACTGCAACCTTTTACCCATGACCCTTTTCCTCTAAACTCCCATTGACTTTATTTGTAGTATCTCATGGCTTAGAGTTTAATTATTTCTCAAATAGTTATTCTCACTTCCTTGGTAGATAATTGGATTCTTAAAGATAGTAACCAAGTTTTATCCTAGGAAATATCTAGCACAAAACTTCCATCTGAGAAATATTCTGTAAATACTTTATTGGTATACTCAGATAACATCCTAGTTTTTATCCAATATATAATATCTAATATATACATTTTAATGGTAATGGTAACAACAAATGATCTGCATACCTAAGTCAGATATTACAATATTTTCTAACTGTTTTCTCTCCTGGCATCATGGTTTAAGGACAATACTCTGGAATCAAACTGACACTGATGTAAATCATATCTCTGTCCCTTGCTACTTATTTGACCTTTAGTTTAATCTCTTTAAACCTTAGTTTTCTCATATATAAAATGAGGATAATAAAAGTCACCACAGCATAAAGTTGTTACATGGATTAAGTGAGATAATACATATAAAACACATAGGCAAAGCCTAGCACACAATAACTGCTTCAAGGAAGACAGATAATCTTATTCTTCTTCTTATTACAATGATTAAAAAAAAAATCTATCAGTCCAGGGAAGTTTTTGTAGACCTTTAAATTGCTCACAATGTTTTTCACTTAAAATATTATTTTTCCCTCTAGAAAAATACCTGACAATGAATGATGCAAGGCTACTGGAAATAGAGGGAAACAGTTGATCCTTGAACAATGCGGGAGGTAGGGCGAAGCTGAAAATCCACAGATAACTTTATAATCAGTCCTCTGTACCTGCAGTTCCATATCCATGGATTCAACCAACCACAGATCATGTAGTATTGTAGTATCAGTTCAGTTCAGTCGCTCAATCATGTCTGATTGTTTGCAACCCAATGGATGGCAGCACACCAGGCCATGCTGTCCATCACCAACTCCCGGAGTTTACTCCAACTCTTGTCCCATTGAGTTGGTGATGCCACCCAACCATCTCATTCTTTGTTATCCCCTTCTCCTCCTGCCTTCAATCTTTCCCAGCATCAGGGTCTTTTCAAATGAGTCAGTTCTTTGCATCAGTGGCTAAAGTATTGGAGTTTCATCTTCAGTATCAGTTCTTCCAATGAATATTCAGGACTGATTTCCTTTAGGATGGACCAGTTGGATCTCCTTGTAGTCCAAGGGACTCTCAAGAGTCTTCTCCAACACCACAGTTCAAAAGCAGCAATTTTTCGGCACTCAGCTTTCTTTATTGTCCAATTCTCATATCCATACATGACTACTGGAATAACCATAGCTTTGACTAGATGGACCATTTTTGGCAAAGTAATGTCTTTGCTTTTTAATATGCTGTCTAGTTGGTCATAACTTTCCTTCCAAGAAGCAAGCGGCTTTTAATTTCATGGCTGCAGTCACCATCTGCAGTCATTTTGGAGCTCAAAAAAATTAAATTCTGCCACTGTTTCCCCATCTATTTGCCATGAAGGTATGGGACCAGATGCCATGATCTTAGTTTTCTGAATGTTGAGTTTTAAGCCAACATTTTCCCTCTCCTCTTTCACTTTCATCAAGAGGCTCTTTAGTTCTTCTTCACTTTCTGCCATAAGGGTAGTGTTATCTGCATATCTGAAGTTATTGATATTTCTCCCAGCAAACTTGATTCCAGCTTGTGCTTCCTCCAGCCCAGTATTTCTCATGATGTACTCTGCATACAAGTTAAATAAGCAGGGTGACAATCAAAAAATGGGCCAAAGAACTAAACAGACATTTCTCCAAAGAAGACATACAGATGGCTAACAAACACATGAAAAGATGCTCAACATCACTCATTATCAGAGAAATGCAAATCAAAACCACAATGAGGTACCATTACACGCCAGTCAGGATGGCTGCTATCCAAAAGTCTACAAGCAATAAATGCTGGAGAGGGTGTGGAGAAAAGGGAACCCTCTTACACTGTTGGTGGGAATGCAAACTAGTACAGCCACTATGGAAAACAGTGTGGAGATTTCTTAAAAAACTGGAAATAGAACTGCCATATGACCCAGCAATCCCACTTCTGGGCATACACACTGAGGAAACCAGATCTGAAAGAGACACGTGCACCCCAATGTTCATCGCAGCACTGTTTATAATAGCCAGGACATGGAAGCAACCTAGATGCCCATCAGCAGATGAATGGATAAGGAAGCTGTGGTACATATACACCATGGAATATTACTCAGCCATTAAAAAGAATTCATTTGAATCAGTTCTAATGAGATGGATGAAACTGGAGCCCCTTATACAGAGTGAAGTAAGCCAGAAAGATAAAGAACATTACAGCATACTAACACATATATATGGAATTTAGAAAGATGGTAATGATAACCCTATATGCAAAACAGAAAAAGAGACACAGAAGTACAGAACAGACTTTTGAACTCTGTGGGAGAAGGTGAGGGTGGGATGTTTCGAAAGAACAGCATGTATATTATCTATAGTGAAACAGACCACCAGCCCAGGTGGGATGCATGAGACAAGTGCTCAGGCCTGGTACACTGGGAAGACCCAGAGGAATCGGGTGGAGAGGGAGGTGGGAGGGGGGGATCGGGATGGGGAATACGTGTAAATCCATGACTGATTCATATCAATGTATGACAAAACCCACTGAAATGTTGTGAAGTAATTAGCCTCCAACTAATAATAAAAAAAAAATAACAGGGTGACAATATACAGCCTTGACGCACTGCCTTCCCAAATCAGAACCAGTCTACTGTTCCGTGTCTAGTTCTAACTGTTGCTTCTTGACCTGCATACAGATTTCTCAGGAGGCAGGTCAGGTGCTCTTGTATTCCCATATCTTTAAGAATTTTCCACAGTTTGTTGTGATCCACATTGTCCAAGGCTTTGCTGTTGTAGTATATAGTTACTGAAACAATCTGCACATAAATGAACCCATGCAGTACAAAGCTGTATTATTCAAGGGTGAACTAAATTTTTATTTTTAAAAATTATACAAAGGGAATAATATCAAATAAAATAGTGATATAAGGAATTCCAAAAGACTACTTCTTCATAAAATATAAAAACTGACAAAAATTTTAAGAATCAACATTTTGTATCTCTGGAAACTAATTAAAAACTTGCAGCAATCCAGGCAAAGCTGAGTTGAAAAATATGGCTGAGCTCATTAAGAAGAACAAACTTTGTCCCCTTTTACTTACTCTAGTCCTCATTTGCAGCATAAAACTATAACGAAATATTTTAGTGGTTGACTTAATGTATTTTCTGTTTGAAACTCATTTTTTTTTTTACCTATCTTATTTAAAAGTTAATTGCAGAAAACATTTACAAACTTATACTGATGGGCATACAATATATAAAGATGTAATTTGTGACCATAATAGCTGAAAGAAGAGGGGGAGAGAAAAGAGCTCTATAGTATACTGGATACTATCAAAATCATTTTGATATTAAACCAAAATTTGAATCTAAATGTTGTAAGTTTTTAATTGAAATCCATGACAATGATTAAGAAAATAACTCTAAAATATATTAAAAGAAACAATAACTTAACTCACTTCTGTTGTGTCTGACTATTTATGATGCCATGGACTGTAGCCCACCAGGTTTTTCTGTCCATGAGATTCTCCAGGCAGGAATACTGGACTGGGTTGTCATTTCCTCCTCCAAGGGATCATCCCAACCCAGGGAACAAACCTGAGTTTCTTATGCCTCCTGCATTGGCAGGTAGGTTCTTTACCACTAGCACCACCTAGGAAGCCAGTAAGGGAATTAAAAATGCACAGTAGAAAATATCTATTTCACTGGAAAGAATGCTGTAGTGAAGGAATTAGATATAGAAAAAGATATAAGACACATACAGTATAATAACAGAAATAAGTCCTCTCTTATATGTAATTACTTTAAATACAAGTGGATTAAACTCTCCAATCAAAAGGCAGTGATCCAAAGAATGGAATTTTTTTTTTTTAAATCATCCATCTGTATGCCTTCCAAAGACATTTACTTTACATCCAATGACATAACAGGTTTTAAGTGAAGGACTATAAAAAATATTTCATGAAACAGTAATCAAATTGAGCTGGAGTGGCTTAATAGCCACAGTTAATAAAAAAAACTCCACAGTTTTTTTATTAGAGAAAATAAACTTTAAGTCAAGAACTATTACAAGAGACAAAGGACATATATAATAGTAAAAGGGTTACTCTTTCATATAATTATTATAAAAACATATACACCTAACAACAGGGCCCTACAATACATGGAGAAAGACTAACAACTCAAGGGAGAAACAGTTCAACAATAACAGAGATATCAATACCTCACTTTCAGTAATGGATAGAGCAACTAGATAGACCAAGAAGTCTGTAAAAGACTTGAATAATATTATTAATCCAAGAGACCTAATAGACAATTATAAAATACTCCAGTCAACAATAGCAAGTAAACATTCTTCTCAAGTGCACATGGAATATTCTCAATGTAGACCACATGTTAGGTCACATAACAAGTCTCAATACATTTAAAAAGATTGAAATAATGCAAATATGTTCTTTGACGACATGGAATAAAGTTACAGATCCATAACAGAAGGAAATTTTAAAAATTCAGAAATATGTTAAATTAACATATTCTTAAAAAGAAAAAAATTAAAAAGAGATGTAGAAAATATTTGAAATGAGCAAAATGTAAACAAAAATACTAAAACTTATTGAATGTAGTAAAAGCAGTGCTCAGAGAGAAATTTATAACTATAAATGCTTGCATTAAAAAGAGTTAAGGTGTCAAATCAATAACCTAAACCTCCACCTAAAGAAGCTGGAAATAGAAGGGCAAACTAATCTCAACATATGCAGAAAGAACAAAATAATAAAGATTAGAAAAGAACAGAGTATAGGAGATGTATATAGAGAACCAATTAACTCAAAAGTTTGATCTTTGAAAAAAAATTTATATAAAGACAAGCTTTTAGATAGAATCATCAAGAAGAAAAAAAGAGACAGAGAAACACATATCACTACAATCTAGAATGAAAGTGGGGACATTACTACTAAGTTGACAGACATAAAAAAGATTAAAATATATTACTGTGAACAACTGTATGCCAAAAAACTAGATAGCCTTGATGAAATAAACAAATTAATATATATATAAATTACCTAACCTGACTCAAGGGAATTAAAAATTTGAATTGACCTCTAAGGAAAAAAAAAACAAAGATTGAGTCAGTAATTAAAGCATTTCCAACAGAGAAAAACTCAAGATCACATTGCTCTAATGGTAAATCCTACCTAACATTTAGAGAAGTGAGAAATTCAAACTCCTGCAAAAGCCAAAAGAAATGGGAATTTCCTAAGACATTATACAGGCCAGTATTATCCTAGATATCAAAGACAGAAAAAGAAATCAAAAGAGAAAAATCTGGACCAGTATCCCTTATGAATATAGGTGCAAAAACGTTAAAAAAAAATACTAGTGAAACAAATCCAGTAGCACATTAAGCCATATGAACCAGCAATCTCCCTTTTATACATGTACCCATAAGAATTTTAAAACTTAAGTTTACACAAAAATCTGTACCTGGGTGGCATCATTAATTCAATGGCCATGAGTTTGAACAAGCTCCAGGAGATGGTAAAGGACAGTGAAGCCTGGTGTGCTGCAGTCCATGGAGTCATAAAAAGTCAGACATGACTTAGTGATTGAACAAGAACAAAAATGTTTACAGCAATTTTATTCATAACCACCAAAAACTGGAACCAACCAAGATATCCTTCAACTGGTGATGCATTAAGAACAATAGAGGTTGATGGCCAAAGCTGATGCTTGGAGAAATTATTTAGAGAATCAGCATTATAAACTGTTCAGCTGCCCTATACAGTGGGATAGTCCTTATGTATATACGAAATATTACAAATTCACAATAAAAATTATGTATAGGGAAAGAAAGATATCTTCATATTTTGGAATACTACTTGACATAAAAAAGGAATAAACTATTTATTCAAGCAATAAAATAGATGAATCTTAAATACTTTTTTCTAAGGAAAGGGTCAGTAGCCAAGGTTATATATTACATAATTTCATTTACATGACACTTGGAAAAAGGCAAATTTTGAGGAAAGAAAAGGAGGAGTGTGGAGTGGGAGAGAGGTTGCCTATAAACGAGCTGTCTGAGGAAATTTTGAAGGTGATGAAACTGTTATGTACAGAATAGTGTTATATATCTCACTCTATGCATTCATCAAAATCCATAGAACACACACCTCAAAAAAGTGAATTTTAATATATGAAAATTTTAAAAATCAGCCAGGATACAGAAGAAAGATGGGCTGCAGACTGTGACAAATGCACCTAAATGTGTGCATCAAATTACAAATGAATTTTAGGAATGAAGAAGAAAGGGGATGGAAAATCATATTTTCACTGCAGATGACTAAAACACCCTGTATAAGTACTTTAGTTTTTAAACTTATTTCTCATAGGAATGTGGGTTATGAATTATGAAACCACCTTGTTTGTATATTAGGGCTGAACAAATTAGTAGATATACTGTAAATAATCAGAGCCAGATTTCTCATTGTCAGAGAGAAAAGTTACATATAAAGAGACAAGGCCAGGATGAACCTTGCAGGGCTGGACTGGAAATTCAAAGTATTGATATAGGTCTATGACATGTGTGTGCATGTATGTGTATATGTGTACTGTGTGTGTGACTGGAATACAATCAACCTTCATAGTTTGTGGATTCATGTGCAAATTTGCCTACATATGACCAGGGGCTAGTAGGAACTTAACCCTATGTTTTCCCTAGATACAGAGTCAGCATTCATTAAGTCAGTGTTCACAGTGACTTAAATGGAGCACAACTACTGTGAATAATGAGTCAGCTCTGTATGGGGGTGTGTGTGTGCATGTGCGTGTGTGTGTGTGTGTGTGTGTGCGTGTGTGTGTGTGTGTGTGTGTGTGTGTGTATTTTCTGTTTCTTTTCATGGTATCCAGGCAATGGTAGCACTGAAATTCAGAACATATCAGTAAAAATACAAATGTTTCAGGCAGGATACCTGTATCAAATCTGTTTTGTTTAGTTTTATTTTACTTTTTGGCTATGAATGTATAGACACTGGTTATATTCTCTGAATTTAAGAACCAATCTTTATAACATTAGGTTATTAGTATACACCTCTTAGAGTTTGTTACAACATCTTATTTAATTCTTAAATGCATTACCAATACAGCATTCATTAAACACTTACTATATATATCTACAAACATATATATATATATATACACACACACACACACACACACATAAAACTACTGCCTTTTAGGTTACTATGACTATGCAAACTTTAGATTTCATATTACATATATTCCTGAAGGTTCATACAAAATAAAAAAAGCAGTAACAAAAAGAAGAGCATCATTATAATCTACAAGTCAGAGAATTCAATTTGACAAAATCTGGGTGATATTATTATTAATTAATTATAGAGGTAGATCAAGAAATACTATCTAAAATTCAATGCATATACTTTTTTCTCTGATTCATCCATAAAAGCATTAATATCTTCTAGAAATGGGTAAAATCTTTGCTTATTATATATTTATCACCATCCCTAAGATTAAGAGACAGCACCAGGTGCTGCCAAACTCTTCTGCTTTAGCTAGGAGCATCCCCACATCTTTCTTCATATTCTCTTTTATGGATACTGGAAATAATAACACCTGAGACACAGTGTCCTACAAATTGCAGAGAGGCAAGCAGAAGTGTAGTGCTCCTTGAAATGCTTAACCCCTAAAGAAACGTTTTGTAAGCAGGACTAGAGATGGAGAGAGAACTAGGGGCAGATCTTTAATTGATGGGAGTCATTTATTAGGAAATATATATTGAATATCTTTATGTGCCAAGTGTTCTAGGAGCTAAGGATACAAGGGTAAATGTCGTCTTGGTCCTAAATGAGTAGGAGACAGAGAGTAAACAGTAAATCTTATTTAAATATCATTTTACTATTTACAGTCTAATAAGTTTTAGACTGAAGTGCTAAGAAACTAAAAGAGGATGATGTAATTTGAATTATATATTTAAAGTAGAGGTACTCAATCCAAATAAAAAATATCAAATGCATATGTCTCTAGTTACCGAGAACACTAGAAATACGAATGCAATGGTCATTTAATGCTGTTTGCAATGGCCCTGAGAAGGGCAGTCCAGCTTCAGAACTTTGTATTACTGACACTACTCGAGAGGGAGAAAAAAGCTATTAATATTAAAATTAGAAACAATAGCCTCCACATTATTTAAACTTATTTTTAAAAATTTTGACACTGGCATAAAGAAACAGATACAGCTTTTATTGTATCATTATCTGTAGATGATAAAATTATCTATCTAGAAAAGCCAGATCATGGGGGAAAACTATTAGAACAAAATATTTTAATATTTTCAGTTCAGTTCAGTCACTCAGTCATGTCTGATTCTTTGTGACCCCAAGGACTGCAGCACGCCAGGCTTCTCTGTCCATCACCAAATCCCTGAGCTTGCTCAAACTCATGTCTATCGAGTCGGTGATGCCATTCAACCATCTCATTCTCTGTTGTCCCTTTCTCCTCCTGCCTTCAGTCTTTCCCAGCATCAGGGTCTTTTCCAATGAAGCACTTCTTCACATCAGATGGCCCAAGTATTGGAGTTTCAGCTTCAACACCAGTCCTTCCAATGAATATTCAGGACTGATTTCCTTTAGGATGGACTGGTTGTATCTCCTTGCAGTCCAAGGGACTTTCAAGAGTCGTCTCCAACACCACAGCTTAAAAGCATCAATTCTTTGGCACTCAGCTTTCTTTATAGTCCAACTCTCACATCCATACATGACTACTGGAAAAACCATAGCTTTGATTAGATGGACGTTTCTTGGCAAAGTAATATCTCTGCTTTTGAAAATTCTATCTAGGTTGGTCATAGCTTTTCTTCCAAGGAGCAAGCGTCTTAATTTCATGGCTGCAGTCACCATCTGCAGTGATTTTGGAGCCCAGGAAAATAAACCCATTTTAATATGGATTTAATGCAAAATAAATGTACAATAATTACTAATCTTTATACATACAAGTTAAAAAAATCCCATCACTATTAGAAAATATGAGTCAAAATATCCTATCATATTTACAGCGAAAACAAGATAGGAGTTTCATCAACAAGAATGATATGAAGTAACTCTGCAGCTGCTGCTGCTAAGTCACTTAGGTTGTGTCCGACTCTGTGCGACGCCATAGACGGCAGCCCACCAGGCTCCCCCATCCCTGGGATTCTCCAGGTAAGAACACTGAAGTGGGTTGCCATTTCCTTCTCCAATGCATGAAAGTGAAAAGTGAAAGCGAAGTCGCTCAGTCGTGTCCAACTGTTAGCGACCCCATGGACTGCAGCCTACCAGGCTTCTCAGTCCATGGGATTTTCCAGGCAAGAGTAATGTAAGAAATAAGGGAATCATTAAAGATGTTAAGCCCCTGAATAGAAATATGAGTTCCACTTAATATTTTCAAATTAATTTGTGATCCAATTTGCAATTCTAATTAACATCCCAGAAAATTTTATAGAAGACATTCTGAGGTACATTTAGAAGAATAAACAAGTAGGATCAGGCAACAAATTTTCTGGGAAAAAAATGGGAGGACAGAGGGAATAATGCCTACAAGTGATGAAACTTAAAAGAACAATAATCGAAACAGTATAGTAGTTACCGAGGAATCCACAGAGAGGCAAATCAATCAGAATAAAAAGCCCAAAATGAGAATGATTTTTCTATGCAAAAACTAGATACATGATAGAGGTGGTATCATAACTGACTGATAAAATAAGCTTCTTTGCCCCCCATGACTTGTTTGTCCTGACAAAATTGGTCAGAATGATAGAAAAAAAAAAAAAAGAAGGCTAGTTCACTCCTTACAATACACACTAGATAAATTCTGCATGGTTTGAGGAGTCAAGTACAAAAATGAAAACAAAGAAATTATGGGCAAATCTTAAGTAGGTTTACAAGGGAAAAAATAAAGCAATGGAAGAAGCCATGCATTTAAAGAGCTGATATATTATGTCTATATATAAAGTTTAAACTTCTGAATGCAAAATGAAGATCATAAAGAAACTTAAAAGGAAATTTACAACATACCACAAATTTGACAAATTAATTTGGTTGGAGATTCCTGTGATATATTTATACTTAAAAAAGAGTCTTTAAAAATCAGGAAGAAAAGAATACAAAGTACAATAAAAATTGGTCAAAACATGAAAAAGGAAATACAAATTGAAATGATAAACAAAATATGAAATTATTTAATATGGATCCTTTGTTCCAGAAAGGATAAGTATAAAGAATAAAACAGGCTTCTGCCAGAAGCTACCATGAGGACAGGATCATGGGAAATAAACAGACAAGCATAACTTCATCAAGAAGTGATAATTTAATGGCATTGCTGGCTTTCAGCATGGTTTTGCTCTCAGAGGACATCATATAGTGTAGAAACCTATTAACTAGCATGAAAGTCATCACCATGAAGAAATTCAGAGGTAAAAAAGCAAGGCTAGGTCACTAAAACCCCTCCCCATATAACAATGATAGCTATTGAAAGGAATAGACCTATTATGTAAGATAATCTCCAAGGATGGTATAGGTAGAAATCTGGATAAATTAAGGGATGGGAACACATGAAGTAGATGATTTTCTGGTGAATAGAGACACTGGCAAGAGTGAACATTGACATTTTAGGAATCTGTGAACTAAAACAGACAGGTATGGGTGAATTTTATATAGATGACCATTATATCTACAACTGTGAGCAAGAATCCCTTAGAAGAAATGGAGTACCCTCATAGTCAACAAAAGAGTCTGAAAAGCAATATTTGGGTGCAATCTCAAAAAATGACAGAATGATCTCAGTTTGTTTCTAAGGCAAACCATTCAACATCAGAGTAATCCAAGTTTATGCCCCAACTGCTAATGCCAAGGAAGCTGAAGCTGAATGGTTCTATGAACACATACAAGATCTTCTAGAACTAATACCAAAAACAGATGTCATTTTCATCACAGGGGATTGGAATGCAAAAGCAGGATACCTGGAGTAACAGGCAAGTTTGGCTTTAGAGAACAAAATGAAACAGGGCAAAGGCTAACAGAGTTTTGTCAAGAGAACACTTTGGTCATAGCAAACACCATCTTACAATAACACAATAGATAACTCTGCACATGGACACCACCAGGTAGTCAGTACTGAAATCAGATTAATTTTATTCTTTGGTCTGTATAGGCAAAACTGTGGTTTTTCCAGTAGTCATGATGGATGTAAGAGTTGCACTGTAAAGAAGGCTGAGCACTGCAGAATTGATTCTTTCAAACCATGGTGCTGGAGAAGACTCCTGAGAGTCCCTTAGACACCTAGGGGATGAAACCAGTCAACCCTGAAAGAAATAAACCCTGAATATTCTTTGGAAGGACTGATGCTGAAGCTCCAATACTGTGACCACCTGATGCAAACAGCCAACTCATTGTAAAACACCCTGATGCTGGGAAAGATTGATGGAAGGAAGAGAAGAGGGTAACAGATGATGAGATGGTTGGATGGCATCACCAACTCAATGGACATAAGTTTGAACAAACTCTCAGAGATAGTGAAGGATAGGAAAGGCTGGAGTGCTGCAGTCCATGGGGTCACAAAGAGTCGGACATGACTGAAGAACTGAACAAGAACAGCAATAGATATTGGAGGGCTTCCTAGGGGGCACTAGTGGTAAAACACCTTCCTGCCAAATACAGGAAACATAAGAGATGTGGGTTCGATCCGTGAGTCAGGAAGATCCCTTGGAGGAGGGCATGGCAACCCTGGAGAATATTCTTGCCTGGAGAATCCTATGGACAGAGGAGCCTGGTAGGCTACCATCCACAGGGTCGGAAAGAGTCAGACATGGCTGAAGTGACTTAGCATACACACATGCATAGATATGGGAGTCCAAATACACATATTTGGGAACCTGTTATTTCCCATATTTGTCGCATTTCTTGCAGACACTGAGCATATTAAATTATTGTGAAATTGCAGAGCCACTTCACCTCAACACCATATGTGAGAAATGGTGGACAGGGAAGCCATGATAGTAAATTCTCCCAGTGCTCTTTGACCTAGGAGCACAGTCTTACAATTCTCTCTTTGTTCTTACCAGCTTGCACCAGTGGTAAAGAAATCAAGAGTGCAGTGAATTCTCCAAAGACAGGAGCATCAAGCTGACTGTTTCTTGGTTTCTAAAGCAGAAATAATCTTACTTTTATCCTTTGTGCTTTTCTCATTCCTAAACTACACTGTGTGTGTGCATGCTAACCAGCTTTAGTCATGTCAGACTCTGCAACTCCATGAACCATCACCCTCCAGGCTTCTCTGTCCATGGGATTTTCCAGGCAAGAATACTGGAGTGGGTTGCCATTCCCTCCCCTAGGAGATCCTCCAGACCCAGGGACTGAACCCTACTGGTCACCAAAATAATAATTAAGCCAATCATGTGTCACTTTTTCCTATGAAACTGGCAAGATGTTTTTTTAAAAATATACAGACTTGGGAAGTGCACCTCGATGCATGCATTCTTAGTGTATTGCTTGTTATATACTTATGTAAGTTTTATGTTGAATAAATTATATCAAGAACCATACTCAAATCCACAAAACTTCCTAAAGGAAGAATTAATCCAAAGACAATAATGATAGATACAATAAAGATTGATATTAAAGCATTTGTGTTTTTAATAATAAACTACTAAAAAAGAAAATAGAATATATTTAAATATGCCCTACAGAAAAGAAAAAGGCTTGCTATAAAATTCTTTTCATGTTTTCATATATATAAAAATTTTAATTTGAAATTTTTCACTCATATTGCCTTTTCTTTCCCTCTCCAGTGGCAGTTACAATTGTGGATTTTGAGTTTTATAATTTAATAGATATATAATTCATAATGAGTAATAGGTTTTCCAAGGTGGTGCTAGTGGTAAAGATCCCACCTGCCAACACAGGAGATGTAAGAACCTTGCATTCAATCCCTGGGTTGAGAAGATCCACTGGAGGAGGGTATGGCAACCCACTCCAGTGTTCTTGCCTGGAGAATCCCATGAAAGAAGAGCCTGGAGGGCTACAGTCCATAGGGACAACTGAAACAACTTAGCATACACACATACAATGAACAATAACTCACACCAGTCTCATCAGAAAGGGCTTTAAACATTAGGAAGCTGTTAAGAGAGTTCCAGGAAAACATCTATTTCTGCTTTATTGACTATGCCAAAGCCTTTGACTGTGTAGATCATAACAAACTGTGGAAAATTCTTAAAGAGATGAGAATACCAGACTACCTGACGTGCCTCTTGAGAAACCTGCATGCAGATCAGGAAGCAACAGTTAGAACTGGACATGGACCAACAGGCTGGTTCCAAATAGGAAAAGGAGTATGTCAAGGCTGTATATTTGTCATCCTGCTTATTTACCTTATATGCAGAGTACATCATGAAAAACACTGGGCTGGAGGAAGCACAAGCTGGAATCAAGATTTCTGGGAGAAATATGAATAATCTCAGATATGCAGATGACACCAACCTTATGGCAGAAAGTGAAGAAGAACTAAAGAGCCTCTTGATGAAAGAGGAGAGTGAAAAAGTTGGCTTAAAGCTCAACATTCAGAACATTAAGATCATGGCATCCTATCCCAACACTTCATGGGAAATAGATGGGGAAACAGTGGAAATAGTGGCTGACTTTATTTTGGGGGGCTCCAAAATCACTGCAGATGGTGACTGCAGCCATGAAATTAAAAGACGCTTGCTCCTTGGAAGGAAAGTTATGACCAACTTAGACAGCATATTAAAAAGCAGAGACATTACTTTGCCAACAAAGGTCCATCTAGTCTAGGCTATGATTTTTCCAGTAGTCATGTATGGATGTAAGAGTTGGACTATAAAGAAAGCTGAGTGCAGAAGGATTGATACTTTTGAACTGTGGTGTTGGAAAAGACTCTTGAGAGTCCCTTGGACTGCAAGGAGATCCAACCAGTCTACCCTAAAGGAGATCAGTCCTGGGTGTTCATTGGAGGGACTGATGTTGAAGCTGCAACTCCAATACTTTGGTCACCTGTTGCGAAGAGCTGATTCATTTGAAAAGACCCTGATGCTGGGAAAGATTGAGGGTAAGAGGAGAAGGGGACAACAGAGGATGAGCTGGTTGGATGGCATCACCGACACAATGGACATGGGTTTGGGTGGACTCCGGGAGTTGGTGATGGACAGAGAGGCCTGGTGTGCTGGGGTTCATGGGGTCACAAAGAGTCGGACACAACTGAGTGATTGAAATGAACTGAACTGAAGCTCACAGTAGCTAATATCAGTTTTTCAAAATTCTAATTTTTGCTTAGAAATTTGAATTTTATTGTTGTTACAAATATTATCCATTGCCTTGAATCAGCAAACTTTCATTGTTGAAATTCATTTCCATGAAAGTGACTGCCAGATACCCTCCTGAACAATTGTAGTTTGTCTGTCAGTTCTTCAAGTAAAAATGGTATTTCATAAATAAAAACAACTATTTCTATTCATAACTCAATCACAAAAGTGTTGTTCTTTGTTGCTCAATATACTGTTGAAATACTTCTTCATGTTTAACTGCAATTTTATCACACAAAATATTAAAAAGATGTGCCCTCAACAGTCAAGATTTAAGAAATTTAATAATTTTCACTGATTTATCAAGGACATTATTTGGCAAAACTAGCTCTTTCTATTTTAACTGCAAGTGCCTGGTGGTAAAGAATACAGAAACCACATTCTGATGTTTCTGTCTGGATTTGTGTTAAAGCATCAGCAGTTTTATCTTTCATTGCATTTATACCACCAAAGCAAACATCTCTACAGACAAAAAAAAAAAAAAAAAAAAAAGGTCTTATTAGCTATTATAAAAGTAGTTTTGACTTGCAGATACCCTGAAAGGATCTCAGGGGCTCCCACTGGTCTGTGGACCACACTTAGAACTGTTGCTCTAAGATGTATGTCTAGGAAAGGACTTACTGGGAGAGAGGGAGAAGTTGGTCTGCTTTATTAGATTTGCTAAACTCTTGTCTATGTTTCCAGGAGCCACAGCTGAATATTCCATTTTTCTTTCCATCCTTGATAACAGTTGGCATTATCACATTAATAAAATTTTGCCAAGCTGATAGGGCTATACTGGAGACCCAGTTCAGTTCAGTTCAGTCACTCAGTCATGTCCTACTCTTTGCCACCCCATGGACTGCAGCACGCCAGGCTTCCCTGTCCATCACCAACTCCTGGAGCTTGCTCAAACTCATGTCAATCGAGCCTGTGATGCCATCCAACCATCTCATCCTCTGTCATCCCCTTCTCCTCCCACCTTCAATCTTTCCCAGCATCAGGGTCTTTTCCAATGAGTCAGTTCTTTGCATCAGGTGGCCTAAGTATTGGATCTTCAGCTTCAGCATCAGTCCTTCCAATGAATATTCTGGATTGATTTTCTTTAGGATTGACTGGGTTGATCTCCTTGCAGTCCAAGGAACTCTCAAGAGTCTTCTCCAACACCACACGGGAGACTAGGTTGTTTTAATTTTACTTCAATTGTTTGCCAGCTTTGATAATTTTTATGTATCTATTATCTAATTGGGTATCTGATTTGAATTTTGTATATATAAACCATTTATCCATTTTCCTTTTTTGTTGTCTTTTTCTTAGTTTTCCTTTGATGTTTGGTGTATGCTTTTGTTCCTTCCAGTTCTTTTGCATGCTTTACATTTTGCCAATACATTTTTCAGCATTTTCTGCCCTTTACATTTCTATTACATCATGCTTTCCTTTATTTGACAGAAGATTTATATTTTGATTTGATCAAATTATGAGTCTTTTTCATAAAATTTCTAGTTTTTGAAACTCATTTAAAAAACTCTTTATGATTCCAAATTCATAAGCATAATTCTTTTATATATTCTTATAGTAGTTTTAAAAGTTTTATACATTTAACTCTGTAACCAAATAAACACACTTAGCAAATCAGCCTACTAATTATGTTACCCAAACTTAGAACTCTAGCATGACAGACAAATTTTTCAAACTCTTTCTGAGACAGCAATGGGTAGAATATCTCAGTCTTTCTTTTTTATTGAGAATTCATTCTCTTGATTTCTATGAATTTTCCATTAAAATTTTTCATTTTTATCTACCCAATTCCTCATCTCCTGTCTCTTTCTATACATAATTAAGTGTTGAAGAGCCACATTTTGCTTCACTTCATTGCTTCTAAAACATTATATTTATCTTCAGGCTCTTGTTTCTACTTTGCTTTTGTCCACTGGAAATTATTCCTACTTATGAATTCTACTATGTAATTTAAAAGATGTTTGCTATCTTTATCTGAAATATGAAGTTACTCTATAATTCAGGCTTTTTCATATTATCAGGCTTTTATCATATTATCATGATATAATATTTCATATTTCATATTATCATATTTTTCATATATTCAGGCATTTACATACTAAATATGTAAAACTATTGTAAATTTTAGCCAATAATTAACTAGATTTATATACATTTCTCAAATGTTCACATTGTTTTATGCATTCCATTTCTTTTCTATTGTTCTTTTTTGCAAATGTATATTCCTGAGTGTTCATTGGAAGGACTGGAGCTGAAGCTCCAATACTTTGACCACCTGATGTGAAGAACTGACTTACTAGAAAAGACCCTGATTCTGGGAAAGATTGAAGGCAGGAGGAGAAGGGGATGACAGAGAATGAGATGGTTGGATGGCATCACCAGCTCAACTGACATGAGTTTGAGCAAGCTCTGGGAGTTGGTGATGGACAGGGAAGCCTGGCGTGCTGCTGTCCAGAGGGTTACAAAGAGTTGGACACAACTGAGTGACTGAACTGAACTGATTCATTATTTGAGGATATTTCAGAGTTTATAAGAAATTTTATTCTTTTAAGTATGAAAAACAAATTGTCATTATTTTTCCTGCACTTTTGAATGACAGTTTAGCTGAATATTTGATTCTCTTGACAGTTTATTTTTCCTCAATACTTTAAAGATATTACTTCATTGTTTCCTGGCATCTATTGTTGCTAATAAAAATCTACTGTCATTGTAATTGTCACTTTACTATATAATTCTAAAAGAAATATCAAGATATAAAACTGCGTTCATAATGTGATTCCGAGTTTCTGAAAATATATGTGCAGAATGCTTTGCTATCTAATTCCTAAATTCTCATAGACTGAGTTCAGATAGCAAAGAATACCCATTACCCAAATTCATTCTGTTCCCAAATTCATACTGTAAGCAGTGGATATTTATGAGACTTTCTTAAAGCCAATATAATTATATATCAAGGGACTTTAAAAAGCTTTACCCAAAAATTTCACTTATAAGACAAAGAGATAGGCACTTATTTACAAAATCAGTCATTGCTAGGTTCCATGTCAAAAAATGAAAGTATAAAAGAGCAAAATATTTTAGTAGAATATTATGCAGCCTTTAAAGGCATCCTTTTGAAAAACTATTAAATATATAATTAATTAAATATAGAGTCACATATTACATTGTTAAAATGTGATTAAAAGTATCAAACAATTTATGTGATCACACAGAATAAATGTTAAGTAAATATATATTTCTATGCCTGAAACTTGTTAAGAATGACTTTTCCTGAATGCTGATGTTGTATATAGCATCTATTTTCTTTTTAATTAATTTTTTTCTAAGTATTATATAGTGAAGAATTCCAGTTGAGCTATTTCAAATCCTAAAAGATGATGCCATGAAAATGCTCCACTCAATATGTCAGCAAATTTGGAAAACTCAGCAGTGGCCACAGGACTGGAAAAGGTCAGTTTTCACTCCAATCCCAAAGAAAGGCAATGCCAAGGAATGCTCAAACTACCACACAACTATACTCATCTCACACGCTAGCAAAGTAATACTCAAAATCCTCCAAGTCAGGCTTCAACAGTACGTGAACCGTTAACTTCCATATGTTCAAGCTGGATTTAGAACAGACAGAGGAATCAGAGATCAAATTGTCAACATCTGTTGAATTATTGAAAAAGCAAGAGAGTTCCAGAAAAACATCTGCTTCTTTACTGACTATGCCAAAGCCTTTGACTGTGTGGATCACAATAAACTGGAAAATTCTGAAAGAGATGGGAATACCAGACCACCTGACCTGCCTCCTGAGAAATCTGTATACAGGTCAAGAAGCAACAGTTAGAACTGAACATAGAACAACAGACTGTTTCCAAATAGGGAAAGGAATAAATACATCAATACTATATAGTGTCACCCTGCTTATTTAACTTATATGCAGAGCACATCATGAGAAATGCTGGGCTGGATCAAGCACAAACTGGAATCAAGATTGCCGGGAGAAATATCAATAACCTTACATATGCAGATGATACCATCCGTATGGCAGAAAGTGAAGAAGAACTAAAGAGCCTCTTTGATGAAAGTGAAAGAGAAGAGTGAAAAAGCTATCTAAAACCTCAACATTCAGAAAACTAAGATCATGGCATCTGGTCCCATCACCTCATGGGAAATAGATGGAGAAACAATGGAAACAGTGAGAGATTTTATTTTTTTGGGCCCCAAGTTCACTGCAGATGGTGACTACAGCCATGAAATTAAAAGATGCTTGCTCCTTGGAAGAAAAGCTATGATCAACCTAGACAGCATATTAAAAAGCAGAGACATTACTTTGCCTACAAATGTCTGTCTAGTCAAGGCTATGGTTTTTCCAGTGGTCATGTATGGATGTGAGAGTTGGACTGTGAAGAAAGCTGAGCACAGAAGAATTGATGCTTTTGAACTGAGGTGTTGAAGAAGACTCTTGAGAGTCCCTTGGACTGCAAGGAGATCCAACCACTCCATCCTAAAGGAGATCAGTCCTGAGTGTTCACTGGAATGACTGATGCTGAAGCTGAAACTCCAATACTTTGGCCACCTCATGCGAAGAGTTGACTCATTGGAAAAGACCCTGATGCTGGGAAAGATTGAAGGCTGGAGGAGAAGGGGATGACAGAGGATGAGATGGCTGGATGGCATCACCGACTCAATGGACATGAGTTTGGGTAAGCTCCGGGAGTTGGTGATGGACAGAGAGGTCTGGCGTGCTGCAGTCCATGGGGTCACAAAGAGTCGGACACAACTGAGTGACTAAACTGAATATAGTAAAGAAGGTACCATTTTTATAATTAAAAATAAGTTAATATATGTACATAATTACCTTTACTACTAAGTACCTTAGACTGTAACATTATAGTATTATTAAATTATGGCAATGGGAATACAGTTTCTTTACAGATATGGAGAATATTTTTTTCTCACACTTAAATGAATGCAGGCTAGCATAGTTCCTTTATGATGTTTCCAACAACGGTAGAAGTACCTGGATTATCACATGCTCCCTTCACAAACATAGGATGCTGACCTCTGGTCCTTAGCACACTGCTTACCTTCTGCCTTCTTTCTTATATGTTCTTTGCCTCCCTCACCTTCGCCCCATTACATAACTGGCATGTCACCTTCTACTTTAAATTCCTCATTGTCTCCATTGTGTTCAAGTTATTGCCCTTCTCAACTAAGACTACCCATATCTACTCGGTTTTCCTTTATCTATATTTCTGGTTCTTCCACAGTTACCTAAGGCAATCCCCCTCCTGGATAATCAGACTGTCTAGATCATTCTTATCATTTTCTTCTCTGATTTTTATCCCTTCTTTTCCACCTATCTATCTTTTCAGCTGCTATCATTATGCAATGAAATATTATGTATAAAACCAAATTATCAAACAAATGGATTTCTTTTAATTAAATACTTTAACAAACTAAAGACAAAATTATTTCATTCATGTTTCTACATTTTTAAAAAGTACTATATCTTACATTTTGAAAGTGCTCTATCTTTAGTGAAATATATAAATGGAGTGCAAGATTTCATTTTTGTTACCATTATGAAACTTCTTGTTTTTCTTTTTGCCAAGGTGAACTGATATAATCCAGGATTTTGTTCTTTTCAAGAGAAGATGAGCAACTTTATAAGAAATCTTAAGGGAGAGGGGGAAAAAAGCCTTGTATAACAAGTACAGCTTGAGTAACTGATATTTTTACATGAGGATTTTTGTCTCAATGTAAGGAAGAGGATATTTTAGCCATAAATAGCAAACCAAAATCCTTCAAACTCAGGACAAATTTGAATATTAGGAATTCTGTATGATTTCTTTTTAAACTAGACAAAATTGAATTTTGATATTTTATTTTTAAAAATTAATCTGTCTTGAGAGAACATGAAATAATCATACCCAAACTGCATATAAATCTGAGTGTTTCAATGTTTCTTATTAAAAACTACATTATTTTGATTAACAATATTAAAAACTAGAGATGTACAAACTGGACTCAGGTTTTGGCTTACTTGTTTTATGTGCTTAATCTTTCAAGGTGCTTCTTTGGAAATGACTATTAATAGCTGTCTTTGTGTTTTCACAGAATTATTGTGAGGGGTGAAAAGTTAGATGATGCACATAAGATGCATTCTCAGCTTTCAAGTACTCTGTTGATTCGTGATTGATATCCAGATTGGACACTCTCATTTATGACATTTTATGTAACAAAAATATACCTCCCCCATGTCCAATTAATTCACCTTGGCCGATAAAATTTTTTATGCAGCTGAATTGACTATTCAAATACCAATTTTCTTACCAGAAATATTCCATCACTTTCTATGGGTTAAGAACGTTCCCTTTAGCTGTCACTTCTCTGCTTCCCAGGTAAAAACTTGTAACAGCAATGCCCCAAGGTGCCATGATCACTCTATAATTTGCCTAGTGATGATATTAATGACAATAACCTTCAACTTTTGCTGTGTGCTGTCTGTGCTTTAGACACCACTCTAAGCACTTAAACAGACATTATTTTATTTAATACTCAAATCAACCTATTAAATTGAATTATGAATATTCACTTTCGCAGTGAGGAAACTAGAATTTAGATTCTTTCATTTGTTTATTTAAAAAATGTGTGTTGAGTGCCAAATTTGTACCAGGCACTGAACTAGAAGGAGAGAAAGAGTAATAATAAAGATTGAAAAGGTCCTTGAACCCATGGAATTTACACTATGATGTAGGGAAAGACAAAACAAAAATTGTGTACAGAAAGCTATAAGTACTCTGCCAAACACTGAAACTGAGTGGCTCCTTTCAAGTGGTGGGGGAAGACTTTCCCAAGGAAGTGTCCTGAAAGATACAACTTGAATGACAGGAAGAGTCCAGTCATTTCAAGAAGGTCAGCAGAGTCTTCTGGGCTGGGAAAACAATAAGTAGAAAGATCCCGAGATGGGAGTAAGCATGAGGTGATGATAATGATGAAAAGATGTGGACAAAATGAGGCTATGTTTTGGGATTAGAATTGAAGAATTTTCTCCTGGGAGAAAAATGGAAGTGAGGGAAAGAGATGAATCAAGAGTGAATACTTTACTGGTTGGTCAAGATTAAAGTAGGTTGCTGACATACTCTTTGGGGAAGATGATGAGGAATGAGCTTTTCCCTTTTAAACTTTTTTTTTTTTTAACTGTGGTAAAGCATACAACAGATTTTACCATCTTAGCCATTTTTAGGGTATAGTTCAGTGGTGTTAAGTACATTTTACACTGTTATTTAACCATCACCATCATTCAACTCCAGAACTTCATCTTCCCAAACTTAAAATTCCATCCTCATTAAAATATAACTCCCCATCCCCTTCTCCCTCCAGCTGCCAGAAACTACCATTCTATTTCCTGTCTCTATGAATCTGACTACTGTAGCTACCTTATATAAGTGGACTCACACAATATTTGTCCTTTTGTGACTGGCTTTCTTCATTTAGCCAATGTCTTCAAGATTCATCCATGCATCAAAACTTCCCTCTTCATTCTTTCTTTTCCCCCTCTTTGTTTTAAACAAAGCAAAAAGACCTTTATTTTTGAGAGCAGTTTTAGGTTCATAAAAATGTTGCACAGCAGGTCCTTATATACTTTCTGCCCCAACCATACACACACACACACACACACACACACACACACACATAGCTTCCCTGCTATCAACATCTCTTCCCAGAATGCTATGTTTTTGTAGTTAATGGATCTATATTCTACAGATTAATAATTCAATAGGTTAAAAGTGATTGGGTCCCAATTGGAGTGTAGGAAGAGCAGGAAGTTAATGAATAATATTTCTGATTGTTTTCTTTTTCTATAACAATTCTAAACTTTATAACAGCCACTAGCCACTTGTAGCTATTAAGTAGTATGAAGACTAACTAGCTATTAAGTTAGTCTGATATACCTTAAGTAAAAATTAAATAACAGATTTTAAATATCTAGATACTTAGTAAGAAAGAAAAGAAATTATGACTTCAATAGTATTTTTATTGGATAATTGGTCTTCCCAGGTAGCTCAACTCGTAAAGAATCCGCCTTGCAATGTAGGAGACCCTGATTCGGTTCCTGGGTTGGGAAGTACCCCTGGAGAAGGATTAGCTTCTCCACTCGTGTTCTTGGGCTTCCTTGGTGGCTCAGATGGTAAAGGCTCTGCCTACAATGCAGGAGACTTTAAAAATGTTTTTATTGGATAATTTATTTTCATTTTTTAAAATTGTGAAAAAATATACACAACATAAAATTTACCCTTCTAACCATTTTTAATGCAATAGGTCCATTCACATTGTTGTACAACCGTCACCATCATCGATTATTGCCTGTGGGCACGCTCAGTCACTCAGACGTGTCCGACTCTCTGTGACCCCATGGACTGTAGCCTGCCAGGCTGCTCTGTGGGATTCTCTAGACAAGAATACTGCAGTGGGTGGCCATGCCCTCTTCCAGGGGATCTTCCCAACCCAGGGATCAAATCCATGTCTCTTACGTCTCCTGCCCTGGCAGGTGGGTTCTTTACCACTTTCACCACCTGGGGAGACCCTCATCCATTTATAGGACTCTTTAATTTGTAAAATTGAAACTCTGCATCCATTAAAAGATAACTCCCCATTCCCTTCTTCTGATAAAGCCCTTGGCAACCACAGTTTTACTTTTTCTCTAAATTTGACCAGGTTAAAATGATACTATTTGGGGTTTATTGTGTTAAATAAAACATATTTCTAAAATTTAATTTTGCTTTCTTTTTAGCTTTTTTTTTTTTAATGTAGCTATTAGAAAATCAAAAACCTCATGTGTGGCTCACAATATTTTTCTGTGGAACAGCACTATTTGTCTCATATGGCTATTTAAATTTAATTCACATAAAGTAAAATTAAAATTTCAATTCCTCATTTGCAGTAGCCAATTTTCCTGTACACATGTGGCTAGTGGTTACCATATTGAGCAATGTGATATAGAACATTTTTATCATTGTAGTAAGTTCTCTGGGACAGTACTGTTTTAGAAACCCCAACTAAAATGGAAACAACCGTAGAAAAACAAGAAAGTCTGTAACATGGTGAGGGTGGTTGAGCAAATAATTCTTGCAGGAAACAAGGCAAAGTGATAATTAACTGACTATACAAAGATTAAAAAGTATTCTGAAGTTTGCAAGTTCCATTTTTTTACTCTAATACACAGGGTCAACAACAGACAGCTTCAGATGTTTTCCCAGGAAATTTTAGATGTTGCCACCAAATGTATAACACACAACTGTGTCCTGTCATAAGTCAGCTAAAACACGTGTAAACATATGTCATGTCAGCCATTAAAAAGAAGGGTGTAATTATACTTTTAAATGTGGCAAAGCATTTTGAAAGTAGTGTATAATTTTCCAGAGCAGGAACCTTTGTGAACATGTCTTCCCCTGAGTGCTTACACAGCCTGACATCTTCAGGTTTGTTCAAATCAAGAGCCCCACTGTGAAAAAGCCAGCAACAGACAAAAGAAGCAATTTTTTCTTTAGGTGCCCTTTCATTGAGAGAGCCAGAAAGAAGCAGTGAGGTAGGCACAGAGTCACAGACAGAAAAACAAGAGAGGAGGGGATACTACCCGATTACAGCAGCAGCTGAAAACTTGGTAAGAACTGCTCGTATTCAAGGAACAAACATTTAATTATCATTTATGACTAAGATGCTACACAACCTATACATAGTTTATCCTATATGAGTTGATGTCTTTATTTTTTCACAGCTCTGAAGTATGTCTGATATACAAAAAAATCTGTATACATCTAACACATACAATTTGATGAGTCTGGACATATGCACACACCTGTGACACCATCATCACAATCAAGGCAGTAAATATATCCAGCACCTCGCGGAGTTTTTCTTTGTCCCTTTGCCTTTTTATTGAAAGTGTAGTGAGAACACTCAGCATGGGATCTCTCCTCTTAAGCTGTTTTTAAGTGCCCAGTACAATATTGTCAACTGCAGGCCCCATGTTGTACTGCAGCCCTCTAGAATTTATTTATCTAGTATAACTTTATGCCCATAAAGTTTCAATTTCCCTTTCAGCCCTTGGCAACTGCCATTCTATTTCCTGCTTCTATAAGTTTGACTATTTTTAGATATCTCATATAAATAAAATCATGCAGTAGTTTTCTCTCTGTGACATTTCACTTAGCAATAATGTCTTCTAGGTTCATCCATGTTGTTGCAAATGGTAATATTTCCTCCTTTTTTAAGGCTGAGTAATGTATTACACATAATTTTATTATAAGTAATGATGCACTATATTAAAGTAATATTATTCTATATTATTAATTTATATAGTGTATATACTAATATATAATTGTATAACATGAATTTTATTATATATAAGTATACAATTATATAATAATATGCAATTATATATTATATATATATATATATATCACATTTTCTTTATCTCCGATTCCTCTGAGGGTACTAATTATACTCCTTCTAAACTCTCTCCTGGATTAAATTATGAATCATATTTTCTTAACTTTTAGTTCTTCTTCTTATATTTTCCAGTTATTGCTTTTCCTAAAATGTGTGTGATTCTTGATCACATGCCTACATTTTCATTTAGTACTCTTGGTGTATGTGTATTATTAAGGGTGTCATTCAGCACTCCCTATTTCTTTTATCATTAGGGCAGAAGATCCAAATAGACATTTTCCCAAAGAAGACACACAGGTGGCCAACAAGCATATGAAAAGATGTTCAACATTGCTGGATGCAAATAAAACTACAATGAGATATTACCTCACACCTGTCAAACTGGCCATCATCAAAAAAAAATCTAACAAATGAAGAAGATATGGAGAAAGAACAATCTTCCTCCACTATAAGTGGGAGTGGAAATTGGTGCAGTCACTACAGAAAACATGGAGGTTCCTCAAAACATTAAAAATAGAACTACCATATGATTTAGCAATTTCACTTCTGGGGTATATATCCAGAAAAAATGCAAATACTAATTTAAAAAGATACATGCACTCCAATGCACAGCAGCACCATTTACAATAGCCAAGAATACGTGGAAGTCACCCAAGCGTCCAACAACAGACCAATGGATAAAGAAGAAATTATGTTATAATGGTTATCAAAGACCGTAGATCTGCCAAGTGCTTGGTCTGGCATATATAAGCTGTTTTAACCACATGGTTGCTTTTCATTATGGTGCTAACTGCTCTATGCTGCTGCTGCTGCTAAGTCACTTCAGTCGTATCCGACTCCGTGCGACCCCATAGACGGCAGCCCACCAGGCTCCCCCATCCCTGGGATTCTCCAGGCAGGAACACTGGAGTGGGTTGCCATTTCCTTCTCCAATGCATGAAAGTGAAAAGTGAAAGTGAAGTCACTCAGTCGTGTTCAACTCTTAGCGACCCCATGGACTGTAGCCCACCAGGCTCCTCCGTCCATGGGATTTTCCAGGCAAGAGTACTGGAGTGGGGTGCCATTGCCTTCTCCAACTGCTCTATAGATCAACATAATTGACTAGAGGAAATCAGATCCTGAGAAATGGGAACACTCATGCAACCAGTTGCCTGCAGATGTTGTCTTGAGTTAGGTATATTTGTAGCTACCCTCTACGTCTACTGCTCTTTCTCTCTGTTCCCTGGCATGAGGAAGGAAGATTGCCCCTTTTGGGGTTACTGGGAGAAGAAGAAGGAAGAGAATAAAGAAAAAAGATAAAATTCCACTGTAGAAACCAAAAGTTGCACAATAGTCTTCAATCTATGTGAGTTTAGAAACACCCCTCCCTTCACAGCAATGTTCTCTTAGCCTAATTTATCAGACATTAAGATTTCACTAAGATATAAATCACATCCAAACATTTCAAAATACTACTTCAATATGATGAGTCCTTTTTTTGTTCCAGAACAAATGCTTCTCCTCATCTTGAAGAATGATTTCTATATGTATTCTGGTCAGACACCTGTGAATTTTGTATGTAACTGGTTTCACAGCTTAGATCACAGTTTATCCTTAGGGAAGTGTATTTGAACCCTAGAAGAATAATTTTGTTCCCTCTAATGGCCAAGTGCCTCCTCAGTTATGCTTGGAGCATCTCCATGGGTGTCAGTTACTGCAATAAAATGCATCACAATAAAGCCTTTATCAGAGATGAGGAACTGGGTTATTTACAACTTAAAGTACACAGGGACTATCTTCTGGAACCCCTCCTTTCTTTTTCCTTACATTGTCCTTGGTTGTTTTGGGGCAGGAGAAGCCTGACCTATTGTCATGGCTATTTAACTGATATTCCCTCAGCTACTGCCACTCTCTGTTTTCTACATCAACCTATTTTTATCATACAAAATCTGCACTCAACAAGCTTCAGTGGTTCATAAAAACCAAACTCTCCTTCTTGTACTGAAGTTGATGCATTAACCCCTGGTCCGTAAAATATATCTCTTCACCAGACACAACTGACGTTCACTTTATTCCTCTAGGTGCCTTAGAGCATTTTCCCTCCTTGCTTTCCTGGTGCAGTTTATTTGAGTGGAATACTTTAATACATCCTTTCCATCTTTGAAAATTCAACCCACACTTTCAAGCCTATACCTTCTCGCCTAATCACCTAGGCAGTTATGGTCTCCACTAATGCTTTTTAAAATTAACTGAGGTGTAATGGACATATAATTAGTATAAATAGTAATTCAATATTTGTATACATCACAAAATAATCACCACAAGAAGTCTAGTTAATATTTATCACCACTCATACTTACAAAAGTCCCTCCCACTCCACTGATCTCTTTTAATATCCTTCCACACAATACTTAATATAAAGACCTTAAAACAATGCTTCTTAATAGAATGCTCAATAACAGTCATATTTTATACTTAGTTTCTACTTTTCTCTCTTTATGGTCATGGGTTCTCAAGGGCAGTGACCATTTCCATCTCATCTTTGAACCAGCACAGTTTGTAACCCACTGTCTACTCATGGTACTTTCTCAATGAAGACTTGTTCAACAACTTAAATAGTGTCATTTGCTATTCACTGGCAATTGCATCTAGATTTTCTCCATTGGAATAAATTGAAAAATATGTACAAGGAAGCTACCTGTTCACTGAATATATAAATATGACATTGCTGTTGTCAACTAAGGTTGTCCTTTGGTACCAGTTCATTATAATGGCTGAGTCATAATAAACTTTTTTTTTTTTGCTCTGTTACTTATATCTTATGTAACCTTTGAGATATTTAGTATCATAACTATATCCTCTCCATATTCTCATCTCATTCTTTGTATTTGATGTTACTATTTCTCCCCCCAGCATGGTTCCTCTTAAGTAGACTTTTTGGGGTAAAGCATGTTTTTTGTCACATTTCCCTTAGCTCTATATCCTCTCAAATGCCCCAATCCTTGTTTTCTCAATGAACTGGCAAATTTGGGAAATCCTACCTTTCCATCTTTGTCAAAGAGGACTATACCTGCTTTATTTCTTAGACTGTCAGGGAGGGAAGGAATGAGTCAACGTGTAAGATAAGTTACAAACTAAACCAGAGTTATACCACTCCAGAGAGTTATTTTAAAACTATGCTAATTAAACATACTCCTTGATCATTATATCTTCTGTAGCATCTAACACTGTAGGTTATCCTCAAGTAAGAAAAACATTTTTAAAAAATGTAATTTTTTCCCTTGCATTAAATTCTCTAAACGTTTAGTTTTGTCTCCTTTGTAATGGCCAGACCTAGGCCTTGAACTTGGCATTAGTCAAGGCAGTAATTACAATTACAGACACTGAGGAAAAATGAGTCCCCTTTCTAGTTAGATTAATGGGAGAAAGCTTAAACCTCTGACAGAAAAATTCTGGAAGCGTACTTGAAAATCCCTCTTACTGGGTCACCATTACTCAAAGAGGGTCCTGTTGAAAATAAGAAATTCACAGCTGTCCTGCTGACATGGACAGAAAGAAAACATCAAAATAAACCTTGAAAAAGTGATTTTTAAAGCAGCAGAGTTGAGGCTTGACCCAGTAATAGATTTTGAAAGGGTGTTTGGTATCTCTGCGGTAAGTCGGGGTGTCCAACAGACAAGGCTCCACACCCAAATACAACCAGGCTGGAGGCACCTTAATAGTGATATTGATTGACTATAAACAAAGACAGGAAAAAGTAACCAGGATAGCAGAGAAAAATGGATTTGGGGGAAAAAGGTTATTATCCTCCTTCAGGATGACTAATACCACAGCCATAGAAATTCATTTTACAACAAATATTTTTTGAGATCCTACAACGTGCCAGCCACTGGATAAGAGACACATTGCTAACCCTCAAGGCATTTTCAGGCTCGTTTATGTGTTTTAGGGAGCTCAGTAGAAGGAGGGAAGAATCCATGGCTTACACACAAAAATCAAACCTGCCACTTTAGCATTATCAGTAACCTACACTCTACTGAATTGCTCTGGAAAAAAGAAAAAAACAAAACTATACCATACAGAATGCCTCTCATTTTGTTTCTGTCACAAAATAGCTGGGTAACTTCAAGCAGTCACTTCGTTTTCCTGGGTCTTAATTTCTTCTTGGCCAAATACAAGGAGCAATAGGGGGAGGAGAAAACAGTAAACAGAAGTTATTTCTTTCCCTCTTTCTAATCCCAGAATGCCAGTTTGGTCCATAGTTGATATGCATCTCAATATTAGAATGTGATCTCTAATGATCTCTGTGAACAGAATACAAACTCTCTTTGTAAAAATCAATCTGGAGCAAACCTGTGGGTGGACTTTTTGAGGACAAGTGGGGGTTTGACCACAGTGCCACTTTCCTTGTCATGAGCACACCTATCTCTGGTTTCAGGGTTCCTGGCTCTGAGATACAGAAGCAATTCAGAATCAACCAGGGGGAAACGTGGTGCTGAGTGAAGCACATTTTCCTTTGCTCCCTTTGAAGGATGGGATATTTTCCAAAGACTAGAATTTAATCGATTACCTTGGAGTCACCCAATGTGGAATAACTGCAGAATAGGATGCTTAATGGTGGCTGGGGTTTCTTTTGATTCGTGTATAGAATTACCTTCCAGCCCTTGCAACGATCTTTGGTCAATCTGCTAAAGCTAGACTATCTTCCAAGCAGTAGACAGGGTGAACCACAGCAATAAAAGTAGAAAAAACCCAAAAAACCTAGTTGGGACAATTGTCTCAAAAAGGCAACCTTGCACAATGCAGATGTTTAGGACTTCGTGGTCACTTAAATTTAAAAATGTTTAAGTAAGTACCTAGTATGAGGCAAGTAGTGTTCTAGGGCTAACGTGGTGGGCATTAAAAATAACCAGACAATTTGATCTTGCAACCTAAAGGGTGAGAGAGGCATCACACACATGCCAAATCCAACAAGAAATAATACTTTTGTAGGAATGTGGATGGGCCTCGAGTCTGTCAGAGTGAAGTAAGTCAGATAGAGAAGAAGAAATATTGTATATTAACACACATATGTAGAATCTAAAAAAATGGTACAGATGAACCTAGTTCAGAGCGGAAATAGAGATACAGACGTTGGACATGTGAACACAGAGCAGGGAGGGGTGGGTGGGATGACCTGAGAGGTTAGATTTGACATGAATATACTACCATGAACCAAATAGCTGGTGAGAACCTGCAGTATAGCGCAGGATGCTCAGCTTGCTTTTCTGTGTTGACCCAGAGGGGTGGGGTGGGGGATGGAGTGGGAGGGGGGTCCAAGAGGGAGGAGATATATGTATACATATCGCTGATTTACCTCATTGTACAGCGGAAACTAATAGAACATTGTAAAGCAATTATATTCCAATGAAACAACCAAAAAACAAACAAAAACTATGATACTGATATGGTTGCGCTGCGCTGTGCAAAGTCGATTCAGTGGTGTTCGACTCTTTGCGACCCCATGGACTATAGCCCTCCAGGCTCCCCTGTCCACGGGGTCCCATGAATACTGGAGTGGGTTGCCATTTCCTTCTCCACTGATACGGTTAGGACTTTGCAAATACCTATTCAGCAAAACAAAACAAAACAACAACTTTGGATAGCAACTATTGCAAATTACAGCTCCACACCTGACTCTAGTCGTGACTGTGGCAATGGCTTCTATGTGAGTTTCAACCACCTTCCTTCACGTGCAGCTTGCTGGTGCCTCTCCTTGGCTCGATGTCTGCCCGAGAGCTTCTCAGCTTGGCTGCCCCAGAAGCCTGCTAACATTCACCCACAGAATTGCTACATTGAGCAGTGGGTGATGGATGATAAATGTGCTTCCAATTTCATCTCCATAGAGTAAAGTCCTGAGCTGCATTTCATTATAGGTACCTCAACAGGTTCCACCAAATTGAAGAAACATTGCCTTACTTTCATTCAGGAAGGAAACTGAAGCTTTCCTTCCCTGTTTCATCCTCCTGTCCCTCACTCTGGCTTCTTGAGATCATTCCCAAACAGACTGCCTTCATAGAAGGTTCTCTCTAGTGTTCTGCTTTACGGTGATAGCCAGGCTACTGCATCATAAAAATACGTGTACTTCTCGGCAGCTTTGTCTACTAGTATACTCCTTAGAACATAGTGGAATATATTTGGGGTAGGGACAGTGCAGGGTGGGGAGCTAGGTGGAGGAGAGAAGAGGTGTGGTGAGGGGATTGAAGAAAGAAACTCATGAGGCAAATACGAAACTTCTTTGAAGTCAGGTGGTTTATATTATGTGAATTTTGCCTTCTTCACAATATTTCCATGTATGTTTCAACATACAAATATTAACTTTATACGCACCCACCCACGTTAACTTTGTAACATCTCTATAATAACTAAAGTCCTGCAAGAGCTTATTGGCTGGCCTCACTGTCTCCAGCATTGCCACATCCAAACTGTGCTTCATAACATCCTCAAGTGCAAATCTGATCAAATCATTTATTTTCTTATAACTTTTAAAGGGACAGACCATTTGATGAAGTTCTAATGGAGTTCAAACTCCTTAACATGATTGATAAGGTGTTGCATAATTTGGCCCATGCTTCCCTCCCCAGCCGTTTGCTGTCTTCTCCTTGACACTTATCATCCAGCCATAATGAATTTCTTTTAATCCCTTCATCTCTCCATGCTCTCTTGTCTCCAGGCGTTTGCCTGTCCTGTTCAATCAGTTTATAGTCCTCTCCTCACTGCTCTTCAACCTGCCCTTCCACCAACTCCCCATTCCTCAGCTTTCTCCAAGAAAAAAGAATCACCATCTTTGTTTACGTTAGATGCCCACCATGCACTCCTTTTACATCCTAATCTTCCCCATCACAGCACGTTTCACTCTTATTCTTGCCTATTAGTCTGAATCTGCCACAGAACAGAAGCCTAGAGCAAAGTCACTTCATTTGTCCCTGTTGCCTAGTGCCTTGCACAATCCTGGGAACAAAGCTGATGACTGTCAAGATAAGGTCCTTAGAGTCACTGAGTTCAAATACTGCTTTTCACACCTGCTAGCTATATAACTGGACAGCTCTTATAAGTGCTTCTAGTATTAGTTTCTTCTTCTGTAAATTGTGGAAAATAATAATACCCTGAATATAGCATCATTAAGAATAAATGAGATGATTTATGCAATTTTGTATAATAACTGACCCATAGAAAACAATTAATAAATGACAGCTACTATTATCTTAATAATTATAGTTATTAGGTGTTCAATATATAAATATAAAATGACTCAATGAATGCAAAATAAAAGAAAAATATTTCATACCTTTTTCATTTGTTAATAAACAATTTATTTTTTCTTTGTTTATCCATTTCTTAAAAACACAGCTTAACTGAAGAAACTAATAAAACACGTAAGATTCAGCATCCAGGAAATTTTTCTTCACCACTCCATTGTTACAAATGTACATACCCTTGTGGATATTGCTGGCATCAGTCTTTTTCTGTCTTCTTATTACAAGATAATTAGAATAACAGAGGAGGGTCTGGTCAGCTAAATAAGGCTTCTCTCCTCTAAATTTGTCCATGTCCTAATTCCCGGAATCTCTATGCTACTTACATGGTAAAGGGGACTTGACAGATATGATTAAACTAGAAATCTTGAAATGAGGCAATTACTCTGCATTCAATATATAGGTGAGCCCAGTATAATCACAAGGGTCTGCATAAAAGTCAGGCAGGAGGATCAAAGTCACAGAGAGAAGATGATGTGATAATAGAAGCAGGGGGCAAAACAGCCTCAAGAATACGGGGCCAGATGCTAGAAGAAACAAGGAATAGAATTTTCCCTTGGAGTCTCTAGAGGAATCAGCCTAATGACACCTTGATTTTACCTCCATAACTCTGAGGACAAACTTGTATTATTTTAATTTACTAACACTGTGGTGATTTATCACAGTAGCAACTGGAAGTAAAAACAGACTTGAGACATACAGTATGCTGACTACAAACTGATTTGTCACAGTGTTTTTGGATTTCTGAGAACAGAGAAATTGACAAGCATAAATTGATACTGAAGGGACAATCTTTTACGTAAAGAGAACAGAAGACACTCCAAAAATATAATTCCATCTTTTGCTGGCTATGAAAATCAGTGGGAAGTGTTAGCCTATTCTTATTCTAAACTCCAATATACATTTACATACATTTGGATCTGTAACCATGCTGTTTTAAATATTGTGGCTTTACAATATATTTTATTATACAGTAGAATTAGTTTCAACTCATTATTTTTCTTCAAAAAGTTTCCAGCTACTGTATGTTTAGGCTTCCAAGTTAGTTTGGAAATATTCCTCTCATCTTAAAATAATAGTGTTTTAATTTTCTTTTGGTTTTATTTGGCTTTGGAGGATTTGGGGGAAGTATAAGCATCCTAATTTTACTGAGTATTTTATTAATAACTAATGTATATTTACACATTTATCCAATTTTCCTCCCAACCACTAATGTCCTTCCTAGATTTCCTCCTGCTGTTCTTCCTCCATCCAGATTACTATTATTAGTCACATGTAGATATTCTGAAAGCCTACATGTGCCCAAAGTTTTATTAAGGAGCTCCGTAAAGGTCTCAGAAGTATAAATTCTTGATAAACCTAACAAAGGCAGTTGTGAATTTTACTCAATTTCTTATAAGGTTTACAAACTTTTCTTTTAAAATTATGTGGAAACACTGATTCATATTATTTATATCATTACATTGGCATGTGCATGGTATGATAGAAATAACCAGTGAAATCATGAGTAGTGAAATCAGGATTAGGCGATAAATTTTTCTGTATAGCGAGTTGTTTGGAAAGTTGAAATGTTACCTCAATGGTGCTCAACCTTTTTTCTGCACTGAGTGCACACACACACACACCATACTCCCATCAGCCATGTCTTAGTATAGACAGTAACTCTAAACCACACATACTCAAGAGTTTTATTGAGTTGTCTTTTTCTACTTAAAATGGACTTATATTTATTGTATGAAATATTGAAACTAAGAAGGGAGGAAACATGAGAGTCCCACTAATGAATATTTTTTTTCTTCTATGGCCCTCAGTAGTATGCTATCTTTTCTTCAAACTGGGTTTGCATATTTAACATTTGGTTTATTTTCTAGGTATTAATATTTTCCTGTTGTTCTTATCAATGGAAAATTTTCTTCTCCACTCAGTGCTTGCCGTAGACTGAAATGTGTGTATCCTCCTAAAATGCAAATGTTGAAGTGCTAGCTTCCCAGGTGATGATGCTGGGAGGTGGGGCCTTTGGGAGGTGATTCACGAGCTCCAGGCTTCGCTGGTGTCTCAGATGGTAAACAATCTGCCTACAATTCAGGAGACCCAGGTTCGATACCTGGGTTGGGAAGATTCCCTGAAGACGGAAATGGTTACCCATTCCAGTATTCTTGCCTGGAGAATCCCATGGACAGAGGAGCCTGGCAGGCTGCAGTCTGTGGGGTCACTAAGAGTACATGACTGAGTGACTAACACACACTCATGAGTCATGACTCAGCTCTCATGAAAGAGAGTAGTTCTCTGGAAACAGTGGCTCTGGGGAGCTCTCTTGTCCCTCTCACCGTGTGAAGACATAGTGAGAAGATAGCCACTGCCTATGAATTAGGAAGTAGTTTCTCATCAGATATCAAATCTGCTATTTGGTCTTGGACTTCCCAGCCTCCAGAATTATAAGAAATGAAATATAAGTATTGTTATAAGCCACCTAGTCTATGATATGCTGTTGTAGCTCTCTAAATGGGCTACGTCACATTATCTTTTTCTGAGCTCTCCCAATTTTCTTTTCATCTCGTTTTGTTGTCAAAGGAGCTCATGTATGATCTCTTCCTCTTTTACTCTGGTCTCCTGAAATCTCCTTGCAGAGTCTATTTTCTTTCTTTTCTATGAGAAATGCATTTGTTGCCCATAATTTTCTTTAGCTTTCTGGGATAAATATTCTGTTAGAGTAGATTCTTTATTTTTTCTCTTGTGAACTATATTCCTTTCTTTTTTGTCTTTTTACTTCTAAATTTTGTCTTCAGTGCTTTCTTCCATTAAAAAAATTAGCTTATTCATTGCTGATGGATGTAATCATGCGTATTCTATTTACTCTCTGATGATGGTGGATGGTTTTCCTCTTGACCCCTCCCTGAGGTTTTATTCTTCATTGCTCTCCTTTCTTTAGAATAAAATTAAGAGATGGCCTGGACCTTCCCCTCACCCTCCACCAGATCCCTTGAGAAGAGAAAGGTAGGACAGAATAGCAAATCCTGGCAGCTGCAACTGGTGAAATAGACTCTTTTCCCCCAGGAGAGTAAGTTAGTTTAAAAACACTGTTCTGTGACATTAGATTTTGGAAGGCATGTGGAGGTTTATTTCCATAGTTCCAACTACTGAGGCTATCAATATGGCACACGGTTAGTGGGATCATGTTATAGAAGACCCTTGGTTCCTGACTATTATCACATATCTTTCTATGACAAAGAAATGATGTTTTCAACGTTTATTAAGTATTTGTCTTCTCACCTGGTCTATATTTTTCTCAGAAAGTTGTATTTGTGTTTACCATATTGTACAGAATTGAGTAAAGAACACATTTTTGTCATGTGCACATGCTGTGTGGTAGCTGCTTTCACTAGTAAAGTGACTTTGATACAAACTAACATCTCGGTCTATGCCAATTTAGCTTCCTGCCCCAGAAATAAATGATCAGTTACACTAGATCACAGACCTTGAGTAGTCTGCAAGGATAGCCAAAGTAGTCAGTCTGAGTGCTGAAGTTCTACAATATTCACCATAAAGATCCAGATTTTGAAACTGCATAAGCAGGTAAGATATTTCATGAAAAGCTCTCTAGTGAAGCCAGTTCAGACCGTTTTGCAGATAGAAAAGAGTTATGAAAGCAAGTGTTATCATTTAAGGTAAAAGTTATTAGGTACACAGAGATAGCTATCATACAAATGTAACTTAATCCTTCTGAGAAACTCCTATTCACCAGCCCAGGTGGGATGCATAAGACAAGTGCTCGGGCCTGGTGCACTGGGAAGACCCAGAGGAATCGGGTGGAGGGGGAGGTGGGAGGGGGGATCGGGATGGGGAATACGAGTAAATCTATGGCTGATTCATATCAATGTATGACAAAACCCACTGAAATGTTGTGAAGTAATTAGCCTCCAACTAATAAAAAAAAAAAATAGATCCTTTTCCCCCCACATAATTGTGAAAAAGTATCCAAAAAGAGTCCAAAGATTAAATAGAAATGGACAAAGTCATGATGGGGGAAATTAGAAAAGATTTGAACTATGCAATTTTTTTTTTATGTTGGTACTTAAGTTTTTCCTTTTCACAGGCACAAGGAAATCACTCTATTGTGATGCTTCATCCACTCAGTTTTACACACAGAACCAAAACAGGCCAGCAGAGAATGTAAAGGTCATTGATAAAGCCTCCAGATTTCAGCTTACGGCACAGGACCACCACTTAACTGGTCTCCTGAGTCACTAGCAAGATATGAAATCCCACACCTAAAGGAAATCAAAGGATTCCAAATGGAAGTTTTCCTTTGTTCAACTTGGAAATGACACTCCACTTATTTAAGATCCTCACGAAGTAGGTAATGAGCAAAGTTACTGTGAAGAAATAGTCAATGGGATAGAGCAAGCAGACATTCAGTCATCCTTTAAGACATACAATGAGAAAACAAGTTTAAAGATGACCATTTCTACTTCAGTGAGGCAACCAACTAGTTTTTCAGTCCTATAAATAGGGAGAAGTATACCCCAAATTTTGATGTTATATTTTGTCCTGCATTTACTGTAATCTCTCACTCTTCACATATAACTTCGTTTCCACCATATACTAAAATGAAAACAGATCTAATTTAACACAAATGAAGGCACTCCCTACAAATCTAGAAACTGAGAGTGACAAGCTCTTGAACGTCCATCCCAAGCATCCTGTTACTCTGCACGAAACTTCATGGCAGGAGAAGAAATTACTACATAACACCAAGTGCAATTGTATTTGGGTGGCAATATCCTTGACTAAGTAGATGGTTTTCTGATGTACCAACCTGAAAGCTTTTCTGACCTTTAGTTTTCTCAGTGCAGTCAACAGTAATGCTATTTCTTTGATTCCCAACGTATCCCATGACTGTACTCACCACTGACAGACCTGTATAGATATATGTCTTCCTTCACATCAGAATGAAAAGATAAATCTTGATGGAAAACACTCTTGAGCTGACATTTAAACAAGTAATTTTATTTGGGGGAGAGAAATAATTTTAATTTATTGTCATTTTGAATCTGTATCATCCTAGAGAAAATTGATAACAAAGCAAGATACAACTCTTCAAAAATACATGTGCTTTGTATAGAGGCTATGGATAAGAATGTCCTTGCTTTTAAGGGTATATTATTAAGATGGAACACACATACACACACATATATATGTATATATGCATATGTTATATTTGTGCACCTATAGAATGTATATGTATGAAGAAAAATATGTAATACAATTGTTAAGCTTAAGTACAGTTATGCAAGAGTCACTTGTATATTTATCTTAATTCTTGAATGCTTAACATTTTTATAATTAAAAATTGTTAAATATTAACATTAATATTTAACTCTCAAGGCACAAACAAAATTTACATTAAGATGCATCCCCCTTATGTAAGGCCATGGACTGGAGAATGAAAGATAAGTGTTAAAAATCAGGAAAGCACCCAGCCAAACCAGTTTGCTTCTTGAAAGAGGCTGCAGCATGGCATGGCAAGACTAGGATCTTGAAACAGCAGTCAAGCACACATCCTTCCTTTCTTGCCTCCACGCTTCCTGATTCCGTCTGCTGCCTGCTTCTCTGTAGTCATAGCCAATAACATGCTTGGGATAGAATCGGAACTCTTTTCAACTGGAGTCTCCCATATGTTCATTATAGAAAATGTGTTTGCATTTTCACTGCAACACACCGCATATACTGACGCTGCCTGACTGTGAATTCATAGCTGGGAGAGAAGAGGGACTGGCAGATGAAGCGAAATAAAGTTGGTGAGAAGTGGAATTCCAGCCCAAGAGAGTTTCAGAGTTTCACAGGACTTTGAAGTTCTTCTGCTTGGCATCATTCTCAGTACAGAATGCCTGGGTTGCTGTCATTCCCTCCCAGGGGCCCCTTTCCACTTAGACACAGCTTAATTTCATCAGTTATAGCAACACAAGAACTTTCTGAATATGGGATCCTATGTGCGATAAATGTGTCTAATTTCTTATTGGTTGAAATTTGCCTTGAAAGTGACTTTTTCTCCCTAGCCACTGACAGTATTGATTCTTATTTCATGACTGCCTGTGGATTCAGTGTCCCTGACATATTCTACTTTACCTCTGTATTATGTAGATGAATGGATGGATGGATGCATGGATGCATGGATGGATGGATAGAAAGAGTGAGATCGAGAGAGAGGTAAATATATTTTTGTTTACTTCTGGCTGATCTTAGAGCCTGCTATTAGAGAACACACAAGAAAGGTCTAGCATAAGAAAAAATGAGAAAACTTTGTTTACTAAATCCCCATTTCTGTGCTGCTTCCAAGACAGCTGTTTGGAACTTTGCAGCACCTGTCTTTACTTGTTCAGTTGCTCAGTCATGTTAGGACTCTGTGGACTGCAGCATGCCAGGCTTCCTTGTCCTTCGCCATTTCCTGGAATTTGCTCAAACTCATATCCATTGGGTCAGTGATGCCATCCAACCATCTCATCTTCTGTCATCCTGCTCTCTTCCTTCCTTCAATCTTTACCAGCATCAGGGTATTTTCCAGTGAGTCAGCTCTTCGTATCACCTAGCCAAAGTATTGGAGCTTCAGTATCAGCATCAGTCCTTCCAATGAATATTCAGGACTGATTTCCATTAGGATTGACTGAGTTGATCTCCTTGCAATCCAAGGGACTCTCAAGAGTCTTCTCCAACACCACAGTTCGAAGGCATAAATTCTTCAGTGCTGTCTTTTTTATTGTCCAGTTCTCACGTCTGTTCATGATTACTGGAAAAACTGTAGCTTTGACTATAATAACCTTTGTCCACAAACTAATGTCCCTGCCTTTTAATACACTATTTAGGATAGTCATTGTTTTCTTCCAAGGAGCAAGCATCTTTTAATTCGGCTGCAGTCACCATCCACAGTGAGTTTGGAGCCCCAGATCTTCATAAAGTTCTTGATTTCCAAAGGTTTCTAACTCTTATTTATATTGACTGTCATTGCCATCAGTTCAGTTCAGTTGCTCAGTCGTGTCCAACTCTTTGCAAACCCATGGACTGCAGTGCACCAGGCTTCCCTGTCCTTCACCAACTCCCAGAGCTTGGTCAAATTCATGTCCATCGACTGGTGATACCATCGAACCATCTCATCCTCTGTCGTCCCCTTCTTCTCCTGCCTTCAATCTTTCCCACCATCAGGGTCTTTTCAAATGAGTCAGTTCTTGACAGCAGGTGGACAAAGTGTTGAGCTTCAGCATCAGTCTTTCCAATGAATATGCAGGACTGATTTCCTTTAGGATGGATTGGTTGTGTCTCCTTGCAGTCCAAGAGATTCTCAAGAGTCTTCTCCAACGCCAAAAGCATCAATTCTTCAGTGCTCAGCTTTCCTTATAGTCCAACTCTCACATCCATACATGACTACTGGAAAAACCATAGCTTTGACTAGATGGACCTTTGTTGGCAAAGTAATGTCTCTGATATTTAATATGCTGTCTAGGTTGGTCATAACTTTTCTTCCAAGGAGCAAGTTTCTTTTAATTTCATGACTGCAGTCACCATCTGCAGTGATTTCTTCATTGCCATATTATGACCAAATTTGTTATGAATTACTTGAGATTTTCAGTTGCCTGCTAAGTTAGTTTGCTACAGCTGCAAAAATGTACCAGAAATTTGTGGCTTAAAACAACAGACATGTATTTTTTTCATGGTCCCAAAAATCTGAAATCAAGTTTTCATCAGGGTCAAATTGCCTCTGAAGATTTGAGGGAGGGTTCTTTCCTTGGCTTTTCCCAGTTTCTGGTGATTGCTGGATACTTGAAGTTCCTTGGCTGGTTGATGCATTAGTTCAGTTTCTGCTTTCATCTTTACATGTCCCATCTCCCTTCTGTGAGTCTTCACATGGCTTTCTTATAAGGATACCAGTCATTAGATCTAGGGCCCTCTCTAATCCATTATGAATTTATTTTAACTAATTACAGAACCACAGACCTTATTTCCAAATAATGTCACATTTTGAGTTTCCAGAAGGGGTAAAATTTGTGGAGATACTATTCAACCCCCTATAAACACAAGAAATAAATATATCTTTCTAGTGCATGGGTTTCTGTTTTAAAGAGTTCAGAGTAAATGTCTTTGTATAATATTTTTTTAAAAGATGTTTTCTTCTTTTCAGCTAAGAAAATATTTCCAGGATTTCTTCGTATCTTATCCTTCTACAGATTGAGTCTCTAAATTTCATTTCGGTTGTGAAAGGATATTTCTCAGAATAAGCCCATCAATTTTGATTATTCATTCCTTCAGAAACAAAATGTACAGACTGACATGAGAGCTTAGAATTAAGGGTTCTAATTTCACCTCTACACCCTCCTCTGTGAAGCAGGAAATCAAAGTGCACCAGATCCTGATATTAATATTAGCTGGCTCTACATCTTCATGCCTTTCTGCCCTCCCTATATTGTTCCTTCCATTTGTGATACACCTCCACCAGTATTATTTTCATAATCCTATCCATTCTTCAAAGACTCAACTAAAAGGTCTCTGTTCTCCCTAATTCTTTCTCCCCAAATCAACCTCCCAAAGTCTGAATTGATTGCTCCATCCTCTACTCCGCCTATCAAAGAAGTCAGTCTTCGACCAAAGTTTCATTGGGGCTATCTCCCAGCACCACTCTTCTCTACCTGTGTGACTTCAGAGAATTAGCCTTTCTTGGGCCTTGGTAAACTGAGGATAATAATATCTACTTTTATATAGATTCCTTAAAATAATGCTTGGCATAAAATAAGAGGTCAATGAATGTTAGTTCTCCTTTGTAATCATCTTTGTCCATCTTTCCATCTTTGTCTTGGGATTAATTGTGAACAAACATGCATACACCACTAGGCAGGAAACTATTGGAAGCCAGAGGCTGTGCTTTATCTATCTTAGCATACCATATGCCATCAAGTACATGCTTGCTTATGTAGCTGTGTTCAGTACATTTCTGCAGACTTAGTAGAGAAAGGACCCCTTTTCAGATTCTTTCTGAATTCTTAACTAACATGACAAGTTTTTTCTTGTTCTTTAATGGAGATCTGATGAAAAACTTTTGTTTGCACAGATCATGCATGAAATACATGTGACAAACATTTTGTGTATTTTTCTTTTCTCATGCATACAAGGTAGAAAGCTTTCAAAATAATCATAATGCCAATAAGTTTGTATTTATTAGACATACCATGTACCATGCACAGATAATATGTTATCTCAGCTCATATCCTGACAAGAACCATGCAACATTTTGCCATTATTCTTGATTTACAGAAGATGAACTAGGGTTAAGAAAAACTAAACCAGCTATGGTGCCAAAGGCCATAGTCAGAGCAAGTAACAAGTCTGAGATCTGAACCCGGTTTAAGTTGGCTCTAAAGTTCTTAATCTTTGTCTTATGTTGTATTGTCTTCTTTCTTTCTTTTTTTTCTTTCTTTCCTTTCTTCTTTGCTTTTTAAACTTGTTGTTCCATTGCTAAGTTGTGTACAACTCTTTGCAACCCCACAGACTACAACATGCCAGGCTTCCCTGTCCTTCACTGTCTCCTGGAGTTTGCTCAAATTCACGTCTATTGAGTTGGTGATGCTATCTAACCATCTCATCCTCTGCTGCACACTTCTCCTTTTGCCTTCAATCTTTCTCAGAATCAGGGTCTTTTCTAAAGAGTTGGTTCTTTGCATCAGGTGGCCAAAATATTTGAGCCTCAGCTTCAGCATCAGTCCTACCAATGAATGTTCAGAGTTGATTTTCTTTAGGATTGACTGGTTTGATCTCCCTGCAGTCCAAGTGACTCTCAAGAGTCTTCTCCAGCACCACAATTTGAAAGCATCAATTCTTTGGTGCTCAGCCTTCTTTATGGTCCAATACAACACCAAACAAAACAAAACAAAACTTGAGAACTAGCAGGAATTAGCTATTATTATTTCAATACCTCAACACAATTGCTGTAAACATTTTGCATATGATTTCCTTCTCATCTCCATTCAACTAGCCCCTATCATTGATGTCATAGTACACACATCACTTTGTGTCTTGAATTTTTCAACATCTTTAGGACTTCCCTGGTAGTTCAGATGGTAAAGAATCTGCTTGCAGATGAAGGTAAGCTTCCAAACTCATTCTATGAGGCCACCATCACCCTAATTCCAAAACCAGACAAAGATGCCACAAAAAAAGAAAACTACAGGCCAATATCACTGATGAACATAGATGCAAAAATCCTTAACAAAATTCTAGCAAACAGAATCCAACAACATATTAAAAAAATCATACACCATGACCAAGTGGGCTTTATCCCAGGAATGCAAGGATTCTTTAATATCCGCAAATCAATCAATGTAATACACCACATTAACAAATTGAAAGATAAAAACCATATGATTATCTCAATAGATGCAGAGAAAGCCTTTGACAAAATTCAACACTCATTTATGATTAAAACTCTCCAAAAAGCAGGAATAGAAGGAACATACCTCAACATAATAAAAGCTATATATGACAAACCCACAGCAAGCATCACCCTCAATGGTGAAAAATTGAAAGGCATTTCCCCTGAAATCAGGAACAAGACAAGGGTGCCCACTCTCACCACTACTATTCAACATAGTGTTGGAAGTTCTGGCCACAGCAATCAGAGCAGAAAAAGAAGTAAAAGGAATCCAGATAGGAAAAGAAGAAGTGAAACTCTCACTGTTTGCAGATGACATGATCCTCTATATAGAAAACCCTAAAGACTCTACCAGAAAATTACTAGAGCTAATCAATGAATATAGTAAAATATAGTAAAGTTGCAGGATATAAAATTAACACACAGAAATCCCTTGCATTCCTATAAACTAACAATGAAAAAACAGAAAGAGAAATTAAGGAAACAATACCATTCACCATTGCAACAAAAAGAATAAAATACTTAGGAGTATATCTACCTAAAGAAACAAAAGACCTATACATAGAAAACTATAAAACAC